>NC_141929.1:2183125-2495000 GCF_057802395.1 Ceratotherium simum simum | reverse complement strand
GTTGGTGTGCGCCCGGGATCTGAACCCGGGTCGTCAGTAGCGGAGCGCGCACTTAACCGCTAAGCCATGGGGCCGGCCTGGTCCTTATTTTCTTAACAGTTTTATTCTGCAGTTTTCTCAACAACACAACTCCTTGGGTTTTATATCAAAGGGTTGAAAATACATATAAATAAGTTGTGCGTTCCTGGAGAGCAGCACCCCACTGTAACGGTTGATCGTATGCCCCTCACAAACAGACTCCCCAGAGACAGCATGGGCACTGCCCACTCGAGGCCAGCTCGTGTGCGCTAATTCCTGACAGGGATGTGGAGATCTCAGGAGCAGCCTGTGCCCATTTACCCCAGAGGTCTGTTCCTGCTAGTCATAAGCTGGTCCCCTGGGCGGCTGCCCTGCCAGCCCCACCTTAGTCTGCTCCACTTCCCTCCTTGGGAGGATTAAGTGGTATTAACATATCAGATGCCAAGTGCAGAGCCTGACACTTGGTGCCGGCTTAGATTTTTCCTGTGGAGTCAAGATAAGTGTATCTGAGTGATGAGGTACAGAAAGCTTGCTCCTGAGCCTGGCTGTTGGGAAAGGAGGATGGAAAGATAAGATCTGTCTTCTGCGCTCAAACCTCAGCATCCTGGGACAGACTCGTGTGTATATAACAATGTGTGCCTACAACTACGTGTGCCTCCAACTACAGGTGCCTCCAACCACAGGTGCCTACAACCACAGGTGCCTACAACTACAGGTGCCTACAACCACAGGTGCCTACAACTAAGTGTGCCTACAACTATAGGTACCTACAACTACAGGTGCCTACGACCACGTGTGCCTACAACTACAGGTGCCTACAACTACAGGTGCCTCCAACCACAGGTGCCTCCAACTACAGGTGCCTACAACCACAGGTGCCTACAACTACAGGTGCCTACAACCACAGGTGCCTACAACCACAGGTGCCTCCAACTACAGGTGCCTCCAACTACAGGTGCCTCCAACCACAGGTGCCTACAACCACAGGTGCCTACAACTACAGGTGCCTACAACTACAGGTGCCTCCAACTACAGGTGCCTACAACCACAGGTGCCTACGACCACAGGTACCTACAACCACAGGTGCCTACAACTAAGTGTGCCTACAACTATAGGTACCTACAACTACAGGTGCCTACGACCACGTGTGCCTCCAACTACAGGTGCCTCCAACTACAGGTGCCTCCAACTACAGGTGCCTACAACCACAGGTGCCTACAACTACAGGTACCTACAACCACAGGTGCCTACAACTAAGTGTGCCTACAACTATAGGTACCTACAACTACAGGTGCCTACAACCACGTGTGCCTACAACAACAGGTGCCTCCAACTACGTGTGCCTCCAACTACAGGTGCCTCCAACTACAGGTGCCTACAACCACAGGTGCCTACAACTACAGGTACCTACAACCACAGGTGCCTACAACTAAGTGTGCCTACAACTATAGGTACCTACAACTACAGGTGCCTACGACCACGTGTGCCTACGACTACGTGTGCCTACAACTACAGGCACCTACAACCACAGGTGCCTACAACTAAGTGTGCCTACAACTATAGGTACCTACAACTACAGGTGCCTACGACCACGTGTGCCTATGACTACGTGTGCCTACAACTACAGGTACCTACAACCACAGGTGCCTACAACTAAGTGTGCCTACAACTATAGGTACCTACAACTACAGGTGCCTACGACCACGTGTGCCTACAACTACAGGTACCTACAACTACAGGTGCCTACAACTACAGGTACCTACGACTACGTGTGCCTACCACTACATGTGCCTACGACCACGTGTGCCTACAACTACAGGTACCTACAACTACAGGTGCCTACAACTACAGGTACCTACAACCACAGGTACCTACAACCACAGGTACCTACAACCACAGGTACCTACGACCACGTGTGCCTACAACTACAGGTACCTACAACTACAGGTGCCTACAACTACAGGTACCTACAACCACAGGTACCTACAACCACAGGTACCTACGACTACGTGTGCCTACCACTACAGGTGCCTACGACTATGTGTGCCTACCACTACATGTGCCTACGACTATGTGTGCCTACCACTACAGGTGCCTATGACTACGTGTGTCTACGAGTACAGGTGCCTAAAATTTCGTGTGCCTACAACTACACGTGCCTACAACTATCCTACCACTATGGGCGCCTACAGCTATGTGTGCCTATAACTACGGATGTTGTTGTGGAGCTGGGATGGAGGCCTCCCGTGAAGCTCAGAGTTCCAAGAAGCTGCCATATGATAAAACATGGATTAAAACCCTTTGCCCTCAGCCTGGGGAAGTGATGACGAAACTTGCTTTCTGCCCCGGGATTTCAGGAGAGGCAGGAAGTTTGCCACGAAGAATAAACTCAAACCTTTACTCTATGTGGGCCTGGTGACTGCATTTATACTGCCTGCATGGCACGGAACATGAAGACAAGAATTCTCAAAAAACTGAGGCCAGAACCCAGGGAGCTGGTAAATACAAATACATTTTCTCAACCCAGAATCCTGGGACACCCCCAGAAAGAAACAGCTCCTACCCGAGATGAGCACATAGTCAAACCCACGTTAAGAAATGGACTTTCGGGGCTGGCCCAGTGGCGCAAGCGGTTAAGTGTGTGCACTCTGTTTTGGCGGCCCAAGGTTCTCGGGGTCAGATCCTGGGTGCGCACCGATGCACTGCTTGTCAGGCCATGCTGTGGTAGCGTCCCACATAAAGTAGACAAAGATGAGCATAGATGTTAGCCCAGGGCCAGTCTTCCTCAGCAAAAAGAGGGGGATTGGCTTAGGGCTGATCTTCCTCACAAAAAATAAAAAATAAAAAAAAAGAAATTAAAAAAAAAGAAATGGACTTTCATGATGAATAATTAACCAACGTAGAATCAGCCCTCTGCCAACTGGAAATAATAGAACAATATGGAACAAATACGTTTATTTAAAATTATGAAATATAAAGAAGGAATCATAATGAAAGATTGGAACAGGTGAAATCGATTTGGAATTGAACCGGCAGAACTTATTTAAATGAAAAACATAGTCATTAAGATAAAAGAACTCATTGGATGAATGAGACTGAGACCCTAACAAAGCTGACGAGGAAAGGAGCCAGCTGGAAGACAGGTCTGAGGAATTGACGCACAAAGCAGGAGAGAGAAACAGACACGTGGAAAGGAGGACAGAGCCACTCAGAACACGGAGAATGGGATGGAAAAGTCCAGTGACCACTGCTGGGATTTACAGAGGGGTACGTGAAACATGAGAGGCACTATAAAAGATGTAAGGAAAGCCAGGGCCTTGTCTCCCTCGTTATCACAATCAAGTCGAACACAGTGCTCCTTCGGGAGGAGGAACAGGCACGTGGGTTTACAGGAATGAAGAGAGCGCAGCATACGGCCCTGTAAATGGGAATTTCATCTAGGAAATTGGTAACGTTTCAGAACAAAGGATCATTCAAAAGTATCATTGGTACAATTAATCTACCTTTTGGAAAAAAATTAAGTTGGAGCCCTACCTGACACACGAAATAAATTCCATATGGATTAAAGAGCTGAATGTCAAAACAAAACATAAAAGTATTGGAAGAAAAATAAAACATTTCATAATTCTGGTGTAGGAAGAGACTGTCTACCCTCAAATTCCAAATCCATTAAGGACAAGATGGACACATTCAATGACGTAAAAAAGTTAAAACTGTTGTGTAACAAAAGACGTGGAAACTGAGTTTAAAAGACGAGAGTTGGAGCAGGAGGAAATACTTGCCACGTATGTAGAAGGCAGCGTGGTCGACAGAATACGGCCCCGAAGACGTCCACGTCCTGATGACTGGGCCCTGTGCGTAGGCTACCTTACCTGGCAAAGGGACTTTGCAGATGTGATTACATCAAGAGTCTTGGGATGGGAGATGATTCTGGATTATTGGGTGGACCCCGTGTCATCACAAGGTCCTTGCAAGAGGGATGCAGGAGGGTCAGAGGCAGAGGAGGAGACGTGAGGACAGAAGCAGACGTCAGGCTGATGCTGGGCCACGAGTCAAGGGATTCAGCCCCATCTAGAAGCTGGAAAAAGGGGGAAACGGATTCTCCCCTGGAGCTTCCAGAAGGAACCAGCCCTGCGACATCCTGACTTAGCCCTGTGTGACCCATGCTGGACTTCTGCCCTCCACAACTGTGAGAGAATCAACTCGTGTTATTTTAAGCCAATAAGTCTGTGTCAGTTTGTTACAGCAGCAACAGAAAGCTTATGCGGACAGACATGTATATTCAGATCAAATCTGACATGTAGATATCCGACGTGCACTTTCAGACCAGATCGTCTATAGATATCATGAAAATAATCCATACTGGGCCGCGGACCTGAATAGACAATTTCCAGAAGAAGAAATACGAAGAGTATCTGAGGCAGGGGGCAGGGTCAGAAAGTAAGAAGAAAGCAGCCATCTCAAGCCGGAGACCCTGGGCTGGGCAGGGGGCTGGGAGGGACCGACTCGGGGGGAATAGCTTCCATATCAGCTGAGGGACATTCTGGCCCAGCCCTGCCCTGCTTTGCTGCAGGCCCAGGGCCTGTCCACTCTTGTCCCCAGCTGCGATTGTCTCCGTCCTGGCAGCCAACCTCCCCCTTGGGTTATTCTGAGACAAAAGGGGAAGAGCGTAGGAAAGCACTTTGAAACTCCCGAAATGCCACATGAGGGGTTCTTGCTGAGCGCACACAGCTCAGGGTGAGTCTCAAAAACCCGTCTTTGGTCTGAGTAATCTTAGTGACGTCTCACACCTCCTGCGTGCTGGGCATGTTTCCGGGTGCTCGTCGGTCTAGAAGGCATGTTGCCGCTGTCCATTTTACAGAGTGGGAAACTGAGGCTCAGTAGCCGACCCAGGCGCCTTTGACGGGGACCGCAGAGCTGGGCTGGTCCAGGGCCACCTGCCCCTCCTGCAAGCCTTGCTGCATTGGCAGGCGTCCCCCACTGTCCCACATGCCCCCAGCACCCTGGGAGGATTCCCTACAGCAGGGCCCAGCTTCTGGGCCATGCTGGGAAAATGCTTGGGAATGGCCAAATTCCATCCCTAAGAGGCACCAGGGAATATAAATCATGAGACTGTGACCAACTGTTAGCAGCACTGCCCCCGCATTCCCCCACATACATGCCAGGTCCTGCCGTCCTCGGCACACTCCCTCCCTACAGACAGAAATACGTCCCCAGACCATTTCTCTCTGAACCAGCCTCACCAGGTCGCCTCGAGACGGAGAGCAGGATCCACAGTCTCTAGGTGGGTTTGAATCCTCCTCCACTTGAGGCTGTGTGACCTCAGGCAAGTGTTGCCAGGCCAGGCCTCCACCCTTGTTTATAAGGTGGGTTGACCCTAATAACCTCATGGTGCCGTCCGGAGGCTCCATCCCGTGCCCGCAGTGTAAAGGCGCGTGCCATGCGTGGCAGTGGCCAGGAGGTTAGCTCTGACCCCACCAGCTGGGCTCATGATTAATACTTCACACAGGGAGCCGCCTGCCCCTAATGGTGTGAAGTTTTGTTCCTTTGCAGAACAGGCTGACAGTCACCAAGCTGGAGCACGTACTGGGCACAGCCAGGGCCCGTCTCCCGAATGCATGGCGGGACCTCAGTTGGGAAAACACTCCTGGTAATCGTCTCCAGGCCTGGGGCGGCCTTTGGTCGGGAAGATCTCTGTTTATTCTATGATATAAATATGGAAGAAATCCATTTGTTCTAAAGTGGATGCAAATAAATCCCAGCGGATATCCTGCCCACCGAGCTGCCAAGAGCCGGGAGGGGAGGAAACGCTGAGCTGGCCTGGGAACTCGAGGCCTTGCCTGTACCCGGGTCCACTGGGCGTCGCTCACGTGGATGGCCCAGGTGTCGTCCCTGAGCTGTGATACCTGTGGTGGCTCATGGCCCCATGCCCTCCTTGTGCACCGTTTGGGGTCAGTGACAGAGTTTGTCCTTAGCCAGAGCAAGGACCCACTGCTGTTTCTGTGTGTGTTAGCTGCCTTACCCTTCCCAAGGCTTCCGATAGCATCCGGCCCTGTCCTCCTGTCCTCCTGCCTCCCGTCTTTCCATCACAAACATGTACCAAGAGCCAGCCATGCGCCAGGTGCCGGAGGAACAGCAGAGGGTGAGAAGCAGAACCAGTCAATCTGGGGAGACAGATGCTCTGAGAGGTGACGATACCCAGGAGAAGTGAGATGGTAGAGATGCAGTGGAGCAGACTGAGCAGAGGGGCGCCCGGTCCAGCCTTTGGGAGCGCGGAGCAGCAGAGGGGAGCGGAGCAGGAGGGGGCACAGCAGGAGAGACAGGAAGTGGGAGCAGTTCAGCACAAAGAACAGGGGGAGTGGAGGTGAAGGGAGGAGGCAGGGCCAAAACTGGGGAGGCCCTTGAAGGGTTTAATGGAAAGAAGCCCAGACTTTGTTGGGCTTAGAGTCTGCTGTCAGTCATTTACACTTTAGTATGAATTTAAGCCAGGGCATCGCTTTCTGTGGGCAGATTTTCGTTTTACATTTGTTTTCTGATGGTGGAATGAAAGCTCTGTGCTCCCCCAAAGGACTCCAAACACCTTGGATCAGGAGGGAGTGGCATTTGGAAGCAGGAGAGGGGTGAATGATCAATAGTCTGGAGATACTACAGATGGTCTGGGCCACAGGGCTCAGATTGGACATCTGGGCTGGGGCACCTCCTGGGTGGGGAGCCCGGACACCTGGATGCACAGACAGGTGCCCTCTGGGGTGTTCCAGGACAGGGGTCTCACCCTGGGGAGCTGCAGCTGTGTCTGTCTGTTGACCAGCTTGTGTCTGACTTCAATAACCACACACTGTGGCCACGAGATGCTGTAAGGAGAATAAAATGTTACTGGATATTGGCTTGGCACCAGCCCAGCTCCCTGACCTGTTGGGAGGCGGTCAGAAGATAAAGGGTCATGTGTGATCCCTGCCAGCTGTCATTGCTCTGGTCAGGGGATAGAATCCACGTTGTCCCTCAGACTCCCGCCACCATTTGTACATCATGTTTAAGGCTCTTTCTTGCTATTTGAGGCATGTTTCTCTAGCTCAGTTTTCAAGGACTGATGTGACAATAGAGGCAGCGTGTGCTGCATTTGGAATGTTCTAGGTTAATTTTTGCCTTTGATCCCAGACTCTTTAAGATACACGTTTTCTGAGTCCTCCTCCATGATCACCCGTGTGGCTCAGCAAAATCCGCCCGTGCCAAGGAGAAGGCAGAGTTGTCCCTGTTCTTCAACCTAAAATAATGAAACGAGAAGTCCGATGTCCTGGACTGTGCAGCAGTTTCCATATTATTTTCTGGATATTTCCCTAAATTTCCCACTAGAGTCTCTCAACTCAGGCATCAGTTAAATGTCATCGTTGCATTTTTAAAGATTAAAAAAAAAAATGTTGTAAAACCTTAAGTGACCTGGAGCCCCAGGGAGGAGCGATGAGTCATGCTGCGGGGAACAGCGAGACTTTACAGTCGAAGCCTCAGGACCAGGAAAACAATCGCCTGAGAGAGTGTCAGACACGCCTGAGTACCCACCCCTCAGCCCCACCACCGTCCCCTCGTGCTCTCTGCTCCCCTCGCACCCCTCCCTCTGGGCTACTGGGAGGCAACCCCCAGACACCCTTCCCAAAATAACGCCCTGAAGTCCTGGCCCCTCTGCGCAGCGGCCGCTTTGCTGTCTGACCTCTGCGAGCCCCGCGCTTGGCCCTCTGTACTGGGGCCTGCTGTCCTCGTGCGTTTGCTGCTGTCTGCGTGGAGGCCCCTGGGGGAGGCCCAGGGCGGGGGGCTCGTGTTGCCCGGTCTCATCTTCCTGGGTCTGAAGGAGCCACAGTTGCTCCTGAGTCCTCACCTCTGCATCCCCGAGGTGCCCTATGAAGATAGTGCACCAGAGGTGGGGTGTCCGGCCCTGGCTGGGCCTCTGCGTCTGCTCCCTCCAGGGCCGAGTAACAGCCATGCAGGAAGATGCTGGGGAGACTGAGGCGGGGCTGGCGCCCCATGTGGCCCGGAGGCTGGGAGAGTAGCGGTGAGCGTGGGGTGCTGAGTGAGTCTTCTAATGGGACCTGCAGAGCAGGACTGTGGCCCTGCCTTTCGGACGTGGCCGAGAAGCTGGGATTTCCCAGCTCGCCTTGCAGATCTGTGCTGGGTGATCGGACCATCCTGCGTCCTCTGGGCTGGAGCAGGAGAGCGTCCACTGCAGTTCCTGGCTCACTGCGCGGGGCCAAGTGGCCGGGCTGCCATCCCAACGGGCTGGCGGGCACTGCTGCTACTGCGCTACCCCTGATGGCCTGCTCTCATTCATCACACGTGGCCCTCAAGGTCACGAGTCTAGTTATCACCTGTGTGTGTGTGCCCTGTAGCAGCAGTGGGCATGGGCCTTCTGGAAATCCGGCCTTGCCTCTGCCCTGAGTGGCATGGCTTTAGGATGAGGCTCAGGGTGGCCTGTGCCACCACCTCCAGCGCCCACAGGCCTTGTGGGAGGCAGGAAGTGCTTTCCATTCCCCGTGTCTTTCCATTCGTCCGCCCTGGGCCGGGCAGCTCTCAGCTTCCTGGGGAGGGGGGTCTCCCTTCATGCTGTCAGTTTGTGAAGGTGACTTCTTTACCCTCCTCCCCAGCCTCCCGGACAGGACAAGGGGTGGCAAATGGGGTGGGGTGCCAGGATTAACAAAACGCACAAAAGCAACTATGAAGACGGCACTGGCAGTTCTGCTGGGCCTGAGAAGAGAGCGTGGGCTGCCCTCTGGGAGGTGACTCCAGGTTGAGATCTGAGGTCCAGAGACCCTGAGCACTTGCTGGGGCAGTGTGGCCGCATGTTCACACGGGGTCCCTCTTGATGGGAGCCCCCAGGGAGCTGCCACCCACCCCACAGCGCCTGAGCCCCCAGGGGCGGTCCAGCTACCCTGCCGGCCATGAGCGAGCTGGAAGCACACCTACCTTTCCCTCTCCTTACGAAGGTTCCTGCCTCTTAGAGCCCCACCCATGGCGGCCGCCTTGATAAGCTCATAGAACATTCTTTACCCACAGTCGCTCCAAAGGGCTTCACCCCATTTCCGCCCGTGGATCAGTTTGCACTCAGCTCACCCTTGTGCCCCCAGGAGGCAGGAAGCACTGATGGAACAGTTGCCGATTATTTTACTCTCTACCTACAAGGGGGTCTCCCTCAGAGATCTTCTTGGGGGACCCCTCACTGCCAGCTCTGCCCCAGCATTTTATCCACACTCTTTCCAGCCTTTGTAAATGGACCCCAAGACTCAGAGATGACCTGAGAAGTGATTTGGGAGGCCCAGCTGCAGTGCCAACGTGACCCCGAATCATAGCTCTTCACAGCTTAAAAGGACCCTGTGTCATGTCCCCTGGTCTCTCAAGTCACTGATGATTCTGAGGCAAGTGTTTCTTTCCAAAAACACCCCTGCTAATCTAGGCTTTGGAAGGGCCACTTCCTCCAGTCCCCCACTGGCCCCTGAGTGTGGCCCTGGTAATTCTGTGGTGGGTGGGCAGGGGTCCACAGGGTCACCTGTGCTCTGTGGCATGAGGCTGGGGTCTGCTGTGGGAGTGGGCTGGGTCAGGGGTTGGCACCAACTCTGGTCTCATCAGGCTGTTGCTCCTGTCAGGCATGGAGGGGGCCCTCATGTGGCCCCCAGGAGGATTCCCATGTGGAGAGGATTCCGTGTGGGAGGATTCCATGTGGAGGATTCCGTGTGGGAGGATTCCATGTGGAGGATTCCATGTGGGAGGATTCCGTGTGGGAGGATTCCATCTGGAGGATTCCACGTGGGAGGATTCCTGTGTGCAGAAGATTCCGTGTGGGAGGATTCCATGTGGGAGGATTCCTGTGTGCAGAAGATTCCGTGTGGGAGGATTCCCATGTGAAGAGGATTCCGTGTGGGAGGATTCCATGTGGAGGATTCCATGTGGGAGGATTCCCGTGTGGGAGGATTCCATCTGGAGGATTCCATATGGGAGGATTCCTGTGTGCAGAAGATTCCGTGTGGGAGGATTCTGTGTCAGAGGATTCCATGTGGGAGGATTCCCGTGTAGGGAGGATTCCATGTTGGAGGATTCCATGTCAGAGGATTCCGTGTGGGGAGGATTCCGTGTGGGAGGATCCCCTGTGGGGATGCGCTGGGTGCTGGGACAGCGCCTGGTGTGTAGTGGGGGCTTGGGAAGGCTCTGGCTGTGGTGAGGTGGGACAGGGAGACTCACTGCCAGGTCGCTGTCAGGCTTGTCCACTGAGAGTGAAGTCAAGCCCTCCAGATTCCTGTGCTTGCTCAATTTATTAAACCAAATTCTCTGCCTTCCCCGGTGGGGTCAGGAGGGGTGGGGTCAAGAGAGGCTCAACGTGATCCTTCTGTCATTTTTTGGAGGAAGAAACTGAGCTCATATAAAGGGGAGTCGTCTCCAAGGTCACACAAGGTCTCCCAATACCCACACCCACCAATTCTGCTCCTTGTCACCAGAAGGCGGGCCCTGGAAACTTCCCCTTGCAGGGCGGTGGCCAAGCCCGCTCCTCTTGGCCGTTCCTGGAAGGAGATCTGTGAGGACACACAGTAAGCCCTTTTTGTGGGCTCTCTGGTCCTTTCCTCGGCCAGGGCATTTCACCTGGCAGCCGACGGGGCATGCGGAGGTCTCACTGGGTCCGTCTTCATGGAAAAGACCACAGCCGTCCAACCGTACCCTTATCTGCGGGCCTGGGGTCTCTGTCCCTTGGCAGATGCCGTTTGTCCAGTCCCTGACTTGCCCCCACCTGCGACTGCAGCATCTGAGGGAGAGGAGCAATCACCAACCTCACTCTTTACCAGCGTAACACTGGGCTACCAGCCTCTGCAGGGTGCAGTCCAGATGGGAGAGGGATTTAGCAAGAAGTGGGTGTGTCTGGGACCTAGCTAAGAGAACTTTTTTTCCAAAGCAGCAACAGGACTGATCTTCAAATGGTCTCACCTCTAAAGGACTCTGCCCCTCCCCCACCTAGCTCTCCAGGACACAGAGAATGCTGGGCGTCGGGCCTCAGCTCTCAGTTCCAGTCTTAGCACTAACACATGTTGGGCACATTCTATTCTCTCGTTAGATCCCAGATTTCTCCTTGGAAAACAGGAGGCAGACCTGGTCTTCAAACTCTTGCACCCAGTGAACTCCTACTTATCCTTCAAAGCCCTGCTCACGTGCCCCTCCTCTCAGGGTAGAGCCGGTTTGCTGTCCTGTGGGGCTTTGTTGTGCCCTTAATGTAGAACCAGCCGTGTGTCACATACCTCTGTGTCTGTCACTTCCCATGGGCAGGCAGGCAAATAGCCCCCGGCACATCTGCGAGTTCAAAAACCATTAATCGACTGAACGAAAGAGGAGAGGATAAATTCTCTCAAATCTGGTGGTCTTGAGGGCTCTTGTCGAGGGCCCTCCCTCTTTCCTCTGTCTGCAGAATATCACCTGGGAAGGCAGCTTTCTGGAGTGGAACCCAGGGCGTGTGACTGTGCTGGCGTGGCCCCGGCCCACCTGGGAGGCTCTTTCCCACCCTAGGCCTGGTTCCTTCCGGCACTTTCCCTTCCCCTGAGCCGCTTTTCCTCTGCTTTTAGTTCTGGCCTCATTGCCCCCCCGTCTGCCAGGCTGGACTGGGAGGGCTTGCTGGCTGCTAACTGGAACTAGGATTTCTGGGTTGTTCATTCCTCAAGGAACAGAAGAGTGTCCCTGGTGAGCTGCCTGCTTGGCCAACGTCCCCAAGGGCTGGGCGTCCTCCTCTGGGTTCATGGTGTGTGGCTGACCTCCTCAACTCTCTGCCCGCCGTTTCCTCCTCCTGCAGGCAGGACGCCAGGGGAGACCGACCCCCTGGTCAAGGGGAAAGTCCACATTTCCCAGCATGGTAGCAAACCCCCTACAGAGGAACCGTGACTTTGGGCCGCCGTGGATACCCAACAGTGACAAGCGGTCCTGGCGAGGACTGTGACTTGCTGGGACCTACTGTTGGGGGCTCCTGGGTGGCCTCGCCGTCAAGTGGGAAGCTGGGTTTTATTGGTCTCTCCTGAAAAGCTTGGTGCGTCTATAAATTCTCATGATTAGTGACAGTGTGGGGGCACTTCTAGATTAACACCTGTTAAAAAAGGTTGTTACAGTATGGAGATCTGGGGACCTGAAATATTACAGAACATGCTTATGAAAATCAATCTAGAGGGACTCTCCTCTCTGGGATTCCATCAGAGCTGGGTTTTAGTTTGCAAGTCAATATTTCAAAGGGTAATCCATAGCATCTGGGTAAAAGATAGACCCAACCTCCATGCTGTTTTTGCGTTCACGTGGGCATGGGAAACATGAGGGGCTTGTTAAAATGCAAGTAAATGAGTACCACCCCCCCAAGATCAATTCAGAGTCGGGGATGGTGCCTGGGAACGTGCACTGTAGATCGGCCCCCAGATGACTCTGCTGTAGGCGGTCTTCTGACCCACAGCGGAAATCCCTACGTGCATCGTTGATGGTGCCACATGAGCAGGTTTCATTAAACCAGGGTGTCCTAAACCAGGGGAAGCGCTCTGGGCTTCCAGGTTCTGAACAGGCAGTAAGTACCCAGGAGAGGTGGTGAATCGGGGCTTCATCAGAAGGCCTCTGTCTGGACTCTTGGCTCATTTACTTATTTGTTCTTGTTGTGGTAAAGTATGCAGAACATGAAGTTTACCATCTTAACCACTTTTAAGCGTCCAGTTCTGTGGCACTAAGTACATTCACATTGCTGTGTGACCATCCCCACCGTCCATCCCCAGAACTTTGTCATCTTCCCAAACTGAAACTCTGTCCCCATTAAACACTCACTCCCCATTCCCTCCCCCAGCCCCTGGCCCCCATCATCCTACTTTCTGTCTCTCTGAATCTGACTCCTCTAGGGACCTCATATAAGTGGAATCAAACAGTATTTGTCTTTTTGTGACTGACTTATCTCACTTAGCATAATGTCCTCAAGGTTCATCCACGTTGTAGCAGGTGAAAGAATTTCCTTCGTTTTTTAAGGCTGAGTAATATTCCATTGTGTATAGACCACATTTGGTTTATCTTTTTGTCCATCGTTGGACAATTGAGTTGTTTCCAATTCTTGGCTATTGTGAGTAATGCTGCTGTGAACATGGGTGCACAGATATCTCTTCTAGACCTGCTTTTAATTCTTTTGGGTAGAAACCCAGAAGTGGAATTGCTGGGTCAGATGGCAATTCTACTTTAATTTTCAGAGGGAGCTGAGTTCTTGGTTTATTTGACATTTGGCGTGCTCTGCGTCGTTGTGGAAAACCTTCCCTGTCACCTGTCAGAGGAGCATGTCCAGAATTCTCTTCTCATTTGTCACGCTCCCTCCTGCCTCCCAGCCCCAGGAGGAGGTGTATACACCCCGGTTTCATTGCTGTGGCACTCCGGCGCTGTGAGCAACGGCCTTGGCCTCCCCCCTCACTCTCAAAGCCCTGGGTCCTTCCTCCCCTCAACAGACGCCTGCCAGGGTGGACGTCCGCACAGCCGGCCCGCCTCGCCCTGCCCCGCCCGGGGATTTGTGTCCAGTGTGGGGAAAACCAGCACACGAAGATGTAAGACCTACAGCTACAAGCTGTCACAGGGGCAGTGGGGACAAAGGAAGTTCAGGAGGTTATTGTGGGGGGAAGGCCGTCAATTGCGAGGAAGCAATGTTTTTAGGCAAGAATGTGAATTCGGCCCAACTGTAGAAGTGCCACAGAATTCCGGGAGGGAGCGCTGGAGACTCGTCCATGGAGTCCTCTCTGCAAGTTGTGAGTTGACGCCGTGAGGAAACTGAGGGCGGAGGCAGAGGGTCTGCACTCCTCAGGCCCGGGGAGGCGATCGCAGCCATTGTGTTTAGAATGAAGTCCTGACACGTCCGGAGGAAAGTGCTTAAAACGTGCTTACTACTCACTGGTTCCAACAGCACAGATGTGATATCTCCTCCTTGAACCAGCGTCCTTCACAGCGACTGTGGGGCGAAGCCGCCAGAGTCCTGGAGAGTAGCTCAGCCAGCCGGTCCCAGTGCAGACCCTGCCGGGAGAGCTGTGTTCCCCAGATGTGGCGATACAAACACCCCGGGACCACCCACCTGTGGCTGACACTGAACATCAAACCAAGCGAGGACACGTCACACAGGCCTGGACTGTCAGCTTTTTTTTTTTTTTTTTTTTTTTGAGTAGGATAAAAAAGGGAACTCATTAGCAAAAAAGTCAATTAACTGTCATGATGTTTATAAAGTGGTGGATACTAGTCTGGACATTTCTTGTCATCCAACAACAAAAACAAAGGTGGAAAGAGAGATCTATTTTGTCCAAAGTAACTCAAACCAGTTATTTGACACCAAGAAATACCCCCACCCCCTAGATCATTCATCGTTCTGAGAACTGGTCCAGGAAACTTGGTCAGCCTGGAAAGTCTACGCGGTCACTCAGCCTCATTGATTTAGTTACTTGGCAACAACTTAAAATACAGAAACTGGACCACACTGGGAGTTTGAAAGTGCGTGTGTGTCCCCAGCAGAACCGTGAAACAGAACTGGCCACAAATCCACTGCTTTCAACCAATTTCACTTTGTGGCGCCCCAACTCTGTGAGGGGGCATTGCCCAACAGAGACGGTCGTGGAAAAGTCCCTGGAGACACAGGCCTGTGGATGAGACCTCTCTCCAGGTGACATGTCAACATTGCATCTGCTGAAAACATTTGTCATAATTCCGTCGATCACACCACTACTTCTAGTATCTTCCATGTGGTTTGTGGGTGCCGACTTTCAGCATTGTGATCATTCTTTAACAACCAACTAACAAATACCTCTGGGCACCCCGCTGGAACTCGGGTCAACCTTCTCTAAATTTGTTGTTCAAGACGAACCCTCGTTCTGGCCACTTCTGAATCAGAGACTTCAGTTCATGAGAAATCCAGCCCAGAGTTGGGCAGGAAGCATCAAATAATCTTTAAAACACCTTAGTATGGGCATCCATGTGTTAATCACCACAAGAGCACAGAAGTTGCTTCAGGTGACAGTCTCGGGGCCCCGGCGGCTCAGGGTCCTTTCTTGATGAACGAGCACCTTCATGAAGGATGTGTTTCCACAGTGGAGCCGACTTTCCTACACTGACCATAGATTTTCTCAGTTCCCTTGCACAGTGAATAATTTTAAAATTTAAAATCCTGCTTCCCCAGCTGTCAGGGGGCTGTGGAGAGGGTGAACCCACCAGAGAGCTACATTTAGAGAAAACCAGGTCCGACCGAGCCATGGGCACAGGAGGGCGGGCGTCTTAGGCTGTTGATGGAAAAACAATTCTGAGAACTGCACCAAAAGGAAGATTTCACTTTAAAATGTGTTGAAAAAAGTGACCATTTGGCTAAAATTCTGCACCAGGCCCTGCTTTGCTCTGGAGCTGATATATGACCCTCTGGGCTGGGCTTCGTGGTGGAAAAAAAGCGGCCGCCCGGGAGCAGACGGCGGGCGGCCTGTCCAGTTTCCGT
This sequence comes from Ceratotherium simum simum, assembly GCF_057802395.1. NCBI lineage: Eukaryota > Metazoa > Chordata > Mammalia > Perissodactyla > Rhinocerotidae > Ceratotherium > Ceratotherium simum. The sequence goes on along the minus strand of NC_141929.1, from coordinate 2,479,504 downwards.
AAAGGGGTTGCAACGTTCCTGTAGGTGTTTCCTCTCTGAGGAGACGGGACCACAGCTGCTCTTTACTCCCAGGTGCTGGCTGGAACCAGGCTCGGCAGCCGTGGAATTTGGCTGCCCCAGGGGCCCGGGGGCCCTGCAGTCGTGTCCACCTGGCCCGCTAAATACCTCCCTGGGGAATCTACCCAGCCAGTCTTCTCCTGGCCTGCCTGGGCCACCCCAACTGAGTTCCACGGAGCAGGGCCGCCCTCTGAAATACTTTATCATGATGTCTGCACTAATCAGAAAAACCATTAACCTCTACCTGGGTCTGTGGATGAATTTTTTTTTTTTTTTTTTTAATGCAAGATTACTTAGCAATTGGTAAATCCCTTCCCTCCCTTGAAAACAACTTCATTTCCAGTGAAGCTGTCGCTTTCTGGGAATTCTAAGATTCTAAAGACCCACGCGCAGCATTGGGAAGTGTGCCATTACTGTAGCCCTTCCTTACACATTTCTTCACAAACGGCCATTTGATGAGTTGCCAGACTTAAACCAGTTGGGTTTTCACTGATGGTTTTGGACCTGGGGCAAGTTTCTGTCAGGGGGATTTGCTCCAAATGCTGCTTCCTCCATCTTGCTGGCTGCGAAGGTGTCTAGGCCCTGTGGGTGACCCCAGCATCGCTGACCCAGGCTGGTATCCGCAGCCATATTAACATCCCGCCCGGGCTGGGGACAGTGTGAAGGGGGTCCCTCCCCACCGGACGGTACTTCACTCTGGAGCTCTCGCTGCCCTGGCAGATCGGCGAGGATGTGGATGTGGGTGTATAGGATGCCTCTCACAGGCTGGACAGGGTGGCCCATTTCCGACAGGGTCTAGTTCCTGCCACACCCTCCTTGAACCCAGGGCGAGGGAGCAGAGTGGAGGGGCCCAAAGTGTGGTTCCACACAGCGTTCTCTGGGTTGAGTCTCTCACTGTCCTGGCAGGGTGCCAGGTCCACACTGTGCACCCTTGGCCAAAACCTCTCCCTGAGCCCCTACGGACATGAACCAGGAGGTCAATCTAGGTTGTTCCCTGCTATCTCTTGCGATGCTAACATCTTGGAGTCAACGAAGCTACCTGGTGTTTTGGAAGGAAAAAAACGAGCGGGGAAGTAAGGTAGAATTTGCTGGTTGCCCTGAAGATTTTCCTCTGAGTGGGTGGAAGGATGTGCCTCCCATCACAGGGAGGTCGATCCTTGTGTTTGCTTTTTGGGCATGTGAGTATGTGTGTGTGGGGGCACGGAAGGTGATCACACCATTGTGAGGTCCCCAGATCAAAGTCTCAGGGACACGTCTTACCTGGGGCTGCCACAACAGAATGCCACAGACTGGGGGGCTTAAACGATAGACGTTTGTCTCACAGTCCTGGAGGCCAGAAGTCCGAGATCACGGTGTTCCCAGGGTTGATTTCTCCAGAGGCCTCTCTCCATGGCTTGCAGACAGCCCCTCTCTCTGTGTCTTCATGAGGTCGTCCCTCTGTGTGAGCAGAGAGAGAGCGCTCTGGTGTCACTTCCTCTTCTAATAAGGACACAAGTCCTATTGGGTTAGGACCCAGCCTATGACCTCTGTTAACCTTAATTACCTCCCTGAAGGCCCATCTCTAAATGCAGTCATGTTGTGGGTTTGGGGCTTCAACATACAGATTCGAGGTGGACGTGATTCAGTCCCTAACATGTGTGAATTTGCATTTTCAGGCTTTCTACTTTTCCAAGTCTCTCTACAAAACACCACGATCTCTCCACCAGTCCTCCAGCCAGCGTGCTTGGGCAAACTGGAATTGGTTGTCTTTCCCACTAGTCTAAAGAGACCAATGGCAAGAACTAAAATTCTCTAACCCACAAGTCTGACTTGAGGACCTCAGAAGGCCTTCATAAGGGACATAAAATGCAGCAGACAATATTGTTTTGCACAGGTCATCTGTGCACGAGATAGAAATGATGGGAAAGACCCTCTCTCTCTCCTTTTAAAGCTCCTGCCTTCTCTCCCCAGTTTCCTTCCTCCGGCTCCTTGTGTGTGCTCCCCAGAGATCATCTGCACCTGAAAACACATGGGCACATAAGTTTCTCTTTTTCTACAAATGGGTTTGACTTCATACTGCTCCCACCTGCTGTTTTCGTTTGGCTTATCCTGAGTCATTCCACCTCCAGAAGTGTAACCACCTCATTCCTTTGAGGGGCTACGTTGTACTCCACAGTGAAGGTGAGCCTTGCTGGAGTTAACCTGCTCCCTGCTGGTAGCGTAGATGCTCTTTCTGAGATTTCACGATTTTAAACGACACTGTGTCCACATCTTTGCACCACACGTAGCTAGGGGTACGATTGCTGCAGCCAAGTGCCTTTTAAATGTTGGCGTGTGAGTTTAGATATCCAGTTGCTCGGTTGTCTACACCTCGGCTGATGCTGTGTATTGACGTTCCTTCTATCTTTGGTAATCTGATGGGCACATGGGGCCCCTCCTGGTTTTAGTTTGCTTGGTGTCAGTTCTGATGCCAGGAGAAGACAAAGTCCTCTGTTGTGGGAAGGCTGCCCATCCCAGCTAAGGGACATGGTGTATTTTCCGCGGTGTAGGTGTCTGTGTGCCCGCAGCCATAACTCCCATCCCTCCCTGGCTTGGTTTACTCTCCAGGAAGGAGAGTCTGCCCTTGTTGGAGTGGTGTGCTGGTCTGGGCGCAAAGAACTGGTGCCCTGTGTGAAGAGGGAGGCCCTCCAGGCACCTTGTCTGTGCCGTGGGTCTGGCCACCAGCAGGGGGCCCAGGCAGCAGGTGTGCAGGGAATGCCCGGGACATCCGCTCTGAGGAAGGCAGGAGAACACGGAAAATGTGTGCATTTGCAGCAAGGAGTTCTCCTTTTCCAGCTCCGCTCCCAGAGGAAGAGGGGGACTGGAGGGAGAGCAGCCCGGGGCTAGCATGGCTCTGCATGGAGTAGGGGGACCATTGTATCCTTCAAAGTGACGAAAGCAGGGTTCTGCGGCCAGCAGCATCTGGGGTGTGATAATGGAGCACCAGGGGTTTATGGAGAGCGTGCGCACAGCCCTGGGGACGGAGCAGAGTGCCGTTGCTACCTGCGTGGAAATGGAAGAGGCCACCAGGAGCCGTAATTTCCGAACTTGAGGTTCCAGAAGTGGAGGTCGCACACAAAATATGGAAGAAGAAGAAGCTACCTGTTCTTCAGTCAGAAGCTGTTAATTTATTAACACTCTGGATCTGTTCTTCCATTTTTCTTATTCATTCATTTGAACAACAAATGTTGACAGAGCCCTACTATGTATTAAGAATGGAGGACAGAGATTCCTCCATGGAAACATCCAACCATGTGACTGCCCCCTCCCCACTGTTTTTCAAGGAGGAGAGTGGAATCTACCTGAAGAAACAGACTGTCGTCTTCATTTCTGTGTTTTCAATGCCTGACACACAGTAGGACCGCAGAAGCCATCTGCGTCAGAGCCTCCATCAGGCACATGTTTAGCCAACTCCCTGGCTGAGAACTTGCCCTGCATTGTAGGACACAGCTCCGTTTATTTTCATCCTCTCAGCGAACACCAGCCAGTTCATGTGTAATGGGGTATGGAACATTGACTGGGACAGGATGGAGTGGGTCTTGCTGCTGAGAAGGAACACTGGAATTCTCATTGCTGTCCCCACCACTGCCGCTATTTCCTCTTGGGGTTGGCCAGTCCTCTTCAGAGGAGAGCGGCTCGAATGCCCGCACATTGACACGTAGATTTTCCTCTGGATCCATGTCTATGTAGGTAGATGGTATCTGTGAGCTACAGTGATTCCTCAGGAGCATAAACATGGAAAAATCAGATTCTTAGGGATGTTTTCCCCGTTATTCAGAAATGCTTGGTCCTGCTTAACAATGCAACAAGGTGGCAGGTGAGGTAGGGAGCTTATCTTGTGGGAAGTTGGATGACCCCATCAGGGATACTAAGAGGGTGTCTCCCACAGGAGGTGGGAAACTGACTCAAAGACTTTTAAAGTCCCTTCCAATGCAATGGCTCCAAGTTCATCTACCTGTGGCTGTAATCTCCTGCAGCTCACCTGTGGGGGTTCTTCGGAGCTCCTGGGCCACACTAATGGCCTGCTTCCATCTGGTCAAAGAACAGGGCAGCAGCTGCCTCTTACTCCCAAAGTGGGAAGGCCAGCCTTGTCTGCTTTCCTCACTCAGATGTCTCCCGCTCACATGGGACGGGTGAAGCAGCTGCCCTCAGCCCCCTGGGAAAGTAATGAAAGTCCAGCAGCCAGAACCAAAGTGATTATTCAGATGTTTTAGACCCTAAACTACCCCTTTGCTTCTGTTAAAGAACACCTTGGGAAAAGCTGGCATATAATTGTACGATGCTTCACTGTCCCAAGTGCCTGTGTTTTCCCATCTAGTCCTCACAACCCTCTGCTGCCAGTGTCATCATCACCCCATTCCACTGACGAGGAGACTGAGGCAGAGAAGGACCAACTTGCAGAGTTTCCTCCGTTTGCAAGAGCTCATTAGACTCATTATTGTGTAAGCTCCATGAGGGCTGGCAGGTATTTTGTCTGTTCTGTGCGTCTCTGTGTCTCTACAACAGTGTCTGCTGTATCATAGCTTAGTGAATGAATGAATGAATGAAGTGGCCCAGCTGGAACTTGTAACCACGTCTCCTCATTCCAAACTGTGCACTTACTTCTCACTACTGCGGTGACTCATGCCGCTCACAAGGAATGGTCGGTGAGTCCTTCCGAGCAGTTTCATGAGGACGGGAGGGATGTAATCCGTGTCTCAGTGTGGACACGAGTCCCCTGGGGGTCTAGTTAAAGTGCAGATTCTGATCACAGGTCTGGGGTGGGGCTGAGACTCTGCATTACTGACAAGCTGCCAGGTGGCGCCGATGCTGCTGGCTCATGGGCCACGCTTTGAGTAGCATGGGGCCAGATTATCGGTGACGAGGGAATCCAGAGTTAGGGAGATGTAAGTCCAGAGGAGGCTACAGAGCAGGCAATGAGGAGCTTTGGCCTGAGGGGCCTGAGTTCAAGTCCTGCCTCGGCCCATCGTGTGGAGAATTACCTGAGCATCCGTTGCTTGTAATGCAGCGTCATTGAGATCTAAGTCATGCGCTGTCCACTTCACCTGTTCAAAGTGCACAGCTCAATAATTTCAATGTGTTCACAGGGTTGTGCAGCCATCACCACAGTCAATTTTAGAACTTTTTCGTCACCCCAAAAGGAAACCCCATGCCCATTAGCAGTCACTCCTCATTTCTCCCTCCCCCAGCCCCTGCAACTGTGACTCTACTTTCTGTGTCCACAGATTCGCCTGTTTTGGACATTTCCTATAAATGGAATCAGACAGTATGTGGCCTTTTGTCTCTGGCACCATTCACTGAGCACACTGTGGCCGAGGTTCCCCCGCGTTGTGGCCTGTGTCTGTGCTTCAGTCCTCTTTGTGCTTCAGTAATATTCCATTGTGTGGATGGGCCACATTTTGTTTGTCTGTTAATTTGGTGGACGTTTCAGTTATTTTTTGGCTATTGTGAGTAATGCTGCTACAAACACTTGTGCACAGGTTTTGTGTGGACGTCCTTTTCATTCCCCTTGGGTGTGCACACCTGGGAGTGGAGCTGCTGGGTCGTGTGGGAGCTCGAGGTTACCCTCTTGAGGAGCTGTCAGACGCAGCGCCTGCACCTTCTTACATTCCCACAGCGATGGACGGGGATTCCAATCCTTCCCCCTGCACACCAGCATTTCTTTTCTGTCTTTTGAGTAGAGCCCCTGTAATGCAGGTGAAGTTGCATTTCCCTGATGGCCGATGATGGTGAGCATCTTTTTCTTCATGTGCTTACTGCCCATTGGTAGATCTTCTTTGTCTTTTCGTTACTGAGTTGTAGGAGTTTTTTATATATTCTAGATACAAGTCCCTTATCAGGTACATGATTTGCAAGTATTTTCTCCCATTCTGTGTCTCTTTACTTTCTTGATGATGTCCTTTGCATCACAAAAATTTTAAATTTTGATTAAGTACCATTTACCTATATTTTTTATTTTCTTGCTGTGCTTTTGGTGTCATTTCTAAGAAACCATTGCCTAATCCAAGGTCATGAAGATCTGCACCCTTGCTTTCTTCTGAGACTTACAGTTTCAGCTCTGACATTTAGGTCTTTGGGCCTTTATGAGTAAATTTTTGTATATACTGTTTTGTAGGGGTCCAGCCTCATTCTTTTGCATGTGGGTATCCAGTTGGCAGCACCATTTGTTGAGAAGACTGTTCTTTCCCCATTGAAGGGTCATGGCCCCCTTGCTGGAAATCAATTGATAATACGTGTGAGGGTTTAGAGCACCAGACTTTTTTTTTTTGCTGAGGAAGATTTGCCCAAGCTAACATCCATGCCAGTCTTGCTGTTTTGTATGTGGGCCACCAGCACGGCATTGCTGCTAACAGAGCAGTTTAGATCCGAGCCTGGGAACCAAACCTGGGCTATTGAAGCAGAGCACACTGGACATAACCACTAGGCCACCAGGGCCAGCCCCAGACTTTTATCTTTAAACTCAGCATACAAATTAATGCCTGCTTCATCTCCCTTTTATAAGGGTTACATGAAACAGCTCACGTGAGGAGCCTCCTGTGCATGGCCTGGCACCTAATAGGCACTCAGGGCACCAGGCGATGATGGGGGCAAGGACGAAGGCTACGTGGTGGCAGGGATGCGGGGCCCTTCACTCCTGGAGTGGCCACGCAGCTGCAGAGGCGAGGCCGGGAGAAGCTGAGGCTGGGGGGCACCGCTCTCCTGCTCCCCGCGTGTCTCGTTGCCACGCTAACATGACCTGGCCGCACCGCCCAACCTGGCCAGCAGGGATGGAAAGAATTACTCATTCTTTTCAAGAAGATGGATGATGATCTCAGGTGAGGGGTAGGGATTTGGAACAAAACGTCCTTGGTAACAAAGGCTCGGAGAAAATATGGCCCCAAACTGTGGTTTCCAGGGAGGCCACCTCGCCCCAGATCCTCTCGCTGGGCCCCACGTTGCCCAGGGAGCAGCTGCAGGAGGCATTTCTTTCCTCTGTGGGGCTGGCTCATCCTTGAGGCGTCTCGAATCCCTCATGAAGTGCTAGGGCACCTGGGCAGCTAGCACCAGGGCGGGTGTGGGGGGGTCATTCCCATGCCGGCACCGGCCCAGGGCCACCCTCTCATCGCTCTGCCATGGTCTAGGGGCTGAACTGAAGGCCTCCACCCCCATAGGCTCTCCCAGCAGTTTCCAGGAGGCCTGGTGTTTCGATATTCTTTCTACCAGAATATTCTGTGCTGCTAGATTCAGTGGATTGCCACCAGACTTCGGTGAGGGATCCCGAGTCCTGTCAATTCTGCCTCTGGGCCTGAGTGGGTGCCTGTCACTTCACACGGGAGCGTCACACCTCCAGTCTCAGGGAAGACTGGGGTTCTGAGCTGCTTCTCATACTCCAGGAATCCTGTTTGTGCCAAATTCTGCTTCCTGTGCAAAATCACATGCAAAGTACTGCGTGTCCTGCTGAGAGCGAGTTTTCCATCTCAGCTGCCGCTCACGGGGTGGCCCAGCCTCGTCCCGCCAACCTCTGCCCTTCCCGCCAAGAGCAGGTACTGTTCCCTCGAGGCGGGCAGGCCCCCTCAGGGCTCCCCATCCGTCATCCGCCTCCTGAGGACCTCAGAACCTGGCTTGCTCTCAGTGACCACGCCATGCAGACCCCCTCAGGGACTGGAAATGCCACAGCGGGTGGCTGCGGTCGGGAAATCGGGTGTGGCCCGATGTGGGGCTGATGAAGAAATGCCTGAACCCCACTCTGGGCAGCCTTCCTCCGGCAGAGCGCCCGAAGCACTGGCAACCGTGCAGCGGTCTTGCCTGCTCACGCCTTCTGAGATGCCGTCCCTGCAGCCCCCCGCCACGTCAGGGTCAGTGGTCCCTGGCCTGGCCTCAGCCCCAGGTCAGCGCCCTTTGGTTCTCTGTCGTCATTATGTGACTGCACATCCCCACGAGGGCAGTCGCTGCTCATCCTCATCACTGCTGGGTGGGGATTCCTGGGGCCTGCTGAATGACTGCTGGTCAGCGTGAGGTCCAGCCCCTGGGACCTGGCTTCCCCTGCTCACTCTGATCCCTCCCTCCCTTGCCTGGGGGCTTTCCTGTACCTCCTTCACCTGCTGAGAGGGGCGCCTGGCTCCTTCCTCCTCCAGGATAGTACACGAGACCTTCTGCCGCCTCGCAACCAGCCTAACTCCATCCCAGGGAGCCCGTCCTGCCCACATGGCCACTTGGTCTGGCCTTCCCTCTTCTGCCTCCCCCTGCCCTGCCCCTGTCAGGATGAGGTCCTCAGCCTGCCCTGGATGGCTCGTGCTGGAGCTGGGGGGAAGGACGCTGTGCAGAGGCAGCAAGGGCTGCCTGCTTTCCAGTGTGACGCTGGGCTGGGCGCTTACCCTCTCTGGCCTCAGTTTCCTCAAGGGTGCAGGCATGGTCGCCACGCATGGTGCAGACTAGTGGAGAGGAGGGAGAGCCGTGGTCCCTGCCTGTGCAGCAGTGCCTGGCCTTCCAGGAGAGCCCAGGTGGGCCGGTCACCATCATCATCCCTGCACACGAGAGATGCGTGACCGCCCGCCCCGCTGTCCTCGGAGCTCCTGGAGGACGGGCCGCGAGTATTGTGCGAGCTCTTGCGAAAGGAAAGACTGAATCCTGACTATGGAATGGCGGGCTGGGAGTACAGGGGTGGGGAGAATGGCTTCTCTCCACGTGGCTCTCGCATCCAACTCGGCTTCTCGAAGCGAAAACAGCGGTTGGGCCTGTTTTTCCAACTTCTCATTTTCCTTCGAAACAGAGCTGCGTTTCGTCAAAACCTGTAAATATTTATTTTAACATTCTTCCTAAAATTTAAAATTGTTTGCCGTATTCTAGGGAGTGTTTCATGTTTCCTGCTGTGCAAGAGCTTTCTTGTTTTCACAGACGTGCGGCCGGCAGTCTCTGTATCTTGCCATGAGTGGTGGGGGGCCAGACCGTCGTCCCCCAAAGCCGGAGGATGACGCTAGGAGCTCCGAGGGTCTCGATGTCACAGCACGGGCTCAGGGGTGAATCCCACACATAAGGGACCTCCTCTGGTCCCAAATGCCAGCCTGTCTGAGGGTGGAGGGAGGAGCAAGCATGTAGGGTTCTGGTCCCACCACGGCCAGGGGTGACTGTGGGTGACTTGCCTCCCCTGTTTGTGACTCAATTTCCTCAAGTGTGTGGATGACTTTATGTGTCCAGCATCTGAATGCCTGGAGTCCCATAGAAAGTGACCCAGGTGCCCGTTCCTTCCAGTGCCATGGCCGTGACCGGGAGGGAGACTTGGCTGCGTTAACTAGTCATCTCTAATGCTTGCTGCTCTCACCAGGCCCAGAGACTTTGGTGGGCAAGAGACTCTAGCTAGAATTTAAGGATTTTAAAAATGAATTTATCTTTAGGGCATGGAGCCTGCTGCCCCACTAGCCTCCGGTTTCTGGACGTGGTGTCATTCCCCACCAGTGATCCGAGGGACACCCAGAGACCCCCCAGCCACCAGCCAGCAGGACAGTGAGAAGCGTAGTAAATATGAAGGCTTTCGTTGACTCAGTTTAAAAGTTCAACCTTGAAGGTACAATGATTTATTTTTGCAGTGATAACACAAATTCAAATTTTGGTGGAGCATACATCATGCTAAAAACAACATTTTCACTAAATTGAGACATCAATGGGCAGAAATATGCTTGGAATTGACGATGCTGCCCAAGAGGCAATAACTAAATCAGAATATTCTTCCAATCACAATAGAAGCTGAGGTTGTCAAAATGTATAACTGTTAAGTGGAGTAACTCTTCCACAAATCTGTGTGCTCAAGCTGACACTGAACGCAAAACAGAACGAGAGAAGCTTCAGCAGGCGGCCCACCCTCTCTCTGCACTCCTGCCATCTGCCGGGTCAGAAGGCTGGAGCTTTTATAAACAAAAGGAAGTGGCCCACAAGGGCATTGAGTTGTTTTTAAATGAGTTGTTTAAATTTTGGTTGCATTTTATTCAAAATCCACTGGAAACTTCAAATTTTTCAATGAACATTGTGCCAGAAAACTTCAGTTCCTGAAGCTTTTAGTGAAGCACAATGACCACAAAGAAAGCTTGCTCACAGAAAGATGCCAAATGCTTCCCTGCAGAAGCAAGGGAGGGGCAGAGGGAATCAGCTCTGTGAACTTGGTGCTGGGTCTTCACGTACAATGCTGTGATTTCACTTTGGAATGTTCCAGAATTGGGGAGGAATCTTCTGACAAAGTCCACATTTTAAAATTGGATATATTTATATTCTGTACCCAAATGGAAGTAGTTGAGACAGCGTAAGATTTTGAAGCATTTAAATTTGGTGCAACATTCAAAAGAATCATAAATAAAGACAATAAGTCTGATGAGTCTTGACTTGTAAAATATTTGTTGACGAGAAGTTCTCTGACTGGAGACGAAAAGAGCTCACCTGCCCAGACATCTAGGCTGAAATAGCCACACATTTTCACATGGAAAGATCAGAATTGAGAAAATCTGCTCTGAGCTTACAGGTCTGTCGGCACCTGTAGGAAGAGTATTTTCTCAATAAAATATTACACTTTATGGACAGAATCAGCCAAAAGTGTCAACAATTTTGAATTTATCCGTCACAAAGTACAACACTGAAGAAGACTGGGGATAATTTATGAAAAAATAAAACGAATAAAAAATGAAAAAAGACATTCTTAAAAAAAGTACCAGCAACATAGTGTTAGAGCCAGATATGCTTGAAAAATGAATTAAAGTTTGTGAATATGTAGCAAGAATAATTATTCTGCTTCTTTTTGTAAACGTCCAGATAATCAATACAAATAATTTTTTAGAGTTTTGCTTTAAATATACAGATATAGACTTGGAATAATTTACTTTTGATAATAGAGTTTAAATAGAACTATTTTATAGGTCCACCAATAAAGAAAATAAAAATGTCAGACAATAAATAGGTATTTCAAAAAAGCATATATTTAAAAAATTATTTTAGCACCCCATTTTACTCTCATCAGTGTCTTGGTTTGCTTGATAAGTTATATTTTCACCCTCATGATACTGCATAACGTTCCATTTGTGGTATAATTATTTTGTTCCCTTTTGTTTTCCTTTCTCCTTAAGGATACAAATGATATCTTGTCTGTTTTTGTATTTATTATTTACTTAATCCGGCTATCCAATAAACACTTAGTGCCTACTCTGTGCCAGATGTTATAACTTTGTAAACCCAGCATGTAGCAAGGGTATAGCAATGTAAGGCTCTTTAAAGTTGGATGGATGGATGGATGGATGGATGGATGGATGGATGGATGGGTGGATGGATGGATGCATGGATAGTAGATGGGTGGATGAATGGGTGGGTGGGTGGATGGATGGATGGGTGGGTAAATGGATGGATTGATGTGGTGGGTGGATGGGTGGATGAGGGGGTGGATGATAGATGGATGGGTGGGTATGTGGATGGATGGATGGATGGTGGAATGGATTAAACTTAGCCATTATTAAGGGCATCACTGATACTTTGGAGGTAGGTTTCCTCCTTTCTGAGTCTGAAGCATGTTCTCCTTTTTCATTGTAACACAACGTCCTTACTGGCTGGATAATTTCATGTTTCATGGATCTGTGAGCCCCTGGTTGTCAGGGGAAGTGGGTGAGAAACTATGACTAAGTCAGTATAAACCTCGCAAACCCTTGCTGGGAAACAGCTGGACTTTGGGTTTCCAGATAGTGGTCTGCAGAGTCCTTTTCCATTGGACAGTGCATTTGCCTGTTGGAGACCAGGACCGGCCAGGGACCGTTTTCAGTGAGGCAGGATCATGTTCTACACTAAGTGTGTAGTGTAGGCTGGCTCAGGCCAGGTGGCCGGCAGATGAGACCTACTGTACCTATGGGCCTGAGGGAGAGCAGGACCACTCTCGACCAGGGTCTTGCATCACAGAGTGTCTTCTATCCAATTGAGGGTCATGTCCATCCACTGAGTCCTGCCCACCTTGAATACCTCCCCCAGAGCTGCCCATCGCCTCTCCATATAGAACACACCTTTGCCTGCTCCGGGCTCCCCCAGCCCTTGGCTCACACTGCTCCAGGTGACCAGGGCTTGTCTTGTTCATCTGGGTCCCCACGATCCTCCAACTTGGTGTTCCCTGATGCTTGCTGAAGGTAATTGAATGGGGGTGCTGCTGCCAGGGTCCACTTCCCTCTCCTATTTACTGTGTCAGTGAGGAGCGTTTCCCCGAGTCCAGCATTCAGAAGCTTAAGTTCAGGGATCTGAGCTGTCTCACCAAGTCAAATCTCAGCTTCTCTATTCCTAGAGTTTCAAGGGGAAATGGCTGCTGAGAATCGCTGGTGATGCTGAGCGATCATCACCTTTCTGCACAATAGCTTTTTAAGCCTCACACAACCCTGGAAGTGGATATTATCACTAGTCGCCATTTATAGTTGGAGGAACTGAGGCACAGAGAGGTGACAAAAGCTGAGCAGGGCCCCACAGCTGGATTACGGCACAGTCAGGCCGTGAAGAAACGGCTGTCCTCATTATTTTCATCATAGATTAGTTTTGCCTGTTCCAGAACTTCGTATAAATCAGAGTCGGCATTTTTAACCACTATGCTATACTGCCACTCGGGTGAGGGGTTTTCAAGGGCTGGCTTTGGGGGCTGACAGATCTTTGCTTTCTCTGTGTGTCAGCCAGGGGTCTCCAGAGAAACAGAACCAATAAGATATCTGTCATCTATCTATCATCTATCTATCCATCTATCTATCTAATCTATCCACCTATCTATCCATCCATCTAATCTATCTATCTACCTATCATCTATGTATCATCTATGTATCATCTATCCAATCTATCTATATCATCTATCTAATCTATCTATTTATCTATCTACCTATCTGCAGAGAGAGATTTATTTTTATTTTAAGGATTGCGGGGCTGGCAAGTCCAAAATCTGTAGGGCAGATCAGCAGGCTGGAGAGTCTGGCAGGGTGTCTATTACAGTCATGAGGCAGAATTTTTTACTCTTTGGGAAACCTCAATTTTTGCTCATAAGAACTTCAACTGGTTGGATGAGGCCCACCCACCTTATGAAGAGTAATCTCCCTTCCTCAAAGCCACCTGATTGTAGATGCCAACCACGCTACCAATTATCTTCACGGCAACACTGGCACTGCCATTTGACCAAAGAACTGGGTGCCATGGCCTCTCCGAGTTGACACATAAAATTAACACTCATACTACCTAATGCCTCTGAGTTGAGACCTCCTGCCCTGGCCCCGTTGAGAACGTGGGAAGGCGGTCTCCAGCAGGAGGGAGGCCTGGAGACCTAACTGGAAGGGAAGAGCCACGACGCTGGTTGAGAGTCTCACAGTCACTGGAGGGAGCTGTGCTGGGCAGGAACCACAGCCGAGGTGGCTGTCGGAGCCTCCTTCCTGCAGCCCTGCTCTGAGAGAGCAGCTGTTGTGTAACAAAAGGGACTCTCTCCGCCACTCTCCACGATGACTCGCTCCTCCCAATAGATGATCTGATTATGTTTTAATGAGAATAATATTTGCTTCAAGGAAGGATGAATCCAGCCATGTTTTTATGTCAGCCAGATGTCTTAAACTATTTTCCCCCTCCCAACATTAGGAATCTGGCAAAACCTATAGCTCAGTTTGGCCCCAAGGACCGCTCTCTCCGGGCCCCACCTCTCTACCACCTCCTTTAGTTGTCAAGCGCACGGGCGTTTCCAGGGAAATGTAAGCCATGTGTAGCTGATTCATTTACACGTTGCTCATCAAAATACAGTTTTGTAAGAGCTAATTGGCACCCGCATAGCCTTTCAAATCATTTTTATGAGCCTCTGACCGACCCCGTTGTTTGAGCCAAGCGTTAACAGAGCCTCAACTTCAAAAGGCTGATGTTTGGTCAAAAACTCAGAAGCTCTGGTGTTCAAGTGGGCACGGAACTTGGCCGAACATTTTCTGCTGATTTTAGGCTGAGCAAAGCCAGGCAGTTGGGAAAGACTAGACTCCAGGCAAAGTTATTAACTGTTTTTCTCCTTATAGTTTTTAGGCTGACAACAAGCTCTGAGCAGGGAGTAGGACCCCCGCCCCCACCCCTCGTGATAAGTAGGGCTCAGTGTTGCTTGCTCCTCTGCTGGTCGGGATGGCTTGGCGTCTGCCTGTTGTTGTCTTGCATGGGGTCTTTTGAGGTAGATGATTTTCTTTTGCCAAAGAATGGGTTGTAGAGAAGTCATTTTGTCTGTTTCTTTTCTCCAGAACTTGCTTTGTTTATCCACTCACTCTCTTCTTCAGTAGCTTTTACTGAACACCTCTGTGTGACCAACACAGTAAGAAGGGCTGGTCACCAGGGATGAGCAAAGACGTTATGTGTCCTTCTAGAGCAGACAGATTCATGGAGGAGACAGATAACTAACAGGTAAACAGCTAAATAAAAATCAGATTGCAACTTGTGATGAAGGGAAAGACAGTGAATGATAAGATGGGAGCCTCCTGGCAGGTGGTAGGGAAGACCTAGGTCTGAAGCTCAAGAAAGAAGGCTGTGGGGAGCAGCAAAGGGAAGAGCATGGGGGATGGAGGAAGAGAGTGTGTGGGCTCCGTGAGTCCCAGAGGCCTGGGTATGCTTGAGGACCAGGAAGGAGGGTTTGTGGCTATCATGTGGGAGGGTCAACTGGGAGGAGAATGAAGAGGAGAGCAGGGCCAGTTGGTGCGCCTCTCATAGGCCACGGAAAGGAGCTTGCGTTTTATCTAAAGGGTAATGAGAAGATGTTGACACATGTTAAATAACAAAAATTCAACTGCGTAAATTTTAAAGATCTAATTGGCGTTATTGAACGATTCATGAATCAGGCAGCGTCTCATCTGGCAAGTAGAAAGGAGTTCCACAGGGCTACAGAAAGGGAAAGTTTTTTAAAGCAGAGAGGAGGTGGGACAAGGAAGTCATAAATGAAACAAAAGGATCGTTTCGGGCAAGGTCACCTTCCTTTGGGGGACAATAGGTTCTATTAGGTGGGTTACCTCCTTGGTGCCGACCAGGAAATCCCAGACTGTCCAGGTAGGTCTGCCTTCCTGGAGAGCTGTAACTGTGGTTATCTTAGGTGTTAAGTCTTGGCTTGCTGACATGGGGCTTAGCACAAGTGACTCCATTTGGGGCCTGTTGTCTCTTTTGTAACATACATCTGCAGCGGGAGAGGGACTTGGTCCAGTTTTTGTTGTTGACGTCAGGTTTATTGAGGTATAATCAGCATCAGTAAAATTCCCCCTTTTCCTCGCTGTCCTGTGAGTTTCGACAAATGCATGCAGTTGTGTAACCATCACAGTCAAGGCACAGAACAGGCCCATCACCCCCCAAAATTCCCTCGTGCCTTTGTAGTCAACCCCTTCCCTCCTGCTAGCCCCTGGCAGCCCCCATCTGATTTCTGCCGCTGGATATTGGTTTTGCCTTTTCTGGAATGTTGTTGAGGTGGAATAGCCCAGGATGTCACCCTCTGATCCATCTTCTTTCACCTGTCATGAGGCACCTGACAGGTGGGGTGTTGCAGGCATCACTAGTTTGTCCTCTTGGTTGCTGACTGGTGTTCCGTGGTGCAGACACTGTGCCGTTGGTTTACCATTCACCCCCTGAAGGACGTGTGGACAGACTCCGGCTCTTGGCGGTTGTGCGGAGCTGCTATGAGCCCTCGCACTCAAGCTGGTTCCTCTTCCATTCTCCCCAGCCCCAGCCAGTGCTCCACATGTATTTGTAGGGATTTCTGGGTTATACAGTAAGAGTATATGTAACATTATAAGAAACCGCTAGAACAGTTTCCAAAGTGGCTGCACCGTGTGGCGTTCCCACCTGCGATGCTCGAGAGCTCCAGCAGCCCCGCGGCCTCTGGCCCTCAGTCTTGCCCGTGTCTCTATCTTGGCCACCCTGGCGGGTGTGCAGGGGCACCTCCCTGAGGTTTTGATTTGTGTTTTCCTCATGACGGCTATGTTGAGCATCTTTCCACGGGCTTCCATTGTTGTTTTATTGTGGGCTGGGAGGAGCACCAGGCTGGGAGCTGGGATCAGAGTCCTGGTCTCAGCTCAGCTGCTAACTTTCTGTGTGACCTTGGGCAAGTCCTCTCTCCTCTCTCCGCCACATATCTTGCAACTGTGATTCGGGATCATAGTGCTTCACGGGGCTGTAGTGAGGATCGAGGCCAAGGGAATGGCGCTTTATAGTTGCATGTTCATTATATGGACTTTGTTAGGATTCCTGAGAAGCTGCATCGGAGGCCTGCCATGACCCTCCCACACTTCGTTTCTGCCAGGGGATTTAGCAAATGTCCTCCTTCCTCACTCGCCTCTCCACCACAGTCATAATGAAATCAAGAACAAAGACAACTGTGATTAATCCA
This sequence comes from Ceratotherium simum simum, assembly GCF_057802395.1. Taxonomy (NCBI): domain Eukaryota; kingdom Metazoa; phylum Chordata; class Mammalia; order Perissodactyla; family Rhinocerotidae; genus Ceratotherium; species Ceratotherium simum. The sequence continues at coordinate 2,463,084 of NC_141929.1, read as the reverse complement.
TACACAGAACTCTACAGTTAGCAGGTCGCTCTCACATTTACGTCTGTTTTATTTTCTGAGGGAAGAGAAGGAAAGCTGATACACGGTGACCCATTCTTTCTGGAAAACTGTTTACCGTCACTGTCCTCCAAATCCGAGCCTCCACCCCTGCCCCCATCCTGCTCCTCCCGCAAGCTCTCCCAAGCAATACTCGGTAAGCCCATGTTTCTACTTTCTCGGGCCAAGAACTTCGGAATCATCCTGGATCCCCCTCTCTCCCGCACCCACATGCAGTCATTCAGCAGGACCTGTGGCGCCATTTTTAAGATAGATCCAAAATCTTGTCATCGCCTCCATCTCTTGGACCCCAGTCCAAGCCCTCTCCTCTCCCACCTGGACTACTGCCATGGCTTGCTAATGGGCTTCCCTGATCCCTCCCGGCCCTGCAGTCTGTTCTCCAAAGAGTGGCCAGAGGGGTCCAGTGTCCTCCTCGGACCCCTGTCCCTACCCCTCCCAACACAGAAGGAGACAGCCCCGAATGTCATTTGTGCCCAAATTGAGAACCCTTCTCTAGAGGGAGGGCTACTTGGTGGTGGGGTGACTCTCCTGGTCCTTGTAACCCTTGGGGTCAAGGACTTCCTGCTCGGGGGGCTCCGGATATGCCCCAGAGTCCGGAGGAGGTCTAATGACAACTGCCTGCCTGCCGGCTCACCGGTTGTGATATTGCACAATAAAACTGTATTCAAGGAAAGGAATCAAGAACCATTAAGTGGTCTTTGCAGGTGAATCACAGCCCACTTGATTGGGAAGGCGACAGCTATTATGGGATGAGAAGCTCATTTCCTTCTCAATTCTTTTCACGCCACTTGTTTTTTCAGTGTAATTCCCTCCCCCGCCCCGGAGTAATCCGTACACGTGGTGTTGAAGTCCAGTAGGACGCATTCCCTAGGAAGAGCAGCACTGCCCTGCTCATCTTCCCACCTCAACTCCTACTTCCCAGAGTGGGTCACTCTCACCTCTTTTACTTGTTTCTTTGGACTATTTTTCACTAAATGTAAGTGTTCTGCTTATATTGCTACCTGATAATTTTTTACATTTTTACACATTTTGTCCTCCTTACCCAACTCTCCACCCTAAATAGTCACATTCCTGCAACTTTTTCCCGATCCTCTGAACACAGCCCAACGGAGACCCTGGGTTACGTCAACAGTTAGTGTGTGGATTATCACGGACTGTGTAAGTAATATTCACACCGAGCTGCAGGGTGTGTTATGACATCACTGTTACAACTTTTGATTTTCTTTGGGATTAAGAAATGCTTCTTTTCTACTTGCTTCATTTCCTACATACATTTCTTTATTTTTCTTCCATGCCATTTAACCCAAGTCTAAGACCTCTCTCCAGTGGTAAGCCCAGTGGACAGTCTATCGGGTCCATGTTTTTGCAGAGGAGGGTACTTTCCTTCACAGCGTTCTGCCCCGTCCCCCTGACCGCCTCTCTGTGGATCCCTTGACACTTCTTTCTGCAGCTCTCCTTGCACTTCCTGTCTCTCTCTTCCCGTCGGAAGCGTTTCTGGGTCTCACGTCTTGCCTCCTCTTGGTGCTCTCCTTCCTTTCATAGCTTCCTGGGAAACCGTCATTGTAGGTAATTTGTAGAACTTGTGTGTCCAAAAGTGTTCTTATTCTGCTCTTCACAATTGATAACTTGTCTGATAACTTGTCTGATTACAGAATTCTGGGTTAAAAATAATTTCTTTCTGAACTCTAAAGGCTCTTCTCATTGTATTCCAGCATCTGGGGTTGCTATTGAGAAACGAATGCCGTGTGATTCCTGATCCTTTGTGATTTGTTCTGTCTCTCCGGGGACTTAGAGGACCCCCTCTTGACCCTGGGTTTTCTCAGCCTCCTGGTGATGGCTGCAGCCTGTGTGTCTTCTGAGGAATTCTCTGGAAACTCAGCAGTATCTCCCACTCTGAAGAGCCATGCCCCTCAGTTCTGAGAAGTTTTCTTTTATTATTTCTTTGATTATTTTTTCCTCCATTTTGTGTGTTCTGTAACCTCTATTGGTCAAGTCTTGGGCCTTTTGGGTTGATCCTTTCGTTTTCATATCTTTTCTGCCCCATTTTTAATCACTCGGTCTCTCTCTTTCTTTGTCTCTCATTGTTCAACGTTCTGGGAAATTTTTTCTAACTATTTCTTCCTACTTTTCCATGATATTTTCATTTTGTTTTACTAATGTATTTTAAATTTCCAGGATCTTTTCTTGTTATTTGAATATTTCTTTCTTTCCTGTGGCACTCCCCTCTTATTTCATCACCTTTTCTCTCTTGGAGGTTATTACCTGCTTTTTTTGGGAGCTCTCTTTTCTCCCTGCATGTTCTGTTTCCTGTAGGTTCTTTTTTCTTTCTTCCTTTCTTTTGTCCCATATTTTGGGTTTGATCTCTGTCTTTTTTGTGATGTCTTCCCTCAGTGTTCTGTGGTCCCTGGCTGACCACCATTCTCAGAGTGGCTGTGAGAAGCCTGACTGTTGGATCTGTGGTTATAGCAGGGCTTGTCATGGGCTTCTTGGGAAGGCAAGGGCATAGGACCAGCTGTTTCACTGGAGGATTCCCAAACATCAGCATCTGTGATCATTGCTCCTGAGATGAGTTTTTCTGGAGTGGGGCCCTCCAGTTTCCAGGTGAGGGTGAGGAGGGTGTAAGCCTGGCTCCAGGCCCCAGCAGTGAGTGGCAGAAAGGGGGGCAGGTCTTGGGGCATGGTGGATGGCTTTCAATAATGGCTGACTGATTGAGGCAGCCAACGCTGACTTGGATCCTCCAATTCAGAACCAAGAACAAAGTCCTCACTTATGCCAGGGTGGGGAAGGATGGTCTTGGTGATCAGGGTGGGAGAAAAGGGGTCTTATGTGTCCATCCATGCTCTTGGTTTGCATCTTAGCCCACACTCCCCCCTTCGGGAATTCCTGGAATCTTCCTGCCTAAGCTACTTGCAGGTTCTCCATTCGAATCACCTGCTCTCCAGTGGGTCTCCCTCTGCAGACTCAGGAGTTCCAGGTCCCTCAGCTCTGCTCTAAGTTACTGGACTCTCCCCAGCTCTCTCTCTGCTTGTGTTTCCTCCTTCCTCTGGTGATGTCTGCCTTTAGTGCTATTATTCCTGATGTGTTTGTTCCCTCCATTCCCTTGCTTTCATTTTGGTTTTGTTAGGGGGCAGAAAAAAATGACCTGCATTCAATCAGCCAAATTTAACTGGGAGCTGTAGAGTCTTGCTCAAAATTTCCAATTATATCTAAGAGGGAGTCCCAGCTAGGTGTTGTTATGACTTTACTATCTCTCGAAAAGTTGCTGGTCTCTCTTTTTAATGAAGAAAGAGAAAGGCATAGGAAAGCAGGCACGTCTAGTTAGAATTTAATAACCGTGTATTGTTTTCATCCTATTTTATTCTCATGAGTTCCCCAATTCTTTTTAAAGCAAATGATATGATTTTCCATTGGTGGTAGTGACATAAATTTCTTTTTAAAATAAATTTAGATATTTAAGAAATGAGTTGGTTTTAAAGACACATGTTAAGTGAATAACAAGGTAGGTATTATGGAAATTTGTCATGAGGGTGGTACATGCATGACTGGTGTTTGGGAAACCTTGAAATAGTGGAAAATGTCTTGACCTGTTGCTATGCAGTCCTGGATTCCAAGCTGGCACCTCCTCTCATGGTCGTGGGCCCACCTGGCACCTGTTACAGGATCATTTTGTGAATTCAATATGATATTAATATGAAGTGCTAACCTGGGGTCCCTAGAGGTGTGTGGAGTGTGTTTTGGAGATTGCTGTCCTAGAAGCTCAGTGACAGGTACCTGTTCATGACTGTGTCACCCCAGACCCGGCCCAGCCCAGTGCATCCAACAGCTCCCAGTGCATACCTGCCTTTAATTCTGCAGGACCACACACGCAAAGGTCAGGCTCACAATGCCTGCTTCAAATACACAACTTAATAATAAAAACAATGTTCCTAACTCCTGTTGCCAGGCACTGTATCTCCATCATCTCTAATCGATATTGTCCTCAAATGTCAGCCTATGAAAAATGTTCATAGTCTGTGGTTAAATAAGGAAATTGCGGAGAGTTTATAAATTGGTGTAAGACCCATGGCTGTCCTACCTTGGGGGAGAAATGCCTTTTATCCTGAGACTGTGTCCTTTTTATTATTTGATAGAATGATAATGATGGTAGAGAGTAATGGATTTTTAGGGTTTTCTTTAAAATGTGGAAATAAAAACTATCAGCCTTATATTAGACCAAAACTCTTCTGAAAATTTTACTGAATTTTGTATATCTGCTTCTGGCCAGGATGGAGTAACAGGAATGGGATTCACCCTCCTGCTGTAAATAACTAGAAAACTGGATGAAATGCACAAAGCAGTTTTCACACGTTGGACAACACACAGTATAAGGAGGGAAAAAAAACAATAATCCCATGACTACACCAGCTCACTGCAGGCAGGGCGATGAAGTAGAGGTGGTGGTCTCCCTGAGTAGAGGAGACAGAAATTGGAGTTCAGGGAGTTAGCAAGAACTGGAGGGCAGAGGACTGGAGAGGAAAGAGCTGCCAGGTGAGAGCTCCAGAGATCTGTAGAGAGGCCCCAAGGTGTGGCTGAGTGCTGATCTGTGCATGTGTGTGAAGAAACTATGAAGGCTTGGGAAAGACCTGTCTAAAGGAGCAGGCAGAACCATCCTCGGAGCTCACACAGGGCTGGGGAGAGTTTGTGTTTATGCCAGTCAAGGTGGAAAGACCTTATAACACACAGGGCATTGAGCAGAATCCTCAGAAGAGTGCTTTATGAATAATGGTGGTAAATTAGCTTTAGCCTAAGTCTGTTCTGGATCCACCCTATCAACACTTAGATGCAAGCCTTAGAAGGACCTACCTGATTCCAGATAACTTCACTGCACACCAGAATAAAATCTAGCACTGTTTTAAGAACACCACAAGAGCCAGAAAGCAGCAATGAACATTCACAATGTCTATCATTCAACCAAAAATAACCACGCATGCAAAAAAAAAAAACACAGAGAAAATTAAGACCCATAACTGGGGGGAGGGGGAAATCAATCAATAGAAAGATACCCAGAAGTGACGGATGATGGAATTCACAGACAATGATGTTAAAACACCTACCAAAAATATGCTCCAGGGGCCAGCCCCGTGGCGCAAGTGGTTAGGTGTGTGCACTCTGCTGCGGTGGCCCAGGGTTCACTGGTTCGGATCCCGGGTGCGCACTGACACACCGCTTGGCAAGCCATGCTGTGGCAGCATCCCATATAAAGTGGAGGAAGATGGGCGTGGATGTTGGCCCACAGCCAATCTTCCTCAGCAAAAAAAGAGGAGGATTGGCAGATGTTAGCACAGGGCTGATCTTCCTCACACACACACACAAAAATATGCTCCATATGTTTAGAAAATTTATAATCATGATAAATGATTATAGGAATTTATAATCATGATAAAAAGAGAAATGAAAGATATAAAAAAGTCACAAATGGAACTTTAAGAGATGAAAATTTAATATCCGAAGTGAAAAATATGTTGGATAGGATTCACAGCAGAGTAAACTCTAGAGAAGAAAAGATCAGTGAGTTTGAAGCTACAGAAACTATTCAAACAAGAGCAGAGAGAAACAAAGGCTGAAAAAACAAAATAACAGAGCCCTGGTGACCTGTGGGGTAATATCCAGTCATCTGGCCTTCGTGTGATTGGAGTTCAAGAAAGGGGAGAGAAAGAGGCAGGCACAAAAAATATGTGTTGAAGAAATAAAGGCCAAAAGTTTTCTGAATTTGATGGAAACTATAAATCCACAGATCTGAGGAGCTCAATAAACCCCATGTAGAATAGACATTAAGAAAGCCACATCAAAGCACATTATAAACAAATTGCAGAAAAACAGTGATAAAGAGAGATCTTAGAGGCAGCCAGATAAAAATGACACATTATGGACAGAGGAACAAAACTCCGAGGGACAGCAGACCTCTCACCAGAAACGATGCAAGCCAGAAAACAATGGGGGAGATCTGGAAAGCACTGAGGGGGGAAAGCCCTGTCAACAGTGATTTTATCACCCAGTGAAAATTTGGTTCTGAATTGGAGATAAAATGAAGACTATTTCAGACAAACAAAACCAGATAGAATTCACTTTCAGCAAATCTGCTCTACAAGAAATGATAAAGGGGGTTCTTCCAACAGAAGAAAACTGATTCCAGATGGAAATTTAGATCTACACTGCCAGTGAAGAGTGCCAGAAATAGTAATTATATAGGTAAATGTAGAAGATATTTTTCTCATTTTTATACCTCTTGAAATTATAACTCACTGTTTACAGCAAAAATAAGAACAATGTATTCTGGGGTCTATGGTGTACGTGGAAGGAAAATCTATGACAATAGTAGCACGAAGGACATAGGGGGAAGGGGAGTGTGTTATTGAGTGACTATTACTCCATATCTGAAGTGGAATAATATTAGAAGGTGGACTGTGATAAGTTAAAGATGTGTGTTATAACCTCTAGAACATCCAGTAAAAATAAAAAATCTAGGTGTAGCTAATAAGCCCATAGTGAGGATAAAAGGGAATCATCAAAATAAAACCTTCATTAATTAAAAGAAGTCATGACAATAGGAAGAAGGACACAGAGCAGGTGGGCTGATGGAAACCCAATGATGGGAGATAGATTTAAGCCCAACCAGTTCAACAATTCCATTAAATGTGAATTGTCTGATGCTCAAAATTAAGACGGAGATTACAAGATAGGTAAAGAAGCAAGACCCAAGTAAATACTGCATGCGAGAAGTGCGACTTAAACAGAAAGGCACAGGTAGGTCGGCAGGAAGAGGATGGAGGAAGAGAAACCGTGCCAGTTGCTCGGTGGAAGACTGGAGGGGCTGTACTGGTAGCGACAAAGTGGATCCATATCAAGGAATATTTCCAGGGATGAAGAAGTTGGCTCATTAAGATAAAGGGGTCAATTCATCAAAGGACACCAATGCTAACTGTGTATATCCCTAATAACAGCTTCAAAAGATATGGAGCAAAAACTGATAGAACAGGAAGAAGAAATAGAGAAATCACAGTTATAGCTGGAGGCTTCAATACCCCTGTGTCAGTCAGGGTCCAACCAGGGGGACAGAACCAGGAGGAGGTGTGTATGTATCAAGAGATCAGAAATTGGTTCATGCAATTGAAGAGCTGGTGACGCAGGTCTGACAACAGCTGACGTGGGCACAGCACAACCAAGGCTGCTGTTCGCAGAGGGGATTTCTTCTTCCCTGGGGAAGCCTCAGCCCCCTGCTTGAGGTCTTCTGACTGATTAAGTCAGGCCCACCCAGATCGTCCCCCTTACTTAAAGTCAACTGATTAGGGACTTTAATCGCCTCTGCGAAACCCCTTCACAGCAGCACCTCAAGTCGTGTTTGACTGGATAACTGGGGACTGGAGCCCAGTGAAGCAGATGCATCGGAAAGCCATCACAACCCTCTCCCAACAATGGACAGAACCAGCAGACAAGAAGTCAGTGATGATACAGAGGACTTGAGAAATGTCATCAGTTGGCACCGAAGGAGCATCCCACCCAACAACAGTAGAACTCACACGGAACATTCATCCAGATGGACTATGTTCTGGAACATAACATAGATCCCAATAAATTTGAGAAGATTAAAACCACGCAGAGTATGTATGACCACGAGGGGATTAATTTCAAATAGGTCAGGAGACTTCTCCAGGACCAGGCCGCTGTAAGTGGCGGAGCTGGGATTCCAACACAAGCCTTTCTTGCCTTTTAAAGCCGCACCCACTTCCCGCTCCCCCAGGCTGCCTACCCAACTCCTGGAGAGCGAGTGGCTCTGTGCCTGGTGGACTGGAGGCATCTGGCACGCTGCACCAACTGCGTCTTATAAAATACTTGAAGTTGCTGGTGATCCTGTATTATTGGTGCCAGACTGCACAAATGCTTGTGAACTTCAGCCCCACGTTCATCATCATGAAGCGCCTCATGCGCTCCCCCTGGGTTGCTCGTCTCTTCGGAGACGCCAGCGTGAGCTGACCTTGCTGGCATTTCTCTCTGGAGAACCCGGAGATGCAGTGGAGAGAACATGATGAATTGGACCCAGGCCGTCGAGGGAGCTGGCTGGGGAGCCTGTGTCCTGTCAACCAAGGTCCAGAGGCGTCGGAGAAGGAGGTTCGTTCTGTAACACCAAGGAGCCTAGCCAGGACCGTCCAGGACCCTCCAGTTGCTGCCAGAATCCTCTCCAAAAGAATACAGGACAGTGGAGGCTGTGGCGCCTGAGCCAGCTTCACACACCACCCTCTCTCCTGCGAAATAATAGGGCAGATCCTGCTCCAAAATCCTGAACTTGGAACTCAAAACAATAGCTGAGGGAAAGATGAAGGTGGGGGGATTTTTTTGTTGTTATTACTGTGTCCTTGTCTCTTGGCAGGTTTCCGAGATGCCTGTGGTAGGTAGTTCTGTGACCTCTCACTCCAAATGCAATCCAACCATCTATCAAAAATCACGAATGTTGGGCGCATCATCTTTCTTACGCATCTGCTTTTATGGTAAGTTTGGGTAAAAAGCCGCCTTGAAGAAAAGAGACAAATCCAAACAGATGTTACATGAGACACGTATGGGAACCGTGCACGAGGAAGTGTCGGGCTCTCAGGCACTGCCCTAAAGCTTTGGCAGGACAGGGCATAGCTCGCTCACATGTGGCACATGGCAAAGAAGCTCTGATTTCAGGACTGTGCAAGATCTTCCAAGGCCACAGAAATTGCACAGCAGTGGAGAAGGCTCCCATGGACTTCTCCGGTGACTGACAGGTGATAATGTTTTATTGGAGCAGAAATATTTCCAGACTAATTTATTCCTTCACTCCTCTGGATAAGAAAGGGGAGCACCGGGGACAGGATGAGAAAATAGAAGCGGGTTGAGGGGGCTACGTTGAACTCGTCTGCCAAATTACACATTCCCTATGCCCAACATCCATAACTAAAATGAAATGCTGATTTAATCACAACAATTAGAGCACTATTTATCGAGGGGCAGAGGGGTCCAGCTTTTTGTAATTTGTGGAATTTCCTCTATCCCTCCTATTTTCCTCTCCCCTCTCCTGGGTCCTCACTCCCACTGGCAAAAGAACTTGCTTTTCTTGCCACATGAGTCCCTCGGAATCAGAACACCAGTTCTGTTGGAAGCTGTGTGTTCTACAATTACTCAGAAAGAGAAAAAGCCTTCAGTTCTCCCTGCTGGCACTTAGCGTCCCCAACATCGCCCCAGGGACGTGCCACTGACCCCTGCTCTAGCTCCTCCTGCCAAGGTTAGTCACAGGCAAGACTTGGTCGGGCTTTTTATCACAACGAAGTGAAACTCACTCACCAGATTCTGTTCACATTTGAACTGCTACCTGTCACTCTTCCTACAGAGATGGCATTGACTCTCGTGACCCACAGCTTCTGAAAGCTCCTCCGTCTGTAACTTGGGCAACAGGCGAATTTGATGGTGTATTTGCTCTCGTAGCAGGTTTTGTGACTTTTCAATCCTTATTCCACTGTCCAAACCCCTGAGACCACCCCACTGCCCACTCCCTCTCCTGTAGGATGCAGAATTGATGGAGGGAGGAGACAACCAGCTCTGACACGTGTGCGGGAGGAAATTTGGAACTGAGGAGGGGGGACTTGGGGAGGTGACAGCTGGAAAATAGACAGGGAAGGTTTGGGGGGATCTGGGGGGTGGGCTGTGAGATTTGGGGAGAGAGAGAGGAAGGACGCTACAGGCTACCAACTGGGAGCCTTCAAAGTGCTCGAAGGACTGGGGTGAAAGTTCACTGTGCCCAGCGGGGATGTGCTCTGAGGGCCCCAATGTGGAAGAGGACCATCATTGCCCACCCCTTGCCATCAGGAGGACAATGAAATTTGCCACCAAAAGGCAGAGGGTGAGATGAACTTTGTCTGCATTCTGCCTGCTTTCAGCGTACCTAGGAGTCTGTTTTTAAAGGAAAGGTTAAAATTGCTATGTTGGAAAAGCAGAAAAAGTAATATTTTATAAAACAAATATTTGTTGCCTAACATATTTTGTGTAGACTTAGGTTTTCCCACGTGAGGTTTGCTTAGGAGGAGACACACGCCCCAGAGGATGAGGAGAACAAAGGTGCTTTCACTCATTAAAGTAACGACTGGGTTGGAATGGCAGTCTCGCCTCGGCCAGAGGATGCAGACCTTCTCTTCCAGAGTCAGGTTCCAACCCACCTCTCTCCGTCCTCCTAATATGGATGTACCATCACATGGGTTAGGTTGATAACCTGTCTGTCATGTTGTTATTAGCAGAGATTCTCACGGGGGGGGGGGGGTCCCTGGACCAGCAGCCTCAGCACCACCTGGGAGCTTCCTATAAGTGAAGATTCCCAGGTTCCACCCCAGACCTGCTGAATTAGAAGCCCTGGAGGTAGGCCCAGCATTTGCCTTTTAATAAGCCCTTTGAGTAATTCTGACACAGTTTGAGAACCTCTGGTCCATGGAACTGTGCACTTTAAATGGGTGAATTTTATGCAGGTGAATTACATATCAATAAAGATCTCAAAAACATGAACAAGAAGATGATAGGCTATCTAAGCAAAAATGATAACAGTGTATTGTGGGTTTATAACACGGAGAAGTAAGTATATGATGACAATAGCCCAAAGGATGGGAGGGAGGAAATGGAAGTGCACTGTTGTAAAGTTATTTCATATATGGGAAGTGCTATAATATTCTTTGAAGACAGACTTTAGTAAGTTAAAGTTATGTATTTTAAGCCCTATGAAACCACTAAAAATTAAAAGAAGTGTAACACTTAAGGCATAGTAGAGATAAAATGGAACCATAAATAATGCTCCATTCATCCAGTAGAAGAAGAGAAATAGTACAAAGTTTTAAAAAGAACAGATAAGACAAGTGAAAATAAGTACCAAGATGATAGATTTATTCAACTTCCCAGTGAAAAGACAGAGATTATAAGATGGGGTAAGAAAATAAGACCCAACTATATGCTGTCGCGAAAAAAAAAAAAAAAAACCATTTTAAACATAAAAACCTATGTGGATTGAAGCTAAAAGGACAGAAAAGTTGTACCATCGAAGGAAATATTTCCATCGAAGAAAAATACTCATTGAAGGAAACTGGGGTAGAGATGTTAACATCACATACAGTGGACAGCAGAGCAGGGAATATTACCAGAGAGGAAGAGGGACATCTTATGATAATAAAAGTGTCATTCTGCAGGAAGACTTAGCAATTGTAAATGTGCTTGCATCAACACATGAAACACAAGTAAAGTGGAAATAGAAAATCCACAAATATAGTTGTAAACTCCTCCCTGTATAGAACAAGTGGACAGACAGTGAGGAGGTAGAAATCCTAATCATGATATCACCCAAGTGGATCTCATAGACATTTATTGGACAGTCCTCCCAATATTAGCAGAATACACATTTTTTACAAGTGCACAGGGAATATTCACGAAGGTAGACCATATTCTGGGCCATAAAACAATCTCAACACATTTAAAAGAAGTGAAATATGTTATATGTTATCTGGCCACAACAGAATTAAGATAGAAATCAATAATATATATGAAATCTTCAAATATTGGAACTTAAACAATGTACTTCTAGATAACCCATGGGTCAAAAAATGAAAAGAGAAATTAGAAAAAAAAAACTTAATTGAAGAAAAAAGAAAACATAACATATGACAATCTGTAGGATGCTGGTAAGGCAGTGCTTAGAGGGAAATTTATAGCATTAAATGTATTTATTGGAAAAGAAGAAGGTTCTCAAATCAATAATCTAAGCTTCCACCCTTAAGAGCCTCATAAAAGAAGAGCACGATAAATTCAAGGTAAGCAGAAGAAAGGAAACTGTAAAGATAAGAGTAGAAAGCAATGAACTCGAAAACAGAAACACACTAGAGAAAGTCAACAAAACCAAAAGCTGGTTCTTTGGACAGAACATCAAATTGATAAGCCAGACTGATCAAGGAAAACAGAGAGAAGTCACAAATTACCAATATCCAAAATGAGAGATGGACATCATTACAGATCCTACAGACATAAAATGGAATAGTAAGGACTATAATAAGGGAATATCAACCTTTATGACAATAAACTTAATAATATAGATGTAATGAACAAGTTTCTTGAATGGTGTGCACTATGAAAGCTCACCAAAGGAGAATTAGGTGCTCAGTTAAAGGAGATCCCATTATTGCTGCCTACCTCATCTGTGGGGGTGGAATGGGAAAGGTGTCCCTTGGGAGGAGGTGACCTCATGGACATGGATGAGAGAAGGTGCCCCAGGCAGAGGAATATCCCCACCAAAGGCAAGGATGTGGGCACATTAGGGAGCGTCTTGTGGGTGGAATGTGTACAGAATGCACGCAGGGCACAGGGAGGGAGGTCCAAGCTCTGATGACCGTGGTAGAGGATGAGGACTGTTGAAAGCTCTTGGAGTCAGGGCAGAGCTGAAGTTCATGCCTCTCGTGCTCCAGCCAAGATTTCTGTGCTTCCCATTCACTTTCATCTTCTTCAAGCAACACTGTTGTGCTCAGACACAGACCCAAGATCTCTCCTTGGAGAGACGGTGCACGAAGTCTCAACAGCCCTAACAACAGGCTGATCTCTGTGAGCCAGAACTCTGTTGTCATGGACCATAGGTGGGACCAGCAGGTCACCATGCCTGTGAGAACTGCATGTAAAGTGACAGTAAGTGACTCCTGAGTGAGGGGAGATGGTGTCCCCAGGCCCTGAGCCTCTGGGAACTCCAAGCCACTGCTAGGATGGTTGGAGGCAGCAAGGGGCGGGAGAGTAGGAGAGGCTCTGCGGGACAGCTGAGGAGAAGAGGCACACATCCCGGCACAGACCCCTCCCCGCTCTTTCCTGCCTTCACCTCTCCAGGGGTGAGGGAGGTGAGGCTGCCTGCCTGTCCCCATCCCCGCCCTGTGATGTGTCTCTCACAGGCTGGACGGTTTTTTCAAAGCAAAGCTGTCTTCGGTATCCATTCAACTAGGTACCATTAGGAGGATGCCCAGCCTGCACCCTCCAAGAGATCCCAGCCCCAACTTCCCCAACTTCTGCCTGGAGTGCCCCGTTCTTTCTCCACGCTGTCACTGTCAGCCTGAGGACAAACTTCCCTCTCACCCTTGTTCTTTCCCAGCGTTCTGCTCCTCCCTCCCAGGTTGAACGGAGTTGCTAATTGCAAGGGGGGCCTGGCTTGTGGGACTTCTGTTCAAGGCTTTGCAGCACGGGCCGTTCGGCTGCATTTGGGAAGAGAGCCAAACCTGGGAGGATTTACCCAAAGGACTTTGCCCCTTCAAGCTCATCTGTTATTAAGCAAACTTGTTTTCCCAAAGATGCCAGCCCTCCTTCCCCTTCCTGTGGCTAAGCTCTTGGGCAAACCAGGGTGATGTAATGGGAAATAGATCTTGACCTCGTACCACTGTGTCAGGTGCAGTAATAAGTGAGCCTTAGTGAAAACTGTAGCCGGGGGAGAAGAAATGGTTAACTGAACTGAGGCAGGCAATGGCGGTCATCATCAGCTGACAAGACGATGGATCTATGGTGAGAGCTGATTCGAGCAAGCCAGTGTTTGAATAGAGCTCTAACTACTTGGAGGCGTGGCAGGACAAGTAGAGGCTCCAAGTCAGCATATATCTGTCCCCAGCCCCAGTATAGACAGCTAGGAAGACCCGCAGGCCGGGGGGGTGGTCCTTCCTCCCCAGGAGAGGGACAGCCACACGTGGCTTTGATGGATCCCGCAGTCCTTGACACGGCATCCAGGAAAGACTGCTCCCCATCCTGGATACCCCAGGCCATCCCGCGATGGCTCTGCGCCTGCTGTGTCCCTGTCTGGCGGTGTCGGGGTGAAGGGCACCAGATGTCCCAGCGACAGAGGAAGAGCCATTGGTGGACAGGTGGCAGTGCCAGTCTGCCTGCCGCTGGAAAAAACCTTTGGGAAGTGGGAGGATCAGCTATTTAATGTAATATTTCTGCCATCCCCCCAAAGATGCGCCAGCAAGCAAGTTATTTTAGCAAGACACTGGAAAGTAAACGGCACTTTTTCTTGGCCATGTGGCCTCCGTTTCCTCTGCCTTTGGCGTCGGGTCTGTTTTCTCTCTCACTGTGAGCGCAGTGGTGCCTGCTCCGCGGGCGGGAGCGGGCCGCGTCTTCCCGGCTCAGGTTGTGGTCACCTCTGAGCTGGCATTAAAGTGCCACAGCTTACACAAACCACACAAACAGCGAAGAACCAGAACTCTGCAGCCACAGGGACGGTGTTCATGAGCTGTTGCTTCACGAGCGTGCTGGAAAGTGCCGGGGACACTTGAGACCTCCGTGATGTTGTTCCCATAGTCTTGTCCTTAAACAAGTGCTGCTGATGGATTTATTCCGGGGACACACCCTCCCGCTGGCCCGAGGTCCTGCCCGCCTCCGGCCGGGCTTGTGCTGCGACGCACACACACACACACACCCGTGTGCACAAGCACACACACACACACATAAGTACAGGCTCACACATGAAACACACACACATGCACACCAACACACACTCTTACACAGACACGTGCACACTTCGCTCACACGTTCACACACGTGCACACTCACAGGTGTTGTCCTGGGGATAGTGAAACAGTATAAGTATCCTAAACTCTTAATTTGTAAATTGCTCCACCAACATTAGCTGTCGTGGTTCCTTATCATTATTATTATTCAAGTATATCGGGTTCGCGGGCGCCATAAGGGGAGTGGTGCTCCGGAGGCAGGCGGGCCGCCTTGCCGGGTGACCTTCCATCTGAGAGGACGATCCCAACCCCGGGTCTCAGCAGTCCGGGTGGGACACTGGGTTTGTCAGAGGGTCCAGATCAGGTTGTGCTGACAGGTGTCCAAACTTGGCCTTTTTCCCCTTTCCTCACAAATCAGCCAGTATTGGGAGACCTGCGCTTCTCCAGAGGCTCTGGAAACCCGCGCTGTTCTTCCCCAAGCTGGCCCGGGCAGCGACGTGTGGCGGAGCGGGCTGGCTATGCGGCTCCCACTCAGGGACATGTTTGGGGGAAGGTGAGCCAGATTTGGATCATGTGTTGGAGAGCTGCTTTTGGCGCCGGCTTCTCATGAAGCGTTTAGCTGCGGGCTTGCCTTCTCTCCCAGAGAGGACGAGCTGGGGTGAGGGGTCAGAAGAAAGCTCAAAACATAAGTGCCAGCTGCGGTCCCCCCGGAACGTGGCAGGGGTCCCACTTTTGATGGAAGACAGCCCCGTCCAAGTGGCACAGCCACCGCTGCCAGAGTGTGCCAGCCAGGGCCCGGGGAGCTGCGGTGCCCCAGCTCCTTTATGTTGGAAAAATGTATGCACAGTCAAATAAACACTGCCCTCTGCGAGAGGGCTCGGCTGGATCCGTGTCCCCGTGCTGGTAGGGCTGGGGACGTGGTGGGCTGAAGGACTGGAGGAAGCAGCCCTGTTCCAGCGGGGTGAGTTCCAGAGGAGCTGCCCGTAAGACAAGCCTCAGG
The DNA here is from genome assembly GCF_057802395.1 of Ceratotherium simum simum. Lineage (NCBI taxonomy): Eukaryota > Metazoa > Chordata > Mammalia > Perissodactyla > Rhinocerotidae > Ceratotherium > Ceratotherium simum. The sequence continues at coordinate 2,447,535 of NC_141929.1, read as the reverse complement.
GGCACTGGACTCTGGACAGTCAGTGGCACTCCCCGGGGCAGGGGATGGACTCCCGGGGTGGGATGGCAGGATTTGTCATGGGAGAAGGCTCTAGTGACCCAGCAGGTGGGGTACGGTGGGAGGTCCTGGGGGGCGGTGGGGTGTGGCAGGTGCTCTCCGCCACCAAGGAGGCACGGTGGGAGTCTGGCCTGCAGGTCGGGTCCAGCTGAGGTCCCTGCTTGAGGTCACTGGGGGTCCAGCTCTCCTGGCTGGTGAGCCCCAAGCAAGTGGAGTGGGGTGTGGCTGCCCAGGTGGGCTCATCCTTACCTGGCATTGTCTGGGAAAGGCCCCAAAGCTGAGAGCCTCTCAGGTCTTACCCCAAAGGCCCAGCGCCCTTTGTGCCCACGCCCCTGGTGGACCTGAACCTGCCCCGGCTACAGTTGCACGTTCAACCTGAGAACGCACACATTCTGTTAATAACCAGATTCTCTCTGATGACAACGCAGATTGTACTGAAAGCAGGAAGGAAAATCTCTTTGTCTCCTAGATGCAGAGTTTCACAGTCTCTCTGTGATTAGAACAACGCTAGATTACGCCAACTAAAATAGTAGAGGAGGGCCTGGCTCCGCGGCCGGGTGATGCTTTTTGTGGTAACTGATTACAAAGCTCAGACCTGACAACGGCCCCCCAGAATTTATTTAGGTTTTTTTACTCCTGACTTGAAGAAGTCTCTGTAAATTGAATCTCAGAAATGCTGAGAGATTCCCGAATGTGGTTTACAGAAACAGTTTGAAGTAGTCCAACTTAAGTCCAGATTGCCTGCATTTTTTTTTACGTCTGTGAAATCAAAACCAGACAGAAGCTTTATTAAAATGCAGTGCCTGATGCTAATTTCTTTTCCCATAGCTAATGCAATAGGTCCCAATCTTTCCAGTTTCTCTGTGTGTTTATCTTGGAGGGTCTGGAGTGTCGTTGGCCCGTTCTCTTCCCGCGCTGTGGCCTGGCCCTGTCCTCCCCAGCAGGGTCTCGGGGAAGGGGCCTGGGCAGACAGGCAGGGAGGGTGGGGGCGGCCGCTGGGGTGACGGTGCCGTTTCCCTGCCCCGCCACCCCCCAGGCTCTGCCTCTCTCACACAGCCTCTGGCTCCCATGCTCCCCATTCCTCTTTACGTGACTCCGTTTCCACTCAGGGACTCTGGTCTGGCCCTAAGCTGATTCACATTCACCTCTTCCAAGCAAACCATGGACGTTCGTACCCCCACCTTTGCCCGTGCTGTCACCCCCACCTGGAGTGCCTTCCCTGTTGGTCAGGAGAACTCCCACCCATCCTCCAGTGCCCACCTCCTCTCACACCTCTTCTGTGACACCTCCTCGCCCCAAACAGCACGAGTTGCTCCCTTGCCTGCACTCCCACGTCACTCTGTACACCCATTATGGTAGCATCTGTCACATAGTGGGTGACCATCTGTTGTCTGTTAGCACAGGCCCGCGATGTCATAACTGTCATCCTGAGCACAAGCGCCGTGGGTTGCCTGCTGCTGAGGCTGTGTGGTTCATAGAACAGTACATTCTTGCTTGATGATATCCTCGTGTGCAAGGAAGGAGGTGGCAGCTCCTGGACAGATATCTGCTAAACCTGGTCTAGACCCATGGTGCGCACTCTTGCTGGAGAGTCAGAATCCCTGGAGGGCTGGTTAAGCTTGGACTCCCGGGCCCCCTCCCAGAACTTCTGAGTCAGGAGGTCTGGGGTAGGGCCCCAGAATTTTCATGTCAACAAGCTCGCAGGGGGTGTCAGTACTGCTGGTCCCAAGGCCTAGGGACACTGACGCTTGTCCCAGGCTGGCAGCCTCAGCATCGCCTGGAACCCTGTTAGAAACACAGACCGACACCCTGCACAGACCTACTCCATGAGAATCTACATTTTGGAAAGAGCTCCGGGGCTCCCGTGTGTATCAGAGTTTGAGAAGTGCTGGTTTGGACTCAGCTCCCTGGTGCAGGGTCATATGTCACTCATCCGTGTCCTGTGTCACTGGCAGCTTGTGCACATGGGAGGCACCTCACACATTTGTTGAGCAAATGCTGGTGAGCCAAGTGTTGCTTCATATTTCCATTTGAAAAGGAAGACCCTTCTTTCCCAAACTTGTGTCTGAAGTGTCCCTTGATGAGCGGAAGATGCTCTACTGAAAACACTAGAAGGGCATTGCTTACACAGCAGCCCTAAGATTTTAGAGTTTCTGGAGGTTCAAGGAAATGTCACTTCAGCAAAAACAGAAAAAAAACAGGGCCACACCAATTCGATTACACCTCTAGTGGGCCTTCCGGAGGGCAGAGCCGCCACCGTCCCTTCTGAGAACAGCAAAACTCTGAATGCACTTCTAGAAATAGCACCAGAGAGAAGAGCGTGAGGGAGGAACTCGGCCAGTGCTGGATGCTGCGCCCGAGCGCTGGAGGGCGCAGAGGTCTCCGGGGGTCCTGACCGCTCGTCCCAGTTGGGTCCTCATGGTGCCATTGGGTCAGAGTCGGGAGGGATGTGGGACACATGCACAGCTCTGGGGACACCTCTCTGGAGAGCATTGGGTAGGCCCATCTACTCGACACGTATTTATTGGGCTCCTACTGTATGTAGGCACTGGGCTGGGTCCTGGGGAAGTGCTCTCGGAGGAGGAATTGTTCCCTGTGCTGGTTGTCACTTTGGAAAAAGCTGCAGAAATATTAACTAACCAGGAGGAAAGCAGATTCCAGAGAACTTTCGAGAGCCTCCCATACGATTTCCAATCCCCAGCCGCACTCCCTCGCTGCCTCGATTTTTCTGCATCTTATCTCCTCGTCTTGATCCTTCGTGCCGAGAAATGGGTTCTCATACCCAGAGCTCTGGGCTTTGGACTGGTGGGTGGGTCTGAATCCACATGAACAGCTATCTGGATCCATCGGGTCCAAACCTTCCCCTTTTTCTGAGCATGTATTTTATTTTTTTCTTGTTCTGAAATGTTTTGATTATTGTAGACTCACAAGAGTGGGACTGAAGGCTGGTTTCAGGTCCAACACTGGCATTTTTTAGAGGAGAAAGGAGGGACCCTTGGGCGCCTGCCTGGGAAGCAGCAGAACCAGGACCACGCCTTGCCCTTTCCCTCCATGGCCCCCGCGCACCGGGCACCTCTCCAGGTGCTTGGCACACCTCACCCTCGTAATTTGCACAGTGGGAGAGGTGACACGTTGTGAAATTAACAGAAGCTTGTGTTAGCTGGAGCAGGGAAGGTGGGAAGGAGAGGGTCACAGAGACTGAGCTGGAGAAGTAAACTGCAATGAGATCCCACACAGCTGCATGGTGCGTCTTGGAGAATAGTCATTGTTCTAAGGGCAATAGGGAGCCATCAAAGACTCTAGGCTGGGAGCAACACAAGCAAAACTGTGTGTCAGAAGCATGTTTGGGGGGGCTGAGATGGAGGCTGGGATGAGGCTGGTGCAGAACCCGGGATGGGGGTAGCATTGGCTTGAACTAGGGTAATATGTGTATAAATGTGTGTAAATAGGATTGTTGCAATTATTGCAAAGTCACACTCTCCCCTTGACTTACATGGAGTATTCGTTTCCTATTGCCTCTGTAACGAAGTACCGAGAGCTTGGTGGCTTCAACAACTGCAATTTATCCTCTCCCAGTCCTTGAGGCCAGAATTCTGAACTCCAGGTGTGGGCAGGGCCCCGCTCCCTCCTGAGGCTCCAGGGGAGGCTCCTTCCTGCCTCGTCCAGCTCCTGGGGGCCCAGGCGTCCCTTGGCTTGTGGCTGCCTCCCTCTAACCTCTGCCTGCATGGTCACATGACCTCATGGGCTTCTGGGTGTGTTGCTTCTCCCTCTGCCTCCCTCTTCTAAGGACACTTGTGGTGGCGTTTTGGGCCCGCTCCGACAATCCGGGAAGATCTCATCTCATAAGTTGATCCTTACCTTACTCACATGCAGTGTCTTGCCATGTGGGGCAGCATTTACAGGTTGCAGAGACGGGGACCCGATACCTGTGGGGCCCTTTCAGCCCCCACACATGGCCAAAGTTTTGCCTCCATGTGTTGGCTCACTGTAATTGGAAGTGGCTTCCACGGTCTCTGACCTCACCAGGACCTGCTGTCGGGAAGCCCTTCAGTGTCCATGACCTCTGATCCTCCCAGCAACCAAGGAGGGGGCAGGGAGCTTTACTCCCTGCTGGCCAGAGGAGGGTCAGGCTCAGAGAGGGTAAGTGACTTGCCCCAGGTTTCCCAGCCAGCGAGGCACCAACAGATGCAAGCTGTGTGCTCTGGTGAATGGATTGGAGGGGAAGAATGGGGGCAAGGCTTGGAGGCAAGACACAGGGTGGCTGGGCCATCGGGGAAGGCAAGCCCCTGCGATGGGGAAGAGAATATTACCCCCAGACCCTTTGGCTGCAAGAGAGAGGCACCCAGCCCAACTGCCTGAAGCACAAATGGAAATGCTCACCGGTGGCTGGCTTCAGAGCTCAGAGGGGTGTCCGAAGGGCATGTTTCCAGCTCGAGGCTCTGCTTCCTTCTCGGAAAGGCCCGGCCCACCTGGCGGCAGGATGGCCTCTGGAAGGTTCTGTGTCCATGCCCCCATGAGGCACAAGCTTCTTTCTTTAGGGCCCCTAGCCCCATTGCAGGACCTCATCTCGTGGGCCTGACTTGGGTCCCTGCTCTCCGGACCAGTCCCTGAGACCAGGTGATGCATGCTCTGATGCGCTGGATGACGTGGTCAGCCTCACCCAGACCACATGACCTGAGAAGGGACAGGGGGTGAGGAGGACAACCGAGGTGCCATAACCAGAAGTCAGGGCATGGATGCCAGATAGAGCCAGGGCTGTCCTGGCCAGTCTGCACATCTCAGGTGGAAGGTCAAGCTCTGTGCTCTTTAAGTATCTGCCCCTGGGATGTTTTGGTCCTGAGAATTCGAATGGCAGAGCCTGTCCTAGAATCTGCCTTCCCACCACACCAAAGGACGACTCTCCTCGGCCTGGGGCAGAATCAGCATGAGGCCGACCGCAGTGTGCATGCAAAGCAAGGGGGTGCGGGCTCAGCTCCCATTTAGCATTCCTTCCTGGGCGCGGGGGACAGAAGCACATTTGCAAAAAGCTACAAACATTTAAGACTCCAGTGACCACATGAAATGTGCACCGGAAAAAAAAAGGCAAAGTTTCATGTGAATACAATTACACATGTCTGCAGTTAGCTTGGTTTTCTAACACCAGTGACGTTCTGAACTTTATAGGAAAAAGACTCAGCTGTTTGCGTTCTCATCCCAGTCCCGGATGAAAAGGCATTGTGAGCCTTCAAACCGTGCTAAGGGCAGAGGGAAGGCAGCGAGTGTTTATTGAGCTTCCACTACGTGCCAGGCACTGTGCTGAGCATCCGACAAACATCTCAGCTAATCCTCGACAACCTTGGGAAGGGGATGTGGTTATCCCTGTGCACTGAAGAGGAAACTGAGGCTCAGAGAGGGTCAGTGACTAATCCAAGGACGCCCAGCTGCAGACAGCAGAGCATGATTTGAGCCCGGGAAACGTGTGCTGTGCATTTCATACCTCTTTTTAATTGAAATGTTTTCTTTTCTGTGTCCTCATGGGCGCTGGATTAGAGTGCCATCACTCTGTAGTCAATCTCTCCAACGCCACCTCTTCCCGGCAAAGAGAACTGAGTGTTGGGTGTGAGAGCCTCTGGGTTCCCTTAGATGCTGAGGAAGCTGTTTGGGAAGAGGGCGCAGTTGGACTTAGCACCAAAGTGGGGTCTGAGGAGTTCTCCGAGGTGACCAGGGTCTGAACGCTCTGAAGTAGCTCCCAGAGTCTTTGGGGGTGAGATGGACGCGTCCTCTGTGGAAGATAAGCTGTGCCTGTGGTCACAGCCACATCGAAAGCGGGGAGGGTCTGCCTCCTCCCCGTCACCTCGCGCAGTTTCTGCCCACCTTGGTGGGTGCTGTAGTCCCACTTCATAGAACAAGGGAATGGGACCAGCGGGGCCCCCGCAACCCTGCGTGGTGGGTGCCGTGCTCTCCGTTTCCCAGACGGTGACCCCGACTCAGGTGGCACAGCTAGAAGAGCAGGGGGAAGACACAGTCCAGGTCTCCCAACTCCAAACCCTTCGCTCTCTCTAGTATCCCAGGGCTGCGCTGCGTTGCTCGTCCACAAGGTGAGGTGCTGTGATCTGCGGTGTGACAGCGTTCCCGACCCCTTTGTTTTCTTATCGGAGATTTCATTTTCTCCCCGTAATGAGCACCCAGAGCACCAGGGCTAGAACTCCGGTAATAATAATTTGTGTTCTAAGCGGGTGTGCGCTCTGGAACCCGGCTTCCTGGCAGGGTCACCAAGCCCCTTCTAGATGTTGGAGCAGACCTGCCAGATGGCGTGTGGGTCACCCCTCAGGTCATTGCTGGAGGGGGCATCACTGAAAATAGGCATGGCCGTCGTGCAAGTTCCCTCCCCTCCTCCCCCTCTCCTTCCCCCCTCATCCCCTGCCCTCCCCTCCCCTCCGCTCTGCAGGAGCATGGCTGGCGCTCTCCCTGCCTTGGGTGGGGGGCACCCTGGCAGGTGGCCCTCTGCTTGTGAAATGAGTTAGTTTGGCTTCAGCACTGCTTTTGTTGTCCAATTCGTCCTTCATCGTGTCAGGGACAGCGGGCCGAGCACAGCACAACATGTTGCTGGCGCTGTCCTGCCAAGTGTGAGGGCCGCCAAAGAGGGCCAAGCCGTGTGGCTCCAGGAGGGCGTCGAGGCCTTGGAGGCAGCGTGGAGCAGCCTGCTTTGTTGAGGGGGGTGTGCAGTCTGCAGCAGCCCGTGCCTCCACCTCAGGGTGTGGAGACGTGCTCCTGAAAGAGATGTGTGTCTGCTGTCCTTGGGAAGGACGTCGCAGCTGGACGGGGAGCAGGGAGTGAATCTCCTGGCCCCTGCTACCTGAGCAGTCATTTGCTTTTGCTCTGGGTCCCTCTCTCCACTTGACTGCAAGTCCCTGATTGAGGGCTCCTGTCCTGATCTCCCCGAGGGCTCCTGTCCTGATCTCCGCGAGGGCTCCTGTCCTGATCTCCGCGAGGGCTCCTGTCCTGATCTCCCTGAGGCTCCTGATGCCCTTGGACCAGTAGAGCCGTGTTTAGGGTGCTTGAGGAAGAGCTTTAAGGTTAAACGGTAAGAAAGAAGTATACCAGTTGCATGGATAGAAAGTCAGTGTCTGAACTGCCCTCTAAATAAATACTCAGTATTTTGAAAAAATATCTGTTCACTGGCACCAAATTACTAGCAGGACTCTGATGTCCACCAGCCTCAGTCCAGTCCTGAGAACTGCAGATGCTGAGGACTTGAGGAGTGCTCCCCACAGCTTGGACACTTGACTGTAGGGGGAAGAGGCCAGAGAAGAGGGCAGGGCTGAGTGAACTGTCATAAAGGGCCTTGAAGGCTCCACTAACGGCTCCAACCTGCCCAAACACAAGGCCCAACTGCATGTTGCTCCAACCTCAAGGACACTTGTTATCTCAGGGAGAAGCATAGAGGCGGGCAGTCCTAGGGTAGCTAGCAGGTGCCCAGGGGTATGAAAGACTCAGCTTGTCCCACATCTCCGCCCCACCACCCTGGACACGCTGGCTTTGACCTTAGCTGTTCCTGTGGCATCGTCCTGTGACTCCAGGCACCAGGCCCCTGCCCCACCAGACGCAGCTGCAGGTGGGTGCTTTCTCCTTCGTGTCCTTGAAAGCGAGGCTGACCTTTCCCAGCTGACACCCTGCCAGGCTCTGACGGCCAGGCTGGGGTCAGGTGCTCAAGCCGTCACTGCGGAGGGGCTGAGGAAGGCCACATGGGGATGAGGACAGGCTCAGCCAGGTGGGAATGAGTGGGAATAGGGTGAGCTTGGGCTGTTGGACGGGCAGCCCAGGACATCTGCCACAGCACGATGGCTTAGGATGGTGATCTGTGGGACCTGAGGCCAGGGGACCACTCCAACTCGGCGTAGGTGATGGATGTGGGAGGGCGAGACTGGAGACAGGCGGCCAGTGGGTGCTTGCAGCTGTCCAGTCAGAAGAAGGTGGAGGCCTGGGCGACACAGGGAGAGAGAGCCGGGCAATGAGAACGGGCTGCATGGAGCACTGGGTTTGGAGGCAGGAGGGAAGGAAGGAAGGGATGGCACTTCCAAGGTTCCCAATGTGGGCAGCCAGGTGGCCTGTGGGAGCTGAGATGGGGGGATGGGAAGCAAGACAACAGGGAAGCAAGAACGATGAGGAGGAAGCAGACACATGATCTTGCCCATCTTCACACAGCCTTGTGAGGCAGGAAGAATTTTTATCCCATTCCTCAAAGAGGTTAAATGATTCTCTCAAAGTCACCAGGACCCAGGCCTCAGAGCCCGTGTCCATCAATAGCAGAGCCACCGGCTCCCTTTTGAGAGGGCTGCAGGCCTCCAGGTCAAGATGGCCAGTGGCTGATTGGAAACAGGGGGTCAGAGAGCGGTGGGTGCTGGAGACGGAGGCTGGTGATGGACGGAACTGTGGGAAGGATGTGATGGCCCAGGCAGACGGAAGAGAATTGAATTGTGCCAATAAGAGCTTTCCCATGCAGGGAGGCTGAGGTGAGGGAGGAGGGGAGCAGAAAAGCCAGAGGGAGGCCTTTAGTAAGAGCTCAGGAGCTGAGGAGGTGGGCAGGAGTGGGTGGGGCGCAGGCAGGGGAGCTGGGCTGTTCCGGAACTCAGATGACATTTGGGGGGAATTTTAAGATGCTCCCTCCCCTGGGAATTATGACATTGTTTGTCCCCTGTCCTCCACCATCTGGGAGCTTTTGTCATCAGGAGAAACCTCAGGAATCGAGCCACACCCAGATGACACCGGCAGGCCTCCTGACAGGGAGCCGCAGGCAGATGTGGGCCTCGCTGGGACGGCACCGGGTCGGCGGCTCTTTCTTACCGCAGCGGAAGGAAGCCAGGCCCGGAGAGCCGCTCTGTCTGGGAGGAGCGGGCGTTCTTGCCTCCCTGGTGTGCCCCCTCCCTAGCAGTTTGGGGGATGGCTCTTGACTCCATCCCGGCCTCGGCCCTGCCCCAGCGGGTTCTCCTTAAGTTCGGGCACTCTGGAGGCAGTTTAAGCACATGTTGGGTGTGGTGCACGGAGCAGGTGGCATTTGGGGGAAGGGAATAGGTCAGTGCCATCAAAGAACTTACCAAGGAGATGTCACTTGAGTGGCTTTGGGGGTGACAGTTCCAGGGTCACGCACTTTTCCCCTGGAGGGGCTTTGACTCAAAGAAATGAGCTGTCCCATCTCCCAGCTCGTTTCTTGGGGACGATGACACCCCTGCCAGAGGGGAGAGAGAGTGGAGGAAGGCAAAAAGACGGGGCGAGAGAAGCCCTGCTTATGCAGTCGAGATCTGGGTTTGCACACTTCATTTTATTTTTTGCTAAAAAAAAAGGGAAAATGCTGAAGAAAACCCACATAAAAAGTCTGAAGATAAATTGACAGAACCGCACGGCACATTGCGCCCTGTACCCTGAAGGGCGGGCTGATCCCGGGACTGTGGCCCTGGCCTGGGTGAGGCCCCGAGGGCCGGTAAAGCCAGATGAGGCATCCCACGTGTTTCCAGCATCAAAGCCGCGTGGCCCAAGGGGTCTGTCATCCTGGCTGGTCAGTCTCCGCGCGAGGCCATCCAGGTCCTTGTCCCTTTCCTCCACCCACTTCCCCAGTGCATCCTTTCTTCCACTCCAGCTATTGCCCTCCTAAGACTCTGCTTTTTGTTAGCACCACCTCCCCAAAGCGAGCAAACAAGGAGTGTGGTCGGCAGAATAACGCCCCAAAGATGTGCGCACGCTGACTGCAAACCTGCAAACATGTCACCTTGTCGTGGGAGCAGGGACTCTGCAGCTGTGATTTAGTTAGGGCCGGTAGGTGGGAGATGATCCTGGATTATCAGCTGGGCCCAAGGCCATCACAAGGTCCTCATAAGGGGGCGGCGGGAAGGCAGGGGCAGGGAGAGGCGTGAAGACCGAAAAATGAGACCATGAGACTGCGGCGCCTCTGGAAGCTGGAAAAGGCACTGACGGACCCTGCTGGAGCCTCCAGGGGAGCATGGCCCTGCCCGCACCTCAGCTTTAGGATCCTGGCCTCAGACTGGGAGAGAATTAATTCGTGTTGTTTTAGGCCGGTAAGTCTGTAGCCATCCGTTATGGCAGCCATGGGAAACTCCGCCGACGGGGAGAGAGGAAACCTGCCCAGCCGCCCTCTACGGAAAGAGTAGAAAGGGAAAGGTTTCAGGGTCGGTAGGGGAGGAACTGAAGATTCGAGGCTGTTAGGGGTTTTGTTTGCTCAGGTGCTTCTGCCCGGGAGTCTCAGGCCGTGTGGACACACGCAGCTGTCTCTCCACCTCCCTGCCTTTAGAGCCGCCAGCTTCTCGAGGGAGAGCAGAGGTGCCGGCGTTCCCGCCGGGCTGCGCTGGGCCTCCCCGGTGGCCGACAGACCAGACAGCACCCTGCAGTCGGCTGGGCCTGGATTTGGGGTCTGAAATCTGGATTTGAGTCCAGGAGGTTCCTCAGCGGTGTGACCTCATCTAACCCCTGGCAAAAGGGGGCAGTCCCGACATGGCCCACCTGGGGCTGCGGGAAGATTAACTGACGAGATGCATTTGCAGGTACTTTGAACGCATTTTGAATATATTTATTTTTCTCCATTCCGTCACTGAAGAGGAAAGAAAGGGCCAAGGGAGAGGGATGCACAACGGCAGGGAAGGCGGCACTGAGGAGAGGATGGTGTTCTGGGGTGAAATCCCGCCTCCCTCCCTCCCTCCCTTTCTCCCTCCCTCCCTTCCTTCCTTCCCACCCCAAACACCAAGACCCAGTAACAGATCCTGTGGAAAAGTTAAAGAGGAATAATAAACACTTCCTGCTCTCACCGAATGTGGGCAAATAGGAAGTGACAATGTGCCCAGGATGACAGTGACAGTGGTGGGGACTCATTGGTCACTGTGAGGCTCTTCTGGTGGGGGTGGGGCCCACAGGCTGCTTTGAGGGCCGCCTGTCACGGACTGAATGTTTGTAAATGCTTGAAATTCACGTGTTGAAACCCTAACCCCCAAAGGGATGGTATCTGGAGGTGGGGACTCGGAGGGTGGGGAGCCTCGGTCCTGAGGGTGGGGGCTCACGATGGGATTAGTGACCGTATGACAAGAGGCGGAGCTCCCTCTCCCACCTCGGAGCTCAGGGTGAGCAAGTGGCCCCCACCAGCCAGGAAGAGAGCCCACACCCGCACTCTGACTCTGCTAGCTGACCCACACTCCCAGGCGTCTGCTTCCTGAGGGCCACAGAGTTGAGACGCAATAATATGTCTAGAGACACGAATGACCCCAAATCACACAGAACAGAATCCTACCCCAGGGTCTCGCCACCGTCTCCCCTTCTTACAGCTCATCGTCTTTCTCCACAAGGTGGGCCAGCCCCTGAAATCGGCCTCTGTTTCCTAGAAGAGTTACTAAGGAGGCATGTTCAGAACTGCCTGGTCCAACTCCTCTCCATGACCTGGCATGAGCCAAAGAGAGGAAACAGAGGCTGTAAGAGCCCTGGCATCGACATCGCTTCCCTGACCCCTTTCCTGCAGGGTGCGCTCGCCTGGAAGTCTTCACCAGGCACGGGGGTGTAGTCATCTCTTTGGGCTGCTGTTACAAAATACCATTGACTGGGGGGCTTAAACAACAGAAATTATTCCTCACAGTTCTGGAGCCAGGGATGTCTGAGATCAGCATGAGGCAGATTCAATGTCTGGTGAGGGCCGCTTCCTGATTTGCAGATATCAGCCTTCTTTCTGTGTCCTTATGTGGCAGGGATGGAGATTATCTCTCAAGTCTCCTCTTATAAGGGCACTAATCCCCTCATGAGGGCTCCACCCCCATAACCTAATCACCTCCCAAAAGCCCCACCTACAAATACCATCACTTTGAAGATTAGAGCTTCAATATATGAATTTTGGGGGGACATAAATATTCAGTCCATTGCAGATGTTGATGATGTTGGTGATGGTGGTGATGGCGGTGAAGATAATGGTGGTGAGGATGATGGTGGTGATATTGATGATAAAGGCCAATACCTATTGAGCATGGGCTTTGTTCTTACAAGTTCTTGACCTTGGCACCTGACTATTTCCCATCACGAATCTGCAAGGTTTCGGTTACTGATTACCCTCCTCTTCCAGATGAGAAAGTAGAGGCCTGGAGATGAAGTAACTTGCCCGGGTCGCACGGCGAGCAGGTGGCACTGTGGTGGCCAGTGCCAGAGCTCACTCTTAACAACCTCAGCGCCCTGTGAGATCATTCCAGCACTGAGGAGGGAGGGAGTTGTGGTTTTTAGAGGAGAGAAGGGGAGTTGACCTAGGACACCACTCAGGTTTGTCCCGAGGCTGGGCAGAGGTCAGTTTCTCTGCTCACACTGGGCAGTGGGACAATGGAAGAAATAGCCTTCACTAACTTGTATCGTCTGCTGGGCAGGACCCTCACAGCTCCCAGGCCTGGTGGCTTTGGGCCCCAAGTGCTGAGCTGGCATCTGGAAGTGATTAGCGCCCGCTAGAGAGTGCGCCATCACCGCGTCAAGTTCTTCCCATCCAGGTGTGTGTTAACGGGCAGCCTGGGGTTCATGCTGCCTCCTCTCCTCCTTCCCCATGCTGCTGTGATTCACTTTGGGGCAGACTTATTCTATTCTTTATTTTCAAGTCCAGTCGTTTGTCAACTTTTCAGTTGACTTGCATAAATCTACCTTTCCCATTGCAGGATGGCACCAGCCCCAAGGGAATGTCAGCTGTTGTCTGTCCTTAAAGAGCAGTATGGGGACAAGAGCAGGGTGGGTTTCAAGATTCAGAGGAAGCCAACCACACTGTGTGGTCAGGTCTCACAGGAGGCCGTGGATCGCAGACACACAGAAGGTTCTCATCGGCAAGACCCCGCTGCTCTCCCCCGGAATAATTCTTTCTACCTTCAGCCCCACGGGGAGCCGATGGGCGAGGAGGGTCCGGCTTCAAGGCATGGCTATCTCATTGTGAACCACCAAGCCTCAGAATACAGCTAGGCTGCATTGTAATCACACACAGATCTTGGCAATAAAGAGCATGTGCACGGACCGGGTTTTCAGATGAGTGTGAAATTTTGCAGTGTGTACAAACAATGTCTCCCAGCCTTAAAACAGCACGAGGAAACCAAGAGAGGGTGGCAGGTCCTGCCTGTCTGGTCTCATGCAACGTGCAGCATTTGGACCAAGGCTATGCTACTAAAGATCACTGGGTTTTGGGCCACGATGAGTGGTTTTTTGAAAATCTGTGATTCGGTTCATGTTGATGGTTTGATACGAGGCCGTTGATACATGAGGATTTTCTGGGGACTTGAGAGCCCCTCTGAGAGGCTGGTTGGGAGAGAGTTTGGAGGCTGCGGCCCTCTGCCGCCCACCCTGGTCCAGGAAGGGCCTGGCACGCAGGTGGTGATGGTCCTGGTCAAATGGACGAATCCAGCGAAGAATGGCATGTGGAACTCTATTTAAAGAAAGGGCAGAAGTGAGCAATTGCACTGACGGCTCGGGGTGTGACGGAGGCACAAACGAGAACACAGCCAGGAACACCAAGAGAGGGCCCCATAACTCTTGTATTGGTTTCCGTGCCCTGAGCTATCTCAACAGAAATCTCTTCCGGAGTGATTTATGTTCTGTGAAACTGGTGGAGGACTGCCTCTGTGGGTTTGGGAAGGCGGGATGGAGCTCCAAAGAGAACACCGAGGATGATGTGACAGCCAGACAATCAGTCCCTTGATGATTAACTTGAGAGACTGGAATTATCCCTCCCAGGAGGGTTGTGCTGCCATCCATAGACATCTCCCAACCTTGGGCGAAATCAGCAATATTCTGTTTTTACCTGAGATCTGTGCTCTGATTCTCCTCTGTCTGCCCAGCTGCATTTGGAACGTCAGAGCCTCCGAGCCCTACCCTTCCGGTTTGTGGGGAAATCGAGGCCCAGAGAGGGGTGTGGCTTACCCAAAGTGACACCAACAATGTGAAGTTGTGCTCAGAAGCTGAGTGCTCTGTACCCCAGCCTTGAATTGTCTGGACAGTACCCAACCTCGTCAGCCACCAGCTCAGAGGGGCTGGCCCAGGGTGGGATCTGCTACCTGTGAGCAGCTGGCCTGGTGGGAGGAGGGCACGGAGGGAGACTGCCTGGTCAGGTAAGAGGCCGTCTCCAAATGTGACAGGGTTTGTAATTCTTACCAGGGAAGGGCCCAGCCTGGTTGAGCTCTCCTGGGTCCACCAGCACCATGACTGGGGGTGCTTGGGTTCCACCAAGCTTGGTCTCAACTCACGAGGGCTTGAGCAGTAGGAGGAGGAGGGTTTGGTGCAATAGAGTCCACTGAGAGTTAATCACTGAGAGTAGCTGGAAAGACTCCCCAGGGGAAGGGATGGCGTTTAGTGACCATCTACCCTGGACCAGTGCCACAAGGGTGTCTTGCACTTGCTCTCTTCCTGGTCCTCACGATGGCCGTGGTACCAGGATGTCACCCGCTTGTTGTAGACAGGAAAGTGAGGCTCAGAGAGAGCAACCAGTGGCCTGAGGCCACGCGGCAGGAAGAGCTGGTGCGGGACTCGTGCATGGTTCTGTCCCACGCTGGAGGCCTTCCCAGAGTCCACATGGCCCCCAGGCCGAGCTTTTCCTTGCTCTTTGGGGGTGATAAGCACGGCCTGTGCCCCTAGCGAGGCATCTTGGAATGGACAACTTGCTCTTGAAAAGCCAGTTCCCTCCTGTCTGGGTCATGCTCAAGTTGGGTTCTCAGGGTGGGAACATCTTGTTCAGCTGGTCATAATTTGTCCGTGGGTTTCTGCCACTGGCCGTCTTCAGAACCTGTGACTGCTGCCCATTTCTTTGTGATTTACTGGTCTTGGCCTATGTCACTGAGGCCGTCACATCTAGGGAGCTGGATGCTCCCTCTCTTGAGGCCTTTTATAAACCCTCCCTGTGGGGAAAGCTGCCATTCTGGCCTCTGCGGTGGAGCAGGAGATGGGAGAAGAAGGCAGCCCAGACCACAGCTTTGCCTCCCGGGGTCCTGCCCCCTCTTCAGAGACGGGGAGGGGGCTCTCTGGCCACTGGGACAGAAACTGGCAGGGACAGCCTCTTCACACCAAGTCGCCCACCCCTCTAGATTGTTTGTCTCTCTCTTCTCTGGATACACAGCAGGTACACAGGCACCGTGTGTCATGTGGGATTAAATGCACAGAGGGAAGTGATGTCTTTCCCAAGGGTGGGTGGACCAAAGTTTGGGGATGACGTGACCAGGTTTGTATTTCAGAGAAAAGCTTTTCCCATTGTGTTAGTTATCCATTGCTGCATAACAAATAACCCCCAAACACAGCAGCTGAATGCAATTAAAGTTTACCATCTCACACAATTTCTGGGGGGTAGGAACCTGAGAGCAGCTTGGCAGGATGGCACTGGCTTCACCGTCTCTGAGTCAAGATGTCAGCTTGGGCTGCAGTCATCTGGAGGCCTGCCTGGGCCTGGAAGTTCCACCTCCACACTCGTGCCCAGAGAACTCGCGCTAGCTGTTGGCTGGAGGCCTCAGCCTCCCACCATGTGGACATCTCCACAGGGCTGCTTGAGCTTCCTGACAACGTGGCAGCTGACGTCTCCCAGAGCAAGTGATCCAGGAGAGCAAGGCAGAGCCTGCAGTGTCTTTGACCTTGTCTTGTACGTCACACACTGTCATGTCCACAACCTTCTATCCATTAACATCGACTCAGGAAGCCTGGTCCACACTCAAGGAGGGGAATTAGTCTCCACCTTTCAAAGGGAGGAGTGTCAAAAAATTGAGGGCACATTTTAAAACCACCATGCCCATCAAAGCTGGATAAAGCTAGTTTATTCATTCATTCAAAAATTACTTAATGAATACCTGCTCTGTCCTGAGTTCTGGGGATAGCACAGACATCACTGGCCATCATGGAGACCACGGCATAGTGGGAGAGATGGACAGTAAGTGTACGTATTCTGTATCATGTGCCCTGGAGGAGAAGCCACGTAAAGGATTAGGACTGAGGATGGGGATTCTGTGTTAGATGGAGAGGGCAGGGGCGTCTCTCTGGTAGGTGACATTGGAGCAGGAACCTGAAGGAAGAGACTGAGCCTGTGGATCTCTAATTTACATCTTCAAAGGCTCCCTCTGGCTGCTGGTGGAGGAGGCTGGGGTGGGGCTCAAGCGGAGAAGCAGTGAGATCAGTTAGGGGCTACTGCGCAAGTCCAGACGGGCAGCCCTCGGGAGCACTCTGCCGTGGTGAAGACCCACATCTGCACTGATGCGATCCCCACTAGTCACATGTGGCTGTCGGTCACCTGAAATGTGCCTCATGCAACCGAGGAACTGAATTTAAATTTTATTTAATTCTAATCACTTTGGAATTTAAATAGCTGCCTGTGGCTAGCGGTGACCTAGGTGGACAGTGCAGGTCCAGATGGCGGTGGCGTGGGCACAGGTGGCGGTGTCAGAGGATGTAAGAAGTGGCCGGAGCCTGTGTGTGTTCTGAGTAAGGGCTGACAGATTTCCTGATGGGTTGGTGACAGGCAGAGTGGGATGTTGACTGCGCAGGCGTTGGGATTGTGAAATCTGGGTTTGAGTTCCGGCTTTGGTAATTAGTGGTTCTGTGGGCCGAAATCCTGAGGTCTCATTAAGTCTCCATCCAATAACACTAGGGGTGATCATTGTCTGGCTTCTCGGGGGTGTTGCAAAGCACCAGTGTGACAGTGACGAGCACATGTGGCTCAGGTTCAGTACACGTTCGCTCAGGCGGCCCCAGCAAGCCTCCAGGGTGAGAGCCCCCATCTCACGGTGCTTGTCCTGCTCGGCAGGACCGTTGCTGCCTCCTGGTGTTCTCCCATGACCCGTGTTGACTGAGGTTCTGCCGAGGCTCCCCTTAGTGCATTTTGGGGCATGTCGGGATCTGCGGTGGGCCATGGCCTGATGCCCCAGCACTGGCCCTCCCCTCTCCCAAAGTACCTCCCAGGATTCCCACTCCGATTTCACTGGGCGGGGACCTCAGCCGGCGTGTGGCAGTCTTCACTGGTTCTCTGAGGTTTCTGTAGGTGTTTTCCAAGGACAGCCCATCAGCTGCTGTGCACCTGCTGGTCCCACAGACGGGGGGCCCACAGGTCACAGTGAGGGCCCAGGGCCAAGTCCCCAGTCGCGTGCCCCTGTGGGTTCATGGTTTAGAGAGTTCCCTCTCCAGGCACACCTCCCAGCCCCAGGGCCATGGTGACACCAGGGGAACCCCCAGGGCACTGGCCCAGCCCGCCTGGGAAGCTCTGTGTCTATGAGCTTGTCCCCAAGGCTTCCCCTGGCCTTCTGGCATCTGACGGCCCCAGGACGAAAGGACTGTGTGAGAGCAAACAGTGGAGCTTGCCAGAGAAAGATGAGACCTTTCAGTTATAAAAACAGTGTTTTCAGAGGAAAAATCCAGCCAACACTGGGCAAGGGTCTGGTGGATGAGAGTGGAATCCGCTGGCCCCGCAGTGCCCTCGTATTTTGAGGTGGGAGGGGGCCAGCGGGAAGGCGTCCGGCCCTGAGCCTCGGTCTCTAAGGATGCTGAAAGCATGTGGATCTCAGAGGTCGTCCCCAGCCTTCTGTGCCAACTGTTGTTGAAGAGAGGCGCCCCAGCACCACCTCTCTCTCGCTGGACATTCTTTGGTGAACGTCCCATCTCATTTTCTCAGGAACCAGCTGGCCCGGACCACCCACAGATTTTCATAGCAAAGAAGGATCGAATTTCAGGGCTCCTGCTTTCCACAAATGGCACTTGTTTTGTGTCTGGGAAGTGGACGGTAGCCCCAAGCAAGGTGCAGACAGGAGGGTCAGAACACGCCCACAGGGCCTTAGAAACCCTCTGATTATCCATAATTCCTGTCTTACTTCCCTCGACTCCTGGGAAGCTCCTTTGCTGGGGGCCTGGGATGGGGAATGGAGAGGAGCAGAGTTGCCCACCTGGGGTCTGTGGAGGGGGGGAGCCCAGGAGCGGGTCCACGTGCTTGCTCTTGATTGCCCAGTCGAGCCCTCTGAGTCCTCATCTCTCTTTGGTGGAGAAACCAAAAGGGAGATGAGCAGATGGTGTGAGGACGGTGGCAAGGGGCCAGGCTGAGACTCTGGGGGGTTCCCAGTCCTGGCAGCCCCGAGAGGCTTCTCCACTGGGCTGAGTCCAAGATGGTGCACCATGACGCTCATCATACCCCTCTCTGGTCACCGACGCTCTTCACTGAGTGCCTCCAGATCCCATCCCCGGGCAGTGGGGACAGAGAGGCAGGCAAGGGGAGGTGTTCCCACCCCCATGAGGATAGTCAGTGAGGGAGCAATAATGGGGAGTATACAGGCAGTGGTGGCATCAACAAATCCTGGAGGGCTTCCAAGAGGAAGTGGCATCTGGCAAGCAGTTAGACTGAGGTGAAGCCAGCAGGTGAAGCAGGAGGCAGAGACAGAGCTGGCACAGGTCCAGTTCTCAAAGGCAGCCCAAGAGGAGGGACACACTTGTGTCCAGGATCTTCCTGTAGTGTGTAGACAGGAGCCTTCCATCGGAGGCTGGGAGAGCTGAGAAAAGAGCACTTTGACTCCCACATTCCAGAGGGTGGACTGAGGAATTGCAGACAGGATGAGACCAGCCCTCTGTCACCCAGAACTGAAGGCCAGTACAAGAAGAGAGCGCTTCCTGCATCCCCCGCAGATCTCTGCTCCCCCAGCTCAGCAGAAGCAGAAAGACTGACAGGCTCGCTGTGACTGCACAGACGGTCGACGACACAGGGAAGTATTTTCCAGAGGTTGGCACCAGCTCTGCTGTGCTCTGTGCTGCTGCTTTTCATCTGCACGGCCCGTGGCTGGATGTCACAACCATGGCAGGTGAGGACAGCCTGGACAAGTGACTGGCAGCCAGGCTTCCTTTGCCTGGTCTCACTGGTAAAGCCACTGGAAGAGGCAACACATCAGATGTGACTTTGTAGAAGAATTCTAATAAACAAGACGTGCTTTCAAGTCTTCTGAGTGCTGTCCAGGTCTCTTAATCGCTGTGAACAACTGTGACCTCCTTATTGCTCTCCTGCAAATGCCCTCCCCACGTTCCGGCCGTGTTCCTGAAGCCATCCCCAGCGCTCCAGCTGCAGGAGAGGGGATGGGCGGCTCTGGCCTTGGGGACCTCCAGCCTTCCTGCATGGGTCCCCTGCACGTGCAGCGAGGTGGCCGGGCCATCCGAGCTCACTTTCTTTGCGAGCACACTGTCACTCGGGCAGGGACCTGGGCAGTTCTGTGCTTCAGAGAAAGATCAGGTCCCCTCTGTGTCCCATGGATCCCCCAGATGCCATCATTGTCACCTCCAAGCAGCATGCTTCTCCCTAGCCTTATGACCTGGAGCCAGCCCCTGGCCCACTCTGTGACTCAGTTTACCCATCTGGACCAGGAGCAGCAAACTCTTTTCTGTAAAAGGCCAAGTGGTAAATGTGTTATTGTCGTTTATTCTTTGCTTTGCATCATCTTTATATATATATATATAACCCTGTAACAATAAAGGGTTGAAACCAATCTTAGTTCATAGGCAGTACACACAGGCCATGGGCCACAGTTTGAACCCCTAGAGTAGACAGTGGGGGCAAAGACAGCGCCTGCCTTGGAGGATCCCACGGAAGGGCCTGGAGCAGCGCTTGGCACCTGGACGGCTCATCGAGGGCCAGCTCTTGTTGTCACTTGCATCGCCCCAGATTTTACCGATAAAAAACCTGAGGCTTGGAAAGGATAAAGATTTCCCAAAAGTGCCCAGCTGCTGGTCGGTGGGGGCTCCGTCTGAGCCCCATCCTGCTACCCTGTCGTCCGTGCTCCTGACTAACGCACAGGTCATGCGGGGGCCGCTGTGCAGCCTGCCCGCCGGCTCTCCTCTGCCTTCCTCCACCCGCGTTTGGGCCTGCGCTGCCCCTCCTCCTTTCTCCCTCCAGGAGGAGACCACTCCACCAAACTGCAACACCAGCAACTCCGGCAATGCCCTCCCAGGGAGATTCACATCTCACTGGCCCCCGGAAGGGCAGTGCTTAACACAGGGAATGGCATCTTCGAGGGGTTTCCCAGCCGTACTTGTGTACCTGAGACCAATGACGGATACTGCGTGTTGGCTGTTGTATTACTCAGTTATGAGTGAACATCATCACCTTCCACATGCCCCTCATGTCATGGCTACACAGGAAGGTCGGCACCCACAGCCCGGATTTCACTGGAGGAAACGAGCTGAGAGTGGCCCCGAGCTTGCCCATGCAGTTGGAGGCTGTGGCAGCCTCAGGTTTGGGAATCAGGGGTGCTTTACGAGAGGCCCTGGGCCGTCCCGTCCCCCGTGTTATCATGGAGGCCCCCCTGGGTGAGCAGTGTCATCGGTCCTGGGAGCGGAGCCAACACCTGGGATGTTCCCGTGGTCAGCCACAGGTGCCGGGGGTGGGAGCCAGCAGCTCGAGCCTCAGGGAGGCTGCGTCCTTGGACGAGTCTGGCGCAGGTGACGTCTCCTCTTGCACTTTGTCACCCTCGTCCCTGACGGAACCAACACAGGGGCAGGAGTGTGCTCTGACAGCACAGGACAGCACATCTATCCAGGTGCATTTTCCCTCAGGACTCGAGGCTTCGGGGCACAGGATGGGCTTCGAAGTTCTGGGGAGGAACTTCGGAAAATGTGGCCGAGTCCACACTTCCATGGCGGGGCCCAACGGGCCTGCCTCACTCCTGACCCCCTTCCCGCTCAGACCCCACACCTCTCCCCGAGCATCAGTCTGGGCTAGCACTGGGGGGCACGGAGGTGAAGGAGGGGCAGTGGTGTGGGTTCCAAAGGGCTGTGGGTGGGCGGTCTGGCAGCCCAGGTGAGATAATAGCCCTCCAGGGTGGGCTTCGAGCACCGGAGGGTCTGCACCTGTGAGGTCCTTAGTGTCCAGCACACTGCAGTAAGCGTCCCCTTCACAGTAACTCCATCAGGGGGATGGAGGTCAAGGTGCGAGTCCAGCCGAGAGGGAGAAGCAGGCTGAGGGAGAGCCGGGTGGGGAAAGCACATCCTCAGGGGCTCGAGCAGAGGGCGCACAGCTCCCCAGGAGGCCGGAGTCCCAGCCCTATAGGCTGCAACCTTGAACATCACCGACACCCAGGACCGGGAGGAAGGGGGTCCTCAGGACCTCAGCCGTGGGTCACCCACCTCACCTCTGTGCCAGGGTCCTCCTCGTCCATCAGCATGCCTGCTGTTCAGGGGCTGCCTTAGGGTCTCACCCACATTGTCTCTCCCATCCCTACAGCAGCCCAACCAAGCAGGTCCTTATGCTAGTGTCCTGGGGCCACTGTAAAAAATGACCACGAACCAGGGGACTTAAAACAACAGAAGTTTATCCTCTCACAGTCCTGGAGGCCAGAAGTCCAAAATCAAGGAGTAGGCAGGGTCATGTTCCCTCTAGAGGATCTAGAGGAGTGTCCTTCCTGCCTCTTCCAGCTCCCGGAGGCTCCAGGTGTTCCTTGGCTTGTGGCCGCATGGCTCCATCTCTGCCTCCATCTTCACACGGCCTCTCCTCTCCATGTCTCTGTGTATCTCTCCATCTCCAAGGCTCCCTCTTCTTATAAAGACACCAGTCGTTGGGTTAGGGCCCACCCTAATGACCTCATCATGACTTAATCACATCTACAAAGACCTTATTTCTGAATGAGGCCACATTCACAGGTACTGGGGGTTAGGACTTCAACATATATGTTGGAGGGGAATAATTCAACCCATAACAAGTATGAATTTTGAGATAAGAAGAATTTTTTTCAGGAAATGCATCGTAAGCCCCATAAAGTTAGAAGTGACTAGAGCTCTGGCTCAGAGACTCCTGGGACCAGAGCGGAGTGGACAGTCGAGAGCCTGAGCACAGACGTGGTTCTGCAAAACCCCTGCTGTTCGGTTTCACTCACATCCTCCAGGCCTCTTGCCCCACGATGCCAGGCCCTCCTCTTCCTCATTGTGGAAAACTGTCCAGAGGGAGGTGGGTAGGGAAGAGAGACAAGATGTTCAGCTTCAAGCTTCTACAGGATTTTCTCCAACAGACAAGAGGAGGAGACACTGATAAAAGCGGTTGAAAACCACGTTGGCCAGAACACAGGAAGACCTTTTTAAGAGGAAATTGGGCTCCAGGTGCAGACAGAGTGAGGGCGGTGGAGCCATTTCAGGAGGTTACAGACGTCTCTGCTACCATCCCGCTGATTTAACTTGGCCTTCTGGAAGCTGCGGGTTGAAGGGTGGGGCGTGGGTTGTATTTTTCCTGGAGAATTTTGCAGCTTTTCACTGTCACTCTGGAGACCTGGATCCAACCCGACATGGAAAATGGAGTAGTTTGCTATGAAGCTAAGTTGGAGTTCCAGCTTGGGTGCTGGCAACCCTACTCCAGGCGTCTAGGAAGTTGGCGAGCAGCGAGCTTGGGCGTCCAATAGAAAAGTAAGTGCGTGCCAGTTCTTCATTTCTAATGTGAAAAGCAGTGGCGCACGGTCAAGGGCGTCACTGAGGAAGCAGAGACCTGCCGTGTGTTGCCGGACTGTTACGGGCTTTCTTTCCAGAGCCATCCTTGCTAAAAGCCTGCGACCCTCCCAGCACCCTGATTTCACCCCAGACATTACTGGAAGCTCTTTGCCACAAGAATCCACGGAGCTGATTATTTTAAGAAAATAAATGGTGAATGAGAAAAATAATATCCGAATACATAACTCAAACCTCAATGGAGACGCTTCCCGATAGAAAGTCAGCATCTTACGACCCCCTGGTTATCTTTCTGCTTTCTTGAAGAGTTCCTGGCTGCCCCCGTCGGATGGGGTGGCAGAGAGAGGCTATAGGAACACGGAGCAGCCTGGACCCAGGCATTCCATTCCAGGCAGAGTTCCCCATCTGGGCTGTATCTTGAGAGGGCCGTGTCCTTTAGGATTCTAATCCTGTATTCCAGCATCATTAAAAGCCTAACATCAACCTCACAGTCTTTTCCTTAATGTCCAGTTTAATGGGCTGAGCGCCAACGTGGCAATCTTGAAGGTGGAAGAAAAGATCTTGGAGCTATGCTAGAATTCTCCATAAAAGTTTGCACAAGCAAAGAAAACACCCAGAGCTGGCCCCACAAATAACACAGGAGAGCCCGAAGCACAGGCGAGGGACATCTCCCCATCACAGCGCCTGCCGTCGCAGTGACGAGTGTCGGGGACGTGCTGTCTCCTCAGACGCTTTTTGCGCAGAGGGAAGTAGGGGAGGAGAGTGACGTGTGTCAGGACACACACAGGCCAGAAAAAATGATGGATTTAACACGGATCTGGGAACAAGTCCCGAAAACCAAGGAAAGTCAGCCGGGAGGCCAAGTCTGGGGCATGTTCCGAGAAGGAATGGAGGACTGGGGGGCTGTGGAGGGTCCCAGAAAGAGGGAGGGCCTAGCTCATGATGAGGGCCCCGGGGTGGCTGAGAGACGGTGCAGGCGGGTTAGGGCAGGGGCCGCTGCCTCACCCTGAGGGTTCCAGGATCTTTAAGGAGGTCCCGGGCAGCGCAGAGCATGACACACAACTCCAGAGGAGGCAGGCTTTGTTGCCCAGCGCTGCGGAGTCCTCAGCACCCGTGACCTGCTCTGGTCCTTGCTGTGGTTTGACCGTGCGAGCTCAGCCGGGGAGGAACCTGACAGCCAGAGCCTCCTGGACAGAAAGCTGCCGCTGACCTCGCCCTGGGCTCAGGGAGCCGGCTGGGGGGCCGAACCTCCGCTGCCCTGAGGAAGGGGCGCCATCAGATTGTCCTGCGCCTGGCGGAGCAGATGAGTGACCGGATGAAGCAGGACAGGCTGCAGGTAGGGGACCCCCAGAACTTTTCATTTATTTGATGTATTTCACCCCGAAATAGTTTAGGTGTGTTTCCTACAAACAGAGGTAGTCTCTTGCACAAACACGGCTCAACTTTTGAAATCGGAAAATGATATTAATACCCTCCTATCATCAAGCCAGCAGACCCTATTCAGATTCTGCCTATTGTCCCGATAAGGTCCTTCACAGCCAAAAAAATGTTTTTCCTGGTCCAGAGTCCAGCCCAGAAGCCCGTGTTGCATGAAGTTGTCACGGCTCTTTGGCCTCCTTTAACCTCGGTCTGTCTCTGTCCTCACATCCGGAGGGTGCAGGCCCCTGTCTGCTGGGACGCCCCTCAGGTGCCTCCTGGAGCTGAGATTCCGGCTGGATGTCTGCGGCGGGAGCGGCATAGAAGAGCGGCTGTGCTCCTCGGTGCGTCCGTCCAGAGCACGTGATGCCAGTGGGCCCCTCGCTGTGATGACAGCTGCCCACCTGGTTAGGGGCCCGCCAGGTCTCTCCGCTGGAGAGTGGCTGGTTGTATGAGGTTCCTGCGGCTGCTGTGACCGAGCACCATGGACTGCGGCCTTAAAAGGACAGAAATTTACTCTCTCGTGTTCTGGAAGCCAGAAGTAGAACATCTGATCAAGGTGTGGGCAGAGCCACACTCCCTCCAGAGGCTCCAGGAGAGGGTCCTTCCTGCCTCTTCCAGCTTCTGGGGGCTCCAGGGGTCCCTGGGCTTGTGGCCGCATCGTTCCATCTCTGCCTCTGTCTTCATATGGCCTCTCCTCTTCTGTCTGAATTCTTCCTGTGCTGCCTTCTTATAAGGAGACAGGTGACTGCAGTTAGGGCCCACCTGGGTAACCCAGGATCATCTCCTCGTCTCAAGATCATTAACTTAATCACATTTGTGAATACCCTTTTCCCACAGTAAGTTCCAGGCATTCAAGCATGGACATGTCTTTGGGGGCCATTATTTATCCAACCACAGCAATTAATAAGTACTTGATGAAATGCTTTGGGAACATGTAGTGCCCTGTACTTCATTAAACGTCATGGTTACTAAAGTATGCTTTCCAGTTCCATCACTTCTGCTCCATGGGTGCTGAGCATTCTACTATAAGGAAGAATATTCCTTTCTCTCCCCTTTACTTATGTTTTCATTTATATATTTAGATCAGTATGGACTCATGGATTTTTATTTTATTTAATAGGTTCTAATCCATTACTCTCATTGTATGTTTTTATGCCCAAATTGTCCCAGATTTGGCCAGTGGGATCCCTTCAAACTGATTTCTGTGTCCTTTTGATAGGTCCCCATCATTCTTTGAGCACTTCCTTACTTTATGGCAAAAAAAAAAAAAAAGATATTCCCAGTTCATCTTGTGCTTTCTCTGCCACAGCCCTGCAGTGGCAGTCTGGCATTTTCTCCAAAAAGCCTCCTTTTACTGGCAAATGGGATCCCGAAACCACAACCTGGGTGCGAGGTGCACTGGCACTGCTCCCAGGTCTCCTCAGTAGCTTGAGTGAGGAAATATGAGGGAGGGGTATGGGAGGGAGAGAAGAAAGGGAAAAGACAAGACACATCTTTCTGTATAATCCCTCTAGAGCACACGCACACACACGTGTGCGACCGCGAGTTCACGCCGATACCTCCAGCTCCTACCCCAAACCCCAGGGCTTATCCTTGTCTTCTCCCATCCATGCGTCTAACTCCCTCCTCCAACAGTGAGAAACCTGGCTGCCATTATCCTCAGTATATTACTTCTTTGCTCAATCCTAGAATAAATAGAAAATAGTTTTAGAATTGCTGACCCATACTGCTGTGAAAAACAAATCTATTAACCAGAGTTTAATATTTCTAACATTTCTTTTTGTCTTGAATCAAAATGCTGGTCAAAATTTACTTGGGTGAGTTTTTCCCTCCCCAATGTTATTCATTTGAAATACGGTTGGTTCTTTTGTTTCTGTCTGTAATCGGGTGAGAGTCACCTCCCCCATCATTTTTTATTTTTATTTTTTGAGTATGTAACATAGTAACATGGGCTCCACAAAACTCCACACACGAGTATATTCAGAGAAGTGTCACATTTCGTGTCATCTCATCCATCTCAGTGTCATTCACTTCTCGCAGAAAAAACAGTCGCATTAGTTTCTGGTTTATTCTTCCTGTGTTCTTTTTGCAAAAATAAGCATATTTTTTTCCTTATTTTCCCTTCCTTTTACCCAGAAGATGATATACTATAGATAGTCTTTTGCATTTTTTTTTCACTTAACAAAATATCCTGGAAATTACTCCATAAGAATTCCTAGATGACTGCCTTGTTCTTTCGCACAGCTGCATAGTGCTCCACGGGGTGGTTGAGCCCCAGTTCCTTCACCACAGTCCTTTCTAGGAGCTTTGTTGCCAATAGTTTGCAATTAGAAACGATGTTGCAATGAACAACCTTGTGCATATGTACTTTCATGCTATTAGGGGTGTATCTAGTAGTGAGATTGCTGAAGCAGAGGTGAATCCACACGTAGTTTATTAGATAGTGCCGACCTCCGCTCAGTAAGGATCATGCCAATCTGTGTTCCTACCGGGAGGGTTGGAGGGCACCCGTTTCCCCAAAGCCTTACCAACACAATGTGTTGGCAATGATGCTTTTAAACTGTTGCAATCTGAGAGGTGAGACATGACATTACAGGCTCGTTTTGATTTGCATTTCTGCTCTGAGTGATGTTGAACAACTTTTCATACGTGTACCATTTTATATTTTTTTGGTGTATTATCTCTTCATGTCTCTGCTCATTTTTAGTTGGGTCTCTGGTCTTTCCCTCCCTCAATTTTCAATATTTTTCTCTTTATATTAGGGATATCCCTATATTTTTGATATATGTTATATATATTTTTCCCAATTTGTCATTTGCCTTTTGAATTTCCTTGTAGTGGTGTTTTCTTTTAACCATGGAAAACTTGCTCTCTTTTTTATTATGTTTTGTTGTTCTCTTGGCTGATAGATTTTTTTATCAATATTTTATTTTTTTAGAGAGTTTAAGGTTCACAGCAGAATTGAGGGAGAGGTACTGAGATTTCCCATCTACCCTCTGCCCCAACACATGCACAGCCTCCCCCATTATCAACATCACTCACCAGATGGTATATGTATTACCAAGAATGAACCTACATTGACACACCATCGTCACCCAAAGTCCATAGTTGACATTAGAGTTCACCCTTGGTGTTGTATATTTTATGGACTTGGACAAATGTATAATGACATGTATTCACCATTATAGTATCATACAGAGTGTTTTCACTGCCCTAAAAGTCCTCTGTGCTCTGCCTATTCATTCTTTTCCCCACCCCAACCCCCAACAACCACTGATTCTTTTACCATCTCCATAGTTTTGTCTTTTCTAGGATGTTATATAGTTGGAATCATACAGTATATAGACTTTTCAGACTGGCTTCTTTCATTCAGTAATCGTATTTAAGCTTCCTCCACGTGTTTTAATGGCTTGACAGCTCATTTCTTTTTATTTATTTATTTATTTTATTGTGAAATTTTTGTTGTACTTTATTGTTTATCAGTCACCACATAAGTGCATCCCTCCACCCCTTGTGCCCACCCCCCACCCCCCTAGCCCCTGGTAACCACCAAACAGTTCTATCTGTCCGTGTGTTGGTTTATCTTCCACATATGAGTGAAATCATGCACTGTTTGTCCTTCTCTTTCTGGCTTATTTCACTTAACATAATACCCTCCAGGTCCATCCATGTTGGCAAATGGGAGGATTTTGTCTTTTTTATGGCTGAGTAGTATTCCATGGTATATATATACCACGTCTTCTTTATCCAGTCATCAGTCAAGGGACACTTGGGTTGCTTCCATGTCTTGGCTATAGTGAATAATCCTGCGATGAACACGGGGTGCATAAGCCTCTTTGGATTGTTGATTTCAGGTTCATTGGGTAGATACCCAGTAGTGGGATAGCTGGATCATAAGGTATTTCTATTTTTAATTTTTTGAGGAATCTCCATACTGTTTTCCATAGAGGCTGTGCCAGTTTGCATTCCCACCAGCAGTGTATTGGGGTTCCCATTTCTCCACAGCCTCTCCAGCATTTGTTGCTTTTTGTCTTAGTGATTATAGCCATTCTAACAGGTGTAAGATGATATCTTAGTGTAGTTTTGATTTGCATTTCCCTGATGATTAGTGATGTTGAGCATCTTTTCATGTGCCTGTTGCCCATCTGTATATCTTCTTTGGGGAAGTGTCTGTTCATTTCCTCTGCCCATCTTTTGATTGAGTTGTTTGTTTTTTTGTTATTCAGTTGTGTGAGTTCTTTATAGATTATGGAGATTAATCCCTCGTCAGATATATGGTTTGCAAATATTTTTTCCCAGCTGGTGGGTTCCCTATTCATTTTGATCGTCGTTCCATTTGCCTTGTAGAAGCTCTTTAACCTGAGGAAGTCCCACTTGTTTATTTTTTCTTTTGTTTCCGTTGTCTGAGTGGACATGGAATTCAAAAAGATCCCTTTATGGCTGATGACGAGTAGCGTACTACCTACATTTTCCTCCAATAGTTTTATAGTTTCAGGTCTTACCTTCAGGTCTTTGATCCATTTTGAGTTAATTTTTGTGTATGGTGAGAGAAGATGGTCTACTTTCATTCTTTTGCAAGAGGCTGTCCAGTTTTCCCAGCACTGTTTATTGAAGAGACTTTCCTTTCTCCACTGTGTGTCCTTAGTTCCTTTGTCAAAGATTAGCTGCCCATAGATATGAGGTTTTATTTCTGGACTTTCAGTTCTGTTCCATTGATCTGTGTGTCTGTTTTTGTACCAGTACCATGCTGTTTTAATTACTATCGCTTTGTAGTATGTTTTGAAGTCAGGGATTGTGATTCCTCCAGCCTTGTTCTTTATCAGGATTGAGTTAGCTATACGGGGTCTTTTGTTGCCCCATATGAATGCTAGTATTCTTTGTTCTATTTCTGTGAAGAATGTCCTTGGGACTCTGATTGGGATTGCATTGAATCTGTAGATTGCTTTAGGTAGTATGGACATTTTAACAATGTTTATTCTTCCAATCCAAGTGCATGCACTATTTTTCCATTTCTTTATGTCATCATTGATTTCACTCAGTGATGTCTTAGAGTTTTCATTGTATAGGTCTTTCACTTCCTTGGTTAAATTTACTCCTAGATATTTTATTCTTTTTGTCGCAATTGTAAATGGGATTGTCTTCTTGAGTTCTCTTTCTGTTAGTTTGTTGTTGGTATATAGAAATGCAACTGGTTTCTGTAAGTCGGTTTGGTACCCTGCCACTTGGCTGTAGTTGTTGATTATTTCTAATAGTTTTCCAATGGATTCTTTAGGGTTTTCTATATATAAGATCATGTCATCTGCAAACAGCAAGAGTTGCACTTCTTTGTTACCTATTTAGATTCCTTTTATTCCTTTTTCTTGCCTAATTGCTCTGCCCAGAACCTCCAGTACTGTGTTTAATAAGAGTGGCGAGAGTGGGAACCCTTGTCTTGTCACTGTTTTCAGAGGGATGGCTTTCAGTTTTTCCCCATTGAGTATGATGTTGGCGGTGGGTTTGTTATATATGGCCTTTATTATGTTAAGGTACTTTCCTTCTATACCCATTTTGTTGAGAGTTTTTATCATAAAGTGATGCTGGATCTTGTCAAAAGCCTTCTCTGCATCTATTGAGATGATCATATGGTTTTCATTCCTCATTTTGTTAATGTGCTGTATCACATTGATTTGCGGATGTTGAACCATCCTGTGTCCCTGGTATAAATCCCACTTGATCAGGGTGTATGGTCTTTTTAATGTATTGCTGTATTCGGTTTGCCAATATTTTGTTGAGGATTTTTGCATCTATGTTCATCAGGGATATTGGTCTATAGTTTTCCTTCTTAGTATTGTCTTTGCCTGGCTTTGGTATCAAGGTGATGTTGGCCTCGTAGAATGTGTTGGGAAGTGTTCCATCTTCCTCTTTTTTTGGAATAGTTTGAGAAGGATAGGTATTAAGTCTTCTTTGAATGTTTGGTAAAATTCTCCAGAGAAGCCGTCTGGTCCTGGACTTTTATTTTTTGGGAGGTTTTTTGATTACTGTTTCAATCTCTTTACTTGTGATTGGTCTATTCAGGTTCTCTATTTCTTCTTGATTCAGTTTTGGGAGGTTGTATGAGTCTAGGAATTTATCCATTTCTTCTAGATTGTCCAATTTGTTGGTATATACTTTTTCATAGTATTCTCTTATAATCTTTTGTATTTCTGTGGTATCTGTTGTAATTTCTCCTTTTTCATTTCTAATTTTATTTATTTGAACCTTCTCTCTTTTTTCTTGATGAGTCTGGCTAACGGCTTGTCAATTTTGTTTATCTTCTCCAAGAACCAGCTCTTTGTTTCATTGATCCTTTCTACTATCTTTTTAAATTTCAATTTCATTTATTTCTACTCTGATTATTATTATTTCCCTCCTTCTGCTGACTTTAGGCTTTGTTTGTTCTTCTTTTTCTAATTCTGTTAGGCGTAGTTTGAGGTTGCTTATTTGGGCTTTTTCTTGTTTGTTAAGGTGGCCTGTATTGCTATGAGTTTCCCTCTCAGGACCGCTTTTGCTGCATCCCATATGAGTTGGTATGGTGTATTTTCATTTTCATTTGTCTCCCGATATGCTTTGATTTCTCCTTTAATTTCATCAATGATCCATTGGTTGTTTAGTAGCATGTTGTTGAGTCTCCACAGCTTTGTCACTTTCCTGGATTTTTCCTTGTAGTTGATTTCTAACTTCATGGCATTATGGTCTGAAAAGATGCTTGTTATGATTTCAATCTTCTTAAATTTATATAAGCATGCCTTGTTTCCCAACATAGGGTCTATTCTTGAGAATGTTCCATGCGCACTTGAGAAAAATGTGTAATCTGCTGTGTTTGGATGGAGTGCTCTGTATATGTCTATTCAGTCCATCTCATCTAGTTTTTCATTTGGGTCCATTATTTCCTTATTTATTTTTTGTCTGGATGATCTATCCATTGATGAGAGTGGGGTGTTAAGATCCCCTACCATTATTGTGTTGTTGTTAATATCTCTTTTTAGGTTTGTTAATAGTTGCTTTATGTACCTTGGTGCTCCTGGTTGGGTGCATATATATTTAAAAGTGATATGTCTTCTTGCTGGAGTGTCCCTTTTATCATTATATATTGCCCCTCTTTGTCTCTCATTACCTGTTTTATCTTGAAGTCAACTTTGTCAGATATAAGTATGGCAACACCTGCTTTCTTTTGTTTGCCATTAGCTTGGAGTATTGTCTTCCATCCTTTCACTCCGAGCCTGTGTTTGTCTTTAGAGCTGAGATGTGTTTCCTGGAGGCAGCATATTGTTGGGTCTTGTTTTTTAATCCATCCCACCACTCTGTGTCTTTTGATTGGAGAGTTCAGTCCATTTACATTTAGGGTAATTATAGATATATGGGGGCTTGTTGTTGTTATTTTATCACTCTTTTTCCAGTTCTTTTGCATTTCTTTTGTTTCTCGACCCATGTGTTTTGGACTACCAATGCAGTTTGGTAGTTCTGTATGGAGGTTCTCTTAGTTTTCTCTTTCTTTATCGTGTGTGATTCTGTTCTGATTATTTGGTTAGTGGTTATCATGAGGTTTGTATAAAAAATCTCGTGGATGTGATAGTCCATTTTTTGATGGCCTCTTATTCCCTTAGAGTAAGTTGATTCAATCCCTTTCCTCTTCCCCTTCTAAGTTATTGTTGTCACATCGTAATCCTTCTTGTGTTGTGAGTTCATGTTTAACATGATGAGGTTATATTTATGCTTGGTGCTTACCTTCCTGTGATCTTTGGTTTTATAATTAAGTGTTTGCTAATCTATTTTGGTAGAGGACTGCAATTTTTCTGGTTTTGTCCACTTATTTTCCTCCTTGTTCAAAACTTTGAATCCCCTTTCTCTTTTTTTCCTCAGGGATGAAGGCCTTCTTGAGCGCTTCTTGTAGTGGGGGTCTTGTGGCAATGAACTCCCTTAGCTTTTGTTATCTGGGATAGTTATTATTTCTCCATCATATCTGAAGGATATTTTTGCTAGATAGAGTATTCTTGGCTGAAAGTTTTTGTCCTTCAGATATTTTGAATATATCGTTCCACTCTCTTCTAGCCTCTAAAGTTTTTGTCTAGAAATCGGCTGAGAGCCTGATAGGAAATCCTTTGTATGTTTTTTGTTTTGTTTTGTTTTGTTTTTGTCTAGCTGCCCTTAATATCATTTCTTTGTCATTGACTTTTGCCAGCTTTACTACTATAGGGCTTGGAGAGGGTCTTTTCATGTTGATATATTTAGGAGATTTATTTATTTCATTCACTGATATTTCCAGCTCCTTCCCCAGGTTTGGGAAGTTCTCAGCTATTATTTCTTTGAACAAGTTCTCTGCTCCTTTTTCCCTCTGGAATACCTATAATCCTTATGTTGGATTTCCTAATTGAGTCGGATATTTCTCGGAGAGTTTCTTCATTGCTTTTTAGTCTTAGTTCTCTTTCCTCCTCCATCTGGAGCATTTCTGCATTGCTGTCCTCAATATTGCTAATTCTTTCCTCCATATTGTCAGCTCTGATGCTTAAGGTGTCCAGATTTGTCTTTATCTCCTCTATTGTGTTTTTCATCTCTAAGATTTCTGATTGGTGTTTTTTTTTACAGTTTCAATCCCTTTTGTGAAGAAACTCCTGATTTCATTGAATTGTCTGTCTGTGTTTTCTTGTATTTCATTAAGCTTTTTTATGATGGCTATTTTGAATTCTCTGTCATTAAGGTTATACATTTCTGTGCTTTCTGGGTTGACTTCTGGGTGCTTGTCATTTTCCTTTTGGTCTGGAGATTTAATATATTTTTGCATAGTTCCTGTTGGTGTTGCCTTACTTTTCCTCATAGTCTAAATATATGGTCGCAGTTCCCCCTTGCTGCTGCTGGGCGGGAGTCAAGGGCTGTGTATTCTGGCCCGCCTCAATCTGCGGGCAATCTTGTCAGCCTCTGGCTAATCTGAGGCGTGGCTGAGTGGATGCTGCTGAGGGGGAAGCGTGGGAACAGCTGGAGCTGGAATGTGGGAACAGCTGAGACTGGAGCGCAGCTAGGCTGAAGCACCTGGGGCTCGGGTGCGGGTGGGTTGAAGCGGCTGCAGCTGAAGTGCCGCTGGGCTGCAGAAGCAGGGGCTGGAGTGCAGTGGGCCGAAGGTGCTGGCGCCAAGTCAGCTGGAGCCTGAGCACAGGCCAAGCTGAAGCCGCTGGAGTCGGGGTTGGGGGCTGTCCGTCCAGCCAAAGGAGCTGGGGGCGGGGCACGGTCCAGCTGAAGGAGCTTCAGCCGTGGCATGGGGAAGCTGGGGAAGCTGGGGCTGTGGCTTGGTCCTGCCAGAGCAGCTGGGGCTGTGGTGTGGTGGGGCCTGAGCTGCTGCTGCCTCTGGTGCGGGGGCAGAGGCTTGCCTCACTGCTGGTCAGCTCAGGCACATGGGGGCCGCTGCCTGTGGGGGTGGGGCGGTCACGCTGCCCCTGCTGGTGGGGCCCGGGTGCCTGGGGGCTGCTGCCTCTGGGGACAGTGCTGAGCTGAAGTGCTGCTCTGCTGAAGGACCAGTCAGGCAGGCCGAGTGGTAGAGGTGCGCTTACTTTCACCTCCCCGATCTCAGAGGTTTCTCTCCTCGCTGTTGCTCTCTCCTGTCCTGGGGGGCTAGCTTGCTGAAACTACCCTTGCAACAGTTCCGCTCCCTCCATAGAGGGAATCCCCTCAGGCTGTGAGGGGGCTTGGAGAGCGCAGGTTTTCGCATGGCGAGCCGCCCCTCCCCCTCCCCCTCCTCTGAGAGCCATGTGGTCTCAGTCTCTGGGTCGCAGTCCTTGGGGAAGGAAGGGAGCTCCTCTTACCTCCTTCCACTTCCTCTGGGGATTCCAGCACCTCTGTCCTCGGGCGTACAGCTGCCTGGGTGCCTCAGACGTCCCCTGTGTTTTGTGAATAGCTTCTGTTGGAATATGAATGTCCTTTTTGTTATGTCTTAGAGGGGGAGAGTTCAATGGGGCAAGCTCGCTCCGCCATGATGCTGACGTCCGACAGCTCATTTCTTTTTAGAGCTGAATAATATTCGGTTGTCTGGATGTACCACAGTCTATTTATCCATCCACGTACGGAAAGGCATTGTGGTTGCTTCCAAGTTTTGGCAATTATGAATAAAACTGCTGTAAACATCCATGTCCAGGTTTTTGTGTGGGCATAAGTTTTCAGCTTCTTGGGGTAAATACCAAGGAGCATGATTGCTGGATTGTATGGTAAGAGCATGTAAGAAACTGGCAAACTGTCTTGCAGAGCAGCTGTACCATTCTGCATTCCCACCAGCAGTGTAGAGTACCTGTTGCTCCACATCCTCACCAGCAACTGGTGTTGTCAGTGTTCTGGACTTTGGCCATTCTAATAGATGTGTAGTGGTATCTCATTGTTGTTTAAATTTGCATTTCCCTAATGACATTGATGTGAACCATCTTTTCATATGCTTATTTACCATCTGTATATCTTCTTTGGTGAGATCTCTGTTAAGGTCTTTGGTCCATTTTTAAATCAGGTTGTTTGTTTTCTTACTGTTGAGTTTTAAGTGTTCTTTGTATATTTTGAATAATAATCTTTTATCAGACGTGTCTTTTGCAAATATTTTCTCCCAGTCTGAGCTTATCTTCTCATTCTCTTGACATTATCTTTCACAGAGCAGAAGTTTTTAATTTTAGTGAAGTCCAGCTTATCATTATTTCTTTCATAGATTTTTGTCCTTGCTGTTGTATCTAAAAGGTCATCTAGGTTTTCTCTTATGTCATCTTATAGTTTTACAGTTTTGCATTTTACATTTAGGTCTGTGACCCATTTTGAGTTAATTTTTGGGAAGGTCATAAGGTCTGTGTCTAGGCTCATTCTTTTGCATGTGGATGTCCAGTTGTTCCAGCACCATTTGTTGAAGAGACTGTCTTTGCTCCAGTGTTGCTTTTGCTTCTTTGTCGAAGATCAGTTGACTATATTTATGGGGATCTCTTTCTGGGCTCTCTGTTCTTTTTCATTGATCTATTTGTTTATTCTCTCGCCAACACCACGCTGTCTTGAACTTTGTTCTTCTCCTTCAGTACTGTGTTGGCTATTCTGGGTCTTTTGTCTCTCCACATAAACTTTAGATTCTTTATGTTGATATCCATAAAATAATTTGCTGGGATTTTGGTTGGGATTGCATTGAGTCTCTAGATCAAGTTGGGAAGAACTGACATCTTGACAATACTGAGTCTTCCTATCCATGAGCATGGAATGTCCCTCCATTTATTTAGTTCGTCTTTGATTTTGTTCATCAGAGTTTTGTAGTTTTCCTCATATAGATCTTGTACACATTTTGTTAGATTTCTACCTAAGTATTTCATTTTTGGGGGTGCTTATGTAAATGGTATGGTATTTTTAACTTCAAATTCCACTTGTTCATTGTTGATATGTAGGAAAGTGATTGACTTTTGCATATTAGCCTTGTATCCTGCAACCTGCTGTAATCACTTATTGGTTCTAGGAGTTTTTTTTGTCAATTCTTTTGGATTTTCTGTGTAGATTATTATGTCATCTGTGAACAAACACAGTTTTATTTCTTCATTTCCAATCTGTCTACCTTTTATTTTCTTTTCTTGTCTTATTGCATTAACTAGAACTTCCAGTACAATGTTGAAAAGGAGTGGTGAGAGTGGACATCCTTGCCTCATACCTGATCTTAATGGGAAAGCTTTGAGTTTCTCACCTTTAGGTATAATGTTAGCTGTAGGTTTTTTTGATAGTCTTTATGAAGTTGCAGAAGTTTCTCTCTATTCCTAGTTTACTGAGAGTTTTTACCATGAATGGGTGTTGGATTTTGTCAAATGCTTTTTCTGCATCTATTGATATGATCACATATTTTTCTTTTTTAGCCTATTGATGTAATGGATTATGTTAATTGATTTTCAAATGTTGAACAGCCTTGCATACCCAGGATAAATCTCAAAATTGGTCATGGTATATAATTCTTTTAATGCAATGTTGGATTCAATTTGATAATATTTTGTTAGTGGATTTTTGCATCTATCTTCATGAGAGATATTGGTCTATGGACTTATTTTCTTGTAATGTCTTTGTCTGGTTTGGTATTAGGGCAATGCTGGCCTCATAGAATTAGGTAGGAAGTACCCTGTTTCTATTCTCTGAAAGAGATTGTAGAGGATTGGTATAATTTCTTCCTTAAATGTTTGGTGGAATTCACCAGTGAACCCATCTGGGCCTGGTGCTTTCTGTTTTGGAAGGTTATTAATTACTGATTCCTTTTCCTTAGTAGATACAGACCTATTAATATCATCTATTTCTTCTTGTGTGAGTTTTGGCAATTGTGTCTTTCAAGGTGTTGTTCCATTTCATCTAAGTTATCAAATTTGTGGGCATAGTTCATAGTATTCCTTTATTATGCTTTCAATTTCCATTGGATCTATGTGATTCATTTCTCATATTAGTAATTTGTATACTCTCTCTTGTTTTCTTAGTTAGCTTGGCTAGAGGCTTATTGATTTCATTGATTTTTTCAAAGAACCAGCTTTTGGTTTGTTGATTTTCTCTATTAATTTGCTGTTTTCAATTTCATTAATTTCTGTTCTAATTCTTATTATTTATTTTCTTCTGCTTACTTTAGATTTAATTTTCTCTTCTTTTTCTAGTTTCCTAAGGTGGAGACATAGGTTATTGATTTTAGATGTTTCTTCTTTTCTAACATATGCATTCAATTCTATAAACTTTCCTGTAAGTGCTGCTTCTGCTGCATCCTACAAATTTTGATAAGTTGTGTTTTCATTTTCATTTACTTCAAAATATTTTTAAATTTCTCTTGACCCATGTTATTTAGAAATATGTTGTTTAATCTCCATGTATTCTGAGATTTTCCAGTTATTTCTGTTATTGATTTCTGGTTTAATTCCATTGTGGTCTGTTTTTTAAAATTCATTAAATATTTAAAATGTGACTAATATAATGCGGTATAGCTCTTGGATTCTGTAATGTTCCTCTGATGTGTATTTTGTGTGTGTGTGTCTGTTCTATCAGGCTGTTCACTCAGCTGAACAGATGCATGCATGCATCAGACAGGGATTTGGGAAGAGTTTATACAGAGAATTTTGATTTCTCTCTCTCTGTATTTGTCTTTTCTGGGATTCCCCCCTACCTTCCAACTCTCTGATCTCTACAAATGCTGTCCTTTGTTTTTTCAACCCAGTAAGATTGTATGTCTTCTATCAGAATGTTAGCATGCATGTGGTCTTGTCCTGAGACAAAAACACCATAAAAATGGAAACTTACCAAGTGTCATTCCCTCCTCCATGTGCAGACACAATTCCATTTTCTGCCTGCTTTTAGATGCTCCCCACTTCCTTCAGTTAATTCTTCCTTCCATTAATTCTCCATTACTGTACATGGAATTTCAGTTATTTGGCTTTGTATAGTGATTGGTGCTAGTCTAATTTATTTATTTATTTAGCCTTTTCAAGTTATTTGATATTTTTGCCTGGAGGACCTGAGGATTTTTCCTTCATCTTTGAGGATTTTTTCTTTATCTCTAATGTCTAATAGTTTCACTGAGATATGTCTCAGAGTTAGTTATTCCACATGGATTTTCTCAGGTACTAGATGGATCCAGGTGTGTGGGGTCAGCTCTTCTGTTTCTGAAGGTTTTATTGCATCATCCTCTTTCTTTTCAGTGACTCCAATTATACACAGCTGGCTCATCTCACGTTCTTCTAGTGCAAGCTCTTTTTCTCCAGAACATTTTGCTTTATGATTTTATCTCATTTTTATTCCCTTGGCTGATTTTCTGCTCTTCTTCAATGATATCATTACATTTTAATTTGAATCTGTTCTCATTTGGGTACTTTTTAATTTAGTCTTCATTTTTGATGTGATTTTTGTCTTTTTCTTCTATTTCTTTCTTGAGTTCAATCAATGTTTACTCATTTCTTCTTGGATTTTTGTGTGTGTGTGTGTGTCCATTTTTGTTCTTAGTTTTTGAATTTACATCTGAAGGTGATTTTCGTGTACTCAAATGCTTGTTTGAGGATATTTAATTTAGTTTGGAGTGTTATGTTTCTGTTTCCTTCTGCTTCATTTTGATTGGGGGGGCATAATTTTTAATTACCTGAAATGTTTTGATTCTCATATCCTGTTTGCTTTTTATAATAGGTTTTTATAGATGAAGAATTCTTACATATCTGCATTTTACAGAGAGGGTTGGCAAGTTGGGGTGGTTTACAAGATTTGAGTTCAAGAGTACTCTCTTTTGTTAGGAGCGCAAAGAGCTTTTGAGGTGAGCATGGAGAAAGGCTTGTATACTCCTCTGTATTTTCATGTCCTTTGAGATCCTAAATTTCTCTCCTGATTTTTTCCCATCACCAGGCCATCTCCAAAGGATGCCATCCCCTTATCCTCAGAATTGCCTTTCTGAGACCACCTCCTCAAATCCTGTATGCACTTCTAAGAGCCTTTCTTATAGTCAGTGGTCTGATTTATCAGGACTCTTTTTCCAGTATTTTCACATTTATGATGGACTTTCTCTTTCTGGGAATGCTTTTAGCTCAGTCTCTGCTTCTATTTTCCATGCAGCTTTTCCAGACTTTTCTACACCCCCCAGCTTTCTGCAATGGGAGCTCAAGAAATAGCTCTGTTTGAAATTAGTGTTTATTTTTGTATCTACAGGTAATTTAAAATTTTTAGTGTTCTTTGTCATGTAGATATGCTGAAGGCATGGAATTTATGTGGTTTTACTCTTGTTGATCTGCATGATTTTTAGGGGATTAGGTATTATCTTGGCTGCCAGGAAATCCTGACCCCTGCCCCACATCTTTTTAATGGGGAACTGTTCATACATTGAAATGAGTGACCTCGGGGAAGTGTTGAGGTTACTTTTGAATGAAAAGAGCAACGATTTTGGGCACAGGAATTAAATACAAGGGAATGTGTGTCCACTCAGAACTAGCCCACTCCATAAAGAGGCTGTGTTCCCTCAGAAAGGATTCATTGATCGCCTCTCGACAGGAGTGTGCCTGGGGTGTTGTCCGTGACTGCCCCGTCTGCAGTTGGCTGCCGCAAGGGTTTCAGATAAAGAGGATGCTCACTGTGAAGGGCAGGGTAGTGTTTTGCTTAACCTTTTTAGAAGTTAGAGTTTCCAAAGGAGAGGAGCCGGACCACACTTGGTGTCCTGAATGAGGCGTGTTAATGTCCCCCACTATGGTTGTCCATTTCTCTACCTTTCCATTTAGTTCTGTTGACTTTCTATTGGATAAATACAAACCTAGGATTCTAATATTTTCCTGGTGGGTTAACCATTTTATCATAAGGAAATGTCCCTCTTTGTCCTGGTACTGCTTCCTGCTTCCTGCTTTAAAGCTTCATTTATGTAACATTAGGTTAGCTACATCAGCTTTCTCTGGGTTACTGTTTGAATGATTTTTCATTCCATATTTTTATTTTTCAAACTTTCTGCCTTATAATCAAACAACATCTATTGTAATCAGCGTATAGATGGATTTTGGTGTTTATATTTTACCTCATCTCTAATAATCTTAGTCATTAAATTGGAGGACACTATTTGCATTTAGTGAATTACTGAAATATTTGGATTTATAGCCATCATAATGTTTTTTGTTGGACTCATCTCTTTTATATTCCCCTTTCTCTCATGTCTTGCCTGTTTTTGGATCAATAAAATTTTTTTATTATTCCATCATTTCCTTCTTTTAACTTTACTAGTCTTTTAGTGGTTTCCCAAGAGATTAAAACAGGCACATTTATTTATTACAATCTAACACAGATAATTACCTTTGCCACTCGCTGATAGTGCTAGAAACTTAGAATAACTTAACTCTTTTTAAACTCTACTGCTTTTTGTGTTTTCCTGGTCACACTTTTAACTCTACATATACTTTAAACCCCACAATTCACTCCAGTCCTTGCTTAGTGCAGCCAACATTCAGGACATGTTCATGTGTATTTATCCACATATTTACTTTTTCTGTTGCTTTCTATTCCTTCCACAATTCCATGTTTTTCTCTAGGGTTGTTTTCCTTTGTTTGAAGAACTCTCTTTAGAATCTCCTTTGGAGCATGTTTTCTGGCAACAAAGTCTCTCAGTCTTTACTTTCCTGAACATGTCTTCATGTCACCTTCATTTTTGAAGGATAATTTGAGTGGACAGAATTCAATTGCTGGATACTGTCTTTAAGCACTGCAAAGTTGTTAACTTATTGCCTCTCACGTCCACCGTTTCTATTAAGAAGTTGGTTGTCAGTCTCGCTGCTGTTCCTTGGAAGGTAATGAGTCTTTTCTCTGGCTGCGCCTAAGATTTTGCCTTTGGTGTTAAGAAGCCTTAATATGATGTGCTGAGGTGTGGCTTTCTCTGTAGTTGTCATGCTTCTTATTTTGTGGGTTTGGAGGGTTGATTTCTTTCATTATCTTTTAAAAAATTGCTTCTCTGTCCTTCTTTACCTCCTCTCTGAGACTCTAGTTACTGCCTGTGAACTTTCAACCATGTCCCACGTGTCTCCAACGTTTTTTCTTATATTTTCCATTAGTTTTTTCTCTTGCTTCAATTTGGTTATGTTATAGTCACCTGTCTTACAGTTTACCCGTTCTGCCTTCCGCTTTGTCTCATCTGTGTTCTTCCTTTTCAGATATTGTACTTTTTCTTCAATTCCCAAATGCCCTCCAGCAAATTTCTCCATTGTTCCCTCTATTTTCTTGAACTTATTCAGCATGGTGATTTTCAGTCCTTGCCCTCTAAATCCGATGTCTGTATCACTTCTGGGTGTGTTTCTAAGATCTGTGTTTTCTCTTGGTTTTTGGTCATGTGGTCCTGTCTTGTCGTGACAAGTAATTTTTGGTTGAATGCTAAACATTGCGGATAAAGCCCATTGTAGAAGCTCCATTGATGCTGTTTTCCTCTAAGTGGGTCTACCCTTCCCTCTGCTAGGGTGATCTTAATCCAGCAGGTACTCTGCTGAGTCAAGTGAGGTTGCAGCCCTGGCAAGCTCAGTCTCCCTCGAGCTGCCCTCGGGGCCTTCAGGGTCTCCGATTCAGAGCCTGATGTGTTCTTTGGGGCGCCTCCCTCTGGTGGGTCCTGATGTCTAAATTTCGCTGTTGCTCTGCTTCTCCAGGGCCTTCTGTATGCTCCATTTCCACATAACCTCAGAATTCACCATGTGACCTGAGGGGAAAACCGGCAGGGCCCTTCAGAACCCCCTATCCACCAAGAGCTCCACTGATTCCCTGTCCCCCAGCAGTAGTCCTCTGGGTACAAAGCCATGGAGATTCTCAGCCTGCCAGTGCCTACAGCCAGGAGACGCTCCCCCCTAAAAGGAACTGCTGGAGCTAGCTCGCCTTCCT
Source organism: Ceratotherium simum simum (assembly GCF_057802395.1). NCBI lineage: Eukaryota > Metazoa > Chordata > Mammalia > Perissodactyla > Rhinocerotidae > Ceratotherium > Ceratotherium simum. The sequence continues at coordinate 2,406,312 of NC_141929.1, read as the reverse complement.
GAAGGGAGAGGGGTCCTCCCCTCTCCAAAGTCCCCCTCCTGTTCACGTTACCTCAGCAGCTCCTGGTGCCTTCCAGCAGACAATTCTGCATCCTATAGAATTTTCTGGTGTTCTCAGCAAGAGTGTGGCCTCCCGCTGGCTCTCAGTCCCACCTGGGGTCCACTGTTGGGATTCTGAAGCAGGCAGTGGGATGCCTCTGATGGGGCATCCTTCAGCAAGACCAGGAACATACCCACTCCAAGGCTGAACGTCAGTCCCCACTGTGCTGCAGAGCCAGGAGCAGTGCTTGGTATGGAGGAACCGTGAGGTCCCAGCTCTGCCGACATGCTCTGGGGACTCCATATCAGGGAGCAACAGTAGTGAATCCCAGGATTCCCACTGTAAGGGAACAATGCTGGCCGCTTTCTTGTCCCACTGAAGTTCACTGAGGCAAATGGCAGCCAGGTGGAGGAATTTAAGGATGTGACCCGAATTTAAGGATTTGGGGGAACTGGGTATTCTCATTCAGCTCCTGGAGCCCATGGGGCTAATCAATTGTGTGATTCATCTCATTTAATCCTCATAAGAGCCATGAAGTAATTACCACTATGGTCCCATTTCACAGACGAGGAAGATGAGGTGGGGGAACTGCACTGCTGCCCAGGCCACACTACTTTAAGCAGCAGGGCCAGAATTGGGACCCAGGTCTATTGGCTCCAGGGCCTGAGTTCTGAACCCCTGCATGGCACAGCTTTCGGTGTGGCCATGGGCTGTGAGCACCCTTGAACAGCTCCTTGGGACCTGTCACCCTGAGGCTCTTTCCTGGCCTGCCTCCTGGATCGGCGCTTGCCTCCTCTCCGTCCCTAGAGCTTTGCTCAGATCTGGCTCCTGTTTGCTACTTGTTCCCTTGAACCTGAAACTGACTTCCACAGGCTTTTCCCAGGGTGCTTCGCTCGTCCGCCCCCACCGCCAACCAGCCCTGCCTGTGCCCAGCCTGTGCCAGGTGCTGGTCCCTGAATGGCCCAGGAGGGGAGGTGAAGGCATCCCCCTGGGGTGCCGTTCAAGTCAACACCCACTTGCTGAGTGCCTGCTCGGTGCCGTGAGTCAGGCACTGGGAACCCCAGCGGCAGCAGCACAGGCCCGGAGCCATCTTGTCCGTTACTGACAAAGTGGGACCACAGGGAGAACTGTGGGCTTGGGGCTGGTGCAGGCCAGGATTGGCTCCGCCCATGGATGCCGTCTCTTCCTGACCTTGGTTTCCTGGACCCTGGAGCTGTAAAACCAGCTTCCCACAGTGGTGAGGGCTCCAGTGAGATGACATAAGAGGAAATGCTTTGTCACTCGTAAAATGCTCTCCGCGGGCTGTTATCACGCGCAGCCTGCCGGGTCTCCTCTCCAGGACAGCAAAGGCCCCACTGGTCACATGGGTATCTTTCCCTGACGAGGCTGTGGGCCAGGGTATAGGGCTCTGCAAAGGACCCAGAACGTGGTGGTCTCTGGAGGGAGGCGAGGGCTTCTGCGCGCCCCCTCAGACTGTGGAGCAGGAAGGCCCTGCCCGGCTCTCTGCCCAGGCGGGAGCCACTGTCCAGCCTGCCGCCTCTCCGCGTGTGCCATCTGAGGTCTGCCGGAGCCCGGGTGTTCGTCTCCTGTGGCTGACCACAAACCAGGGGCTTAAAACAACAGAAATTTCCCCTCCCGCAGCTCTGGAGGCCAGGCGTCTGACATCCAGGTGCGGGCAGGGCTGGCTCTTCCTGGGGCCCACAGGGAGGGCCCTTCCGCCCCTCCTCTGTGCTCTCCAGCATTCACTGGCTTCTAGGTGCATCACCCGTCTCTGCTTCCATTGTCCCAGGGTTTCTCTGTGTGCTCTATCCCCTTTCTTCTCTTAGAAGGTCGTTGAATTTAGAGCCCCCCCAATCCAGGATGATCCCATCTCCATATCAGTCCCGCAAAGACCCTTTTTCCAAGTAAGGTCACAGTCACAGGTTCTGGGGCCGGGGCACATCTTTTGGGAGGTCAACATTCAACCCACTACATCACACTTTCAAACTTTTTTGACTGAGACTCGCAGCAGGGAATACATTTTTCATCTTGACCCTAAACACACACACCCCTCCATGGTTGAAATACGACTTCGTACAACACTAATCCTTGTTTCGTGTGGCGCCCAGTCACCCTTCCTGTTGTTTCTTCTCCCTTTTCTTCCATCCCAGTTGCAAACTCCCTACATCGCCTCCCTGACCTGCAAACGGCCTGCAGCCTGTGTCAGAGGCTCCTCTTGGGAGCGGCCAGGTTCTCCACACAGCACCTGACCCCCGACATTTCTGGGCACACCGGGTAATCATGTCGATTCGTGAAGGAGGCTTGAAACCAGTTGCATAAAACCTCACATGCGCAGGTGACAACTTTCATCACGAAGACGCTCACAGCCGCAGTGTTTGTAACAGTGACGGACTGGAGACAACCTAAGTGTCCAATAACAGGGGAAGCTGACGACACCGGGATGTTTGCCTCCCTGAACAGCATGCAGCCCCTAAGACGGTGGTCAGAAATGAGTTAGAAATGTGGAGAAAAGCTCCCAACACAACGTCGAGTGGAGAACTTGGAAGAAGGATGTGTCCCCAGGCACAATGCTGCGGCCGCCTGGTGCACAGGACACTTTCATTGCACCTTTGCTGTGTGAATAAGTGAACAGTACACAGGGGGAGACTAGAGGAAGCACATCCAGAGCCCCCGCGAGCTGATCCCCTTTCTAGTCACTTCTAATCCCCCGTTTCCTCCATCCTCAGTACTTACCTCACTCTGTACCAGTTCTGTCTCCTGTCCCTCCCGGCCGTCTGTTTCCTCCTCTGGAACACAGGCTGCACGAGTGTGCGAGTCCCGTCTGTCTTCTTGTGCCACAACCTGGAGCTCTGTGCAACCCCAGACATGGGGCCCCAAGCAACGTTTGTTGAATGAATGCATGATGGACAGATGGTTTGGGCATTCTTATTGTTGTCCCTGTCCCTGTTTGCCCAATCGTTTGTAATGCGGATCATTTTCTTTCGGATGGAAAGAGTGATAATTATTTTTCTATGTTTGAAACACAGCAAAATAAAACTAAAGAAGCTGCTTCTTCCCTGCACAGGTGTCTGAAGGGAGCCGAGTTCCTTCTGGAGAACAAGAGGCCCGTCCACAGGACCCTGAGGGGTGGTCGGAAGGAAAACTCCCTCCACAAGCCGGCACATGGTGAAATGATGGCCCCAGGGCGCCACCCTGCACACCCAGGCTGGGCTGTCCCTCCCCTGCAACACGGGCTCTCCTTTCCCGACCCCAAGATCATGGCATCAAGGCCCGGTATTAGCAAGCCAAGGGGACCACATCAGGACGGGGGGACCGTGTGACCCCACAGTGGTGAGTTGTTCATTCCTGTTTTAATGTTGCTGCCGGCATGGACGCCCATGTGGATCAGGTCTCATTTATGTGCCACTTGCTAGATGGAGGCGTCTTCCTTTCCCGTTCATGTCACCCCGCAAACACCTGGGCACCCACCTTGTCGAGCCTAGTGCATCTGCGACCTGTCGGTGGCCTGTCCGTGGCATTTCTCACGCATGAGTTCCTTTAGTCTTGACCTCATCCTAGGGAGAAAACTGCAGGTCTGTTTCAGCGATGAGGAGGAGACAGGCTCAGAGAAGTTGAGGGACTACACGAGGCCACACAGCAAGATGGTGGCTGAGCTGGGAACGGGAAGCAAGGCTTTGCAGCCAGGTGCCTCTTGGAGCCTCTCTTGGCAGGCCTGTGTAGGGACGAAGGCAGAGCCCCCGTGTCGTTGCTTCCTTCCTCCCCGCCTCATGCCTGCATCCTCCTCCTTCATACGCTCCGCTCTCCTCCCATCCTCGACTCAAGTGGGGAAGGGGAGCCCCGAGGTGCTGGGCGCCCCAAGGCCAGGGTGTAATGGGGGCGATGAGGTCAGCTGTGGGTCATGGCAGGCATCTTACCTGGCCAGACCTCGGTTCTCAGGAGCGGAGAGGGGAGCATCCTTCCTGCCCACCCACAAGAGTGCCTCCCAGGCCAGACACAGAGCGAGGATCAGTGCCCTCTTGGGGCATCCCCATTCATTCACTCACTCAGCGGCGATTTGCAGGCTGACCACAGGGTCCAGGCAGGGGGCCAGGCTCCTGCCCCCCAGAGCTCAGAAACTCAAGGGACCGTTGTTACAGACATCCATGAAAATGGGCCGTGCTTCCGACGGGCTACGGAGCAAGAAGGGCGTGCAGCATTCCCGACAAGGAGCTGAGCGAGGGCCTGGGACGGGGGAGTTCCAAGGACGAAGGTCCCCGTGCTGCCAGCCCACCGGAGTCTTGGGCCCCGTGGGACGACCCGTCAGTCAGGAACGTGGAGCCCGCAGTCCGCTCCGAAAGTGTATCTGGTTACAGCAACAGGACTCGGTCTGCGGCCGTGCCGTGGAGCGGAAACAAGAGGACATTTCAGAAAAAATGTGCAGCGTTATGTGGAAAAATGATAATGATAGGACATGGGGGGAGAGGGCGGAGAAGAGCGTCTGCGTGAGCGTGTGTGAGTGTGTGAGCATGTGGGTGAACGTGGTGACTCTGTGTGAGTACCTGAGAAGGTGTACGTGTGGCTGCGTGCGTGTGTGTGACTTTGTACACATGTGTGTATGTATATGCGTGTGTGCACATATGTGTGCACGCCCTGGGCTCCCGGCCTTCCGCTCCTTTTCCGTGACACCTCTGTGTTACCTGCTGTGGCCCTGGTCCCTTCCGGGAGCTGAGCAGGGACAGTCGTGTGTCCACTCTGGGGGGAGAGGCCGCCTCAGCCTCCCCTGCTGGCCATGGCTGAGGGGGACAGACCTGAGGCCCCAGCTCCACTGTCTGGGCCACGAGGGACGTGAAGTGTGGCCAGCCATCCCCTAGGTGCTCCTCTTTCTCGTCCCCACCATCCCCTCCCCCAGGGGCCTCGGGGGCCCGCACAGGAGCCCTGACTCTCAGCTGCTGCTCCCCCGCCTGCCCAGCCTCCGCCCACACTCCCCGCTGGCCTCCTCAGGCCCCTTGCCCAGACCTCTTTGAGTTTCTTTAAATATTTTGCAAATCACCTCTGATGGCACCTTCAAGACTTCTCTCTGACTCCCCAGTGCCGGCCCAGCTCTGGCGGGATGCCTGCAGGGACTCGGTTCGGATTCCCCCAGGTTTAACCGGAGACACATTCTTCACCCTTATCCTGAAATCTGTCCAGTGGACAGCACTTCAAGGGAGGGTTTGGATAAAGGGGCCCCTTTCTAATGGGAAGAAGGGAGTTCAAGGGCAGGGCTGGGTCAGGGACGAGGGCAAATTCCCCGGGGGCAGCTGGCGTCTGCTCAGGTGGGGAGGGTAAGGAGGCTTTTTCCTTTTGGGGAGGAGCTGAGTGGAAAGAGGTGGGGAGGGGGTGGCCGTGCTCTCCCCAAAAGGTCTGCAGGGCTCTGGACCAGCCTGGTGCCCTGCACATGGAGCGGGTTCTCTCTCCAGCACCCGGGGATGGCGCGGCCGAGGCTGCAACGTGCCTGTTGTGACTGTCATTTCTCATGGGGCTGGTGTCCATCGTCACCCCTAAGACCACGCCCAGAGAATTTCCCGTGTGTGTGCATGCGTCTGTGTGTGTGTGGCGGGGTGAGGGTTCTAAGCATCTTCCACCTTGTTAAAGTCCTGACTCTTTTTAGACAGTTGTTGTGGGTTGAACTGTGTCCCCCAAAGGACATGTTTGGTCCTAACCCCAACTGTGAATGTGACCTTGTTTGGAAATAGGGTCTTTGCAGATGTTCACATTTAGATGAGGTCGTTAGGGTGGGTCGTTTAAGAAGAGCAAATGAGACACGTGGAGGAGGCCACGTGGCGATAATGCCGGCGTCAGGGTGAGGCATCCACCAGCAAGGGCTGCTGGAGTTGCCAGAAGCTGGGACATGCAAGGAGCTGTTCTTCCCTCAGAGCCTCCAGAAGGAGCCAGCCTGCCCACACCTTGATTTCAGACCTCTGGCATCCAGACTGTGGAAGAAGAGATTTCTGTTGGTTAAGCTGTGCAGTCTGTGGGCCTTTGATACGGCTGCCCCAGGACTCTCCCAGGACAGTCCTTTCAGAAAAGCTGATGCCCCAGCTGGAGATGGTGTTAATTATCCATCGGGCCCTACGTGCCCCAGCGTCCTCCGTGGGTGAGGAGCTTGCGAGACAGCCCCCCCCCCCCCCCCCCGCTGTAGTCCGTGTCTTCTTGTTTACTTCTCTTTCTTTTGGCCCTTTGGTCATTTCACATTCTTATTTCTCACCTCTACTCACTTCACCTTGGAGTTCAGAAGTGTGGATTTCAAAGCAAAGGACATTTGGAAAATAATCACCCCGCAAGGATGCAAGTTGAAATCCCCGTCCTCCACACAAAACTGGGAGAGGAGTTCTCTCGCCGTCCAGACGTGCCTGGCCTCCCTCCTTCCTGGAGGCCCAAGCTTTGCGATTACTGCTCAGATGGCAGCAGCAAGATCTTCTCGTGGGTGTTTCTGAAACCCACTTGGCAGCCATGAGGATCCGTAAGGGCAGGAACTAGGCCTTGTTGACCCCAGGGCCTGGGACAGCGCCGGACACACGGCTGAGTTATGGACACGTCTGCAGAGGGAGGGAGGGAGGAGGAACAGATCTGTTCACAGCGTTCAGAGCTGAGCCTGGCTCTGGGCTCTCCCCATTCCTCTCTGTCTCCCCATACCAGGCCCAGGTGGCCGAATCAGGCCCCAGTACCCTCTCTAGTTCCTGCTCTGACCCTATTTTGGCATCTACAGGACCCAACCCCTCACTCACCAGATGCCCATAGGGGTTGAGAGCGGTTAATGTACCTGGGGCTGCCCGAACAAATGGCCAGTAACTGGGGGCTTAAAACCACAGAAATGTCTTCTCCAGAAATTCCAGAGGCAGAAGTCCAAACTCAGAATGTTGGCAGAGCTGGCTCCTTCCAGGTCTCCAAGAGAGAGTCCTTCCTGCCTCCCCAGCTCTGGTGGCCGTGTGAGCTGTCTGAAACCTCAGGCTGAGAGTCTCTGGGCCTTGTCTTCCTTGTCTGGAAATGGGGGCCACAGTGCCTATGTGGTAGGGCAACCGCGGGATTCCCTGTCCCTGGGCCCCAGCGGGGGCTCAGCAATGACTTGATTCTCCCTCTCCTGTGAGCTGGTTCAGCTGGTAGCATATTTTGGAGGCTGACCCTGAACTTTCTAAGCTTGCCACTTGTGTTTTTTGTAACACATTCTCATTCTAAGAAATTTGGAAAACACAGAAAAGTAGATAAGAGAGCAAAAAGATGCCTAAAGACAATGATTATTCGTGTTTCAGTGTATTTACCTTCAGTCTTTCTTTTGTTCCTATGAATGGTTTTAATAGTTGAGATTGACCCAGAGAACAGTTTTTACACAGCCCTTGGGAGGTGCAGCTGGGTCAGATATCCTACATGGGTTTTATTTTTAGTGAAGACACACATGTTTGGCAGCGAGTCCTGGTGTGCATCTGGCGACTGGTGGGCATGCGGGCTGGTGCGGAGCACCGTCCCGGCGCTGGCCTCCTGGTCTGGGGAGGGCCGAGCCACCTGCCTATACCCAGCCACTTCTCCAAGGAGGGCAGTCTTTTTTGAGACTTCAGACATAAACTATTTATTTTGCGTCTCACTAAAGCGAATCGACCAAAAGGAAAATAAAAAGCCAAAACCAGGACAAAGACACAAAATCCATGTAAATATTTTAACCAACATCTTCCTCATGAAGAAATGCCTGAAAGACTACAGGGGCCTTGACTGGGCAGTGTGTTTGCACTGAGGCCCCCACCTCCCCTGAGACCCTGGCCCGTCCACCAGGGAATAACTCACTTCTGGAGCAGGCAGGCCGTTGGCGGGAACCGCCCCGCTTCTGTGGACATGGCGAGGACACAATTCGCGGGCATTGGGAGGAAGGCAAGCAGGAGGTAGTTTGAGGCCGTGTGTTTCTGTCCCGGCGATGGCCACAAGGTGAGGTGAGGCCTTGTCCACAGGACCAGACGAGGCAGTGTTGATGCCGACATCAACTCAGCGGACGAGTCAGACAGCAGAATTCTTGCCACAAGAGCTCGTGGCATGTCGTGGCATATCGTGGCATGTCGTGGCATGTCGTGGCATGTCGTGGCGTGTGGAAGAGCTCCCGCTGTGGGTCCCGTTTCAACTCTTAGTTGTCTCTGAATGAAAGGGGTTCTTCCTGCATGAGCTATGAGCTGCAGTGGGGGGGCCAGGGCCCAGCACAGGGCTGGCGGGAGTCTCCACGTCGAGGGTGGGTCTCCTGTGATGCAGAGTTGTGTGCCGGAGAGAGTGTGTGTGTGTGGTGTGTGTGGAGTGCATGTGTGTGTGAGTGTGTCTGGTGTATGTGAGCATGTACGGTGTGTGCACAAGCGTGGTGTGCGTGACCATGTGTGGAGCATGTGCATGTGTGAGTGTCTGGTGTGTGTGTACATGTGCTGGTGTATGTACGTGTGTGGCATGTGCACATGTGCTGGTATGTGTGAGTGTGTGTGGCGTGTGCGCGTGTGTGGTGTGTGTGTGGCATGTGCACGTGTGCTGGTATGTGTGAGTGTGTGTGTGTGTGTGTGTGTACGTGTGCTGGTATGTGTGGCGTATGCACATATGCTGGTATGTGTGAGAGTGTGTGGCATGTGTGCATGTGTGGTGTGTATGATGCAGGACTTCGGTCTCTCCTCCCCTGGCCTCGCCAACACACTGCTTCCTGCAGCAATGGCATCTCTGTGTGTTTCTTCCTGCTGCTCTCTGGTGCCAAGGGGTCCTGTGATGGTCCAACCGCCCACACATCTCAGACCTGCTGGCCCCATGGGTCCCCAGTAGGATCGACAGGGTGGTTGGCCCATCTGGGGGCACTCTGCTTTGGAGAGCTCTGGGCTGTGTTGGTTGAGGCTGGGATCCGCAGCGACAGGTATCCTTCCTCGGGTCCTTTCCACTTCTGGTCCTGCTCTTTCCTCCATTTGGAAGGGCTCGTCATGCCTTGTGTCTCCAAGTTTGGGTGCCTCTAAGTTTCATTGATGACAGAATTGAGATTTTGGTTTCCAGCCCTGTTTACTGTTTTTCCCTGAGATTTCGGGGAGGAGCGGACAGCAGCACTGTCTTCACACTTTCAGCTGAAACTTGGAAGTGGTCAGGAGGGGCCCGTCCAAAGGTGCCATCACCTATTTGCAGAGAAAGCGCCATGGTGGTTTGTGTGGACTCGTAAGAATGCTCTCCTCGGCAGCTGTCTCTGGCACGTGCGGCAGTGTCGCCCAGAATGCAGCTGACGTGCTCCTGGGCGAGGTCATTGTGGTTTCCCTCTGGAGCCCTTGACCGCTTGGTGTTCCAAGCTGCTCCCAGGCTCCGAGCACGTCACGTACTGTGCCTAAGCCCTTCTTAGATCGGAGACAGCCAGGAGCGGGGGTGGATGAGGCCGTGGTCTGGCAGCAGAGCGGACCTGTGTGGCTGGCTGGGGCCCTCGCCCGCCCTCCTTCCTCCTGTCCTGCTGCGGAGCTCCCTCAGCCTCCTGCAGTCCCGCCCCTTCCAGCCGTCCGGGGAGGAGGCTTCCAGCCCTTGGGGACCTGAGCTGGCACCGCTGGAACGGGCCGCTCACAAACACTGCTGCACGCCTTGGGCCACAGCCTGGGTGAGCATCTTCCCCTGCCCGCAGCAGTCGACACCGTGGCTGCTTCCGAGTCTCCGCACCTGTAGCGGATTTCTGCTTCTCTTTTCTTCGTGTGGCTTGAGAGAAAACCCCTGACCTTCTCACCCGGTGACCCCGTGGAGGCCAACGGTCTGTTAGTTCCCTTCTCTGCCCTGCCTGCGTCCAGAGTCTGAGGCCGCATGGGTCCAAGGCCACTCGGGAGCCTGGACTGTGTGCTCTCTTCTTCAACTGGGTTGTGGAAATAGCCGCCTTGGATGTTCCCACGCTGTGGTGGGAGACACTGAATGCCCTGTTCTGGAGGTTTCCGCGGGAGGGAAGGCCTGCACACAGGCATCCAAATGCACGGCAGTTAGTCTCCCCAGCTTCAGGTGACTTGAAAGAGTTTGGTTTGATTCAAGAATTTGACTAAACTTAAAAGAATCCCACATGGCTGAGGTGCGGACTCGGAGCCCAGAGCGACAGCTTTGATCGGCCACCTGCTCCCAGGGGGGGCGCAGGCCTGCCGGGCAGCTCTGGCCTGGATGTGCCCAGATGCTCAGGAGACACAACCGCTCTCAGGGGAGCATCAGAGCCTCCATGTTGGGGGCTGTCCCCACAGGGAGAGGACGGCGCCTGGCATGCGTTGGTGTGGGAGGGTGCGCAGTTGGTTTTCGCTTTGACGGACCTTCCGCCTTCACAGCCTCTTCTCTGGCCGCGGGCACCGCCAGCGCCTGTTGCGAGGTTGAGCTTCGGTTTGGGGACTCAGCCCGCTTGTAAGTGGGTTTTCCATGTGTGGTTTCCGCAGGCACTTTTGCTGTTTAAGTGCTTTTTTGAAATATGAAATTATCTTTTTCCTATCCGGGTGAGCTCACTGGCTCTGGTGGGGGCTGGTTCATTGGGGGGGCTGTGCACTTCTGAACCCAGAGGAAGACGTGCCGGGGCACCGAGAGGCGGCAGGGTCTCCGGGACACCCACCCCTGTGGAACCTCTGACCTTCTGAGACCACTGTGGGTTCCTAATAAGGCCCTGAGGAGGGTTAGCATTCGGATGCTGCCAGTCCCCGCCTCCCTCTCAAGTGAGCCAAAGGGTTTAAGAACCGTCAATTTTAAGTATTAAAGATGGGCTGAGGTTACATCCCACAGCACCAGCCTTCCCAAGGGCTGAGGAACAGTGTGACTCTGGTGGGCGGGGAGGCCTTCTGCTCAGCAGGGCGCAGCCCTGGGTCATCCACCAGGGCTCCGGAGGCACTGGCCTGGGCCAGCCTGTGGGGCCGGGCGTCCTCTGCTGGGGTTAACAGCCTCCAAAGGGCCCCTCTGGGCCTATCCGTCTGGGGAGGTGGGACAGCACACCCCTGCACCGATGGCCATTGTTGGGCTCTTCGGCGCCTGTGTTTTCCGAGAGAGCGCAGCCCTCCCTTACCGGAATGTGGAGCCACATCATCGCTGCTGTTTATCTCTCCCGAGTCCTGAGGCCTCCCAACCCCACGTGGCTGTGAGCAGAGCCTCGTTCCAATCAGATAAGGGCCGGGATGGTCTGGACAGGATGCAGACTTATCCCGGCCTGACTCACGAGGAAGGTATAAAAACAGGAGTCTGGTCAGAAGTCGGGGTGCTTTCCTGGGCCCAGGGAAGCATGTGAGGGATTCACAGGCGATGCTGGGAGCCTGCACCACGGCCTTGTGTCTGCCCCACCTCTCTCCTCCTTCTGCAACTCTGTCCGTCTGAGGAAATGCCTGCCATGTGCCCAGGACTCTGGGGAAGGAAAGAAGCATCAGCCAAGGACTCAGGTCCCGAGGGGCAAGGCCTCCTGACACGGCGACCAGCCGTGTAGTCACACAGGCCCACGCAGGAGGGCCCCACGCTACCGGGACACTCTGCTGCACCATCTTGGACGTCTTGGTGCCTGTTGGCAAGAGGCCCACATGCTTGTCTGCACCACGAACGCTGTAGCTGGCCCCGCCTCGTCGTATGGAAACTCGGGAGCCCTCCCCAGTTCCTTGCTGTCTCTGCACACCCTCCTTCTCTATGGAACTTGGGGTATGAGCCCCCATTTCTTTCCTTTTAATAGCTCATTTCTTTGGGTTTTTGTCCTCTCAAGACTGGCTTCAGAGCAGACCTGGTCTCCCCAGGTCCCTGCTGTGAGTCGCCACCCCCACCCCCACAGCACACGCTGGGGCCTGGAATGGGGAGCACCAGCACACACTGGGCCCTCGCAGCCCTCCTCCCAGATGCCTCCCCCAGCCAGGCCCTGAGTTGGAGTCCTCGCATCTCCTGGTTCTTCCAAGGGTCAAATCTCCTTACCCCAAGCCAACCTGCAGACCTCGTTTGAAACCAGCCCTGTGGGACTCCAACACTATTTATCCTTCAACTATATCGGGGGGTCTTCAATAGAGGGAGAGGGACCTCTGAAGGGTGCTCCATCCCTCTCCTTGATTTCTGCCACCCGAGTTAGCATTCTGAAGGCAACGTTCCAAATAAACCTGGTGTCTGAGAAGAGAAAGACATCAAACCATTGTCTCCCGTTAGAACTTACAAAATGAATGGACTGTGGCTCAAACCACCATCCTTCTAATTTTTTTTTTAATTAATAGACTTTATTTTTTAAAGCAGCTTTAGTTTTCCAGAAAATGGAGCAGATAGTACAGAGAGTTACCATGTACTCTCTCTCGTTCCGCTTCGCCACCCTCCCCACTCTGTTTCCGCTGTTATTAACATCTTGCATTAGTGTGGTATTTTTGTTACAATGGATGAACCAATATTGACAGATTATTATTAACTGCAGTTCATAGTTTACATTAGTGTTCACTGTTGGTGTTGGACATGCCGTGAGTTTGGACAAACGTATAATGATATGTATCCACTGTTGTAGTATCATGCAGAGTAGTTTCACTGCCCTAAAAGTCCTCTGTGCTCCACCCGTTTGTCTCTCCCCTTAACCCCCAGCAACCACTGATGTTTGTACAGTCTCCATAGTTTTCCCTTTCCCAGAATGTCACAGAGTTGGAATCATACGGTATGTGGCCTTTCAGACTGGCTTCTTCCACTTGGTAATATGCGCTTAAGATTCCTCCAGGTCTTTTCATGGTTTGATAGCTCATTTCTTTTTAGTACAAATAATACTCCATTGTCTGGATGTAAACAGTTTATTTATCCACTCACCTACTGAAGGGCATCTTGGTTGCTTTCAGTTTTCGGCAATTATGAATAAATCTGTCCCTCTAATTTTCACCTGTCTGCTTCCCTGTGGCCCACATCAGACTGGGAGCTTCTGGGGGAGGGATCTCTGCGCTTTCGTGTCCACATGCCCAGCAGCTCCACTGAGAGTGATGTGGCTGCTGCTTCGTCCATATGTGTTGGACCAGATGGTGCGGAATTGCCGAGAGGGCAGATGCTGACGTGAGGAGGGAGAGAGGAGTGGGCCCCGTGCCCTCGTGTAGGGATGGAGAGCCACAGGAGTGACACCCATAGCGGGAGGCAGGAGGAGGGAGTCTCGAAGGGAGGGGCAGACCCTAAGTGTACGCCGGTGGATCCAGGCCCATCTCCAGCAGCTGCTGAAGCCTCTCAGCTCAGTGCCTCCCTTCTGATCTCTTGGGGTTTGAGGCTAGGGTTACAAATCTCCACTTAAGTTAAACTCTTTATAATGTACCTATTGGAGAACCATCAGGACCCAAGGGCAACAAAGTGAAGTCGATATTTTCCTGTTGGTCCACTTAAGACCACTTAGATCCCAATCTTCTCTAGGAATAGAGGGGCAGAGCCGGGGTCTGTGAACGTGATGTAGCCTTCACAGTTTCTAACTCACCGGAGCCTCCAGAAGCCCATTGTCCTGTGTCAAGAAAAGCAAAATCCTCTGCATTTTCAATCGTTGAATAAGGAACTAGTGGCTGAAGGTTCCTGTTCGTTAGTCTTCTACAGACCGGGGCACCATTCCCTTCTCGACCATTGCCCTCTGCTCCTCGTCGGGAGACAGGTCCAGCCTCGTTTGACAATCATCTCCCCTTTCTGACCTTCATTGATTCGGGGTCAAATGACGGATGAGTGATATGTTTCATCTTGCAAGTCAGCTGGGATTGATTGGTAATGGCTGCCTGGAATGCTGTGTGCACACTTTGTGGTAGATTAGACATGTCTGCCCTGGTGCAGGGGTGTGGAATGGAGTTGCGATCAAGACTCTGCCATGTGGTGCCCCGTGCTCTCAGGACTTTTTCTACGGGTCCTCCTGATTTTTGTTTATTTTACAATCCAGAATTGTAAGTTGGTTAAGTAGGCCAGGAAAAAATTGAAAAGTGGTTAATTTGATTTCATTTTATCCTCTGACATGGTTAAAAAGAAGATGAAGAAGATTCTTTACGTTTTTGACATTGACTTGTGAAAAAAGTGTCCAGAGGACTACAGGATTCTTTCATCTACTGCCTTTGGCTTTCGATAAGACCTGGAATGTGCCGATGCGATGCTTGGGAATTTCTGCCTTCTCGACGGCCACTGGCAGGCTTGGAGCCCTCCCTCCCTTATGTCATTTCAGGCTTGAGGTTACTCAGCGGTACTAGGAGGTCCTGATACAGAGTAGGCGGGTCGGCTGGACAGGCCAGGAGGAGGGCCTGTTCTGGAGCGTGGTCTTCCATTTCATCTCTCTGAGCCATTTGCCCCCCACGTGCAGTGGAGCGAAAGGCCTGTGCCCATGAGCTGCTGGCCCCACGCCTGGTGATGCCAGCTGCCCGTGACCATCTGAGGGACTCTCAGCACCTGGTCTGTCCGGCCTGTCCCCGTCAGCTAGGGGAGGTGTCGCAGGTGATCTGCTCCCAGTCGTTGCTGCTCCTGATGTTTAGAAATGACCCTCTTGAGGAACCTTAGGACAGATCCAAGTCATTCCTCTAATAATTGTGTTACGATGAGGAAGAGAGGGAGGTGAGGAGGGACAAGGGGGGGCGGTCATCTAGCAGCTGGCAGATGCAGGGTTGGGGGGCCAGGTTTTGCTACTCACGGCAGCCCTTGTGGACACGCTGACCACTCGGCCTCAAGGTCCGTTACAAACCCTCTGTGTGCCAGGACTGACGGGGACGGATAGTGACAAATACAGTGCAGAACTTGAGGTCCTTGGGGCTGTAGATGCGTCCACCAAAAAGTGCAGAGAGCATCGTCGGAGCTGGGTCAGCCAGGCCTGTGAAACCTGGGGCAGTGCAAAGGGGTCTCTGCGGACTCCAGAGCCTTGAGGAGGAGGCAATGAACCCTTCCTGGTGGAACGGGGCTCGTGGATGTTTTGGAGACAGGGCATCATCCAGCTGTCGTCTGCAGCCGTGCAGCTCCATCTGGCTGGTCTGGAGGCTTTGGAGAGAGAAGAGCACTTGTGGTGTAGAAAGCCCCCGTGTTCCTTGACCCAGGGCCCTCCCCTGTTTGCACCAGGGACCCTCAGTATGTCCAAGGCACGGCCACCGGCCTGCTTTCAGTGGCATGGGAGGGAGAGACGCACCAGCCACCTTCAGCCCTGGCCAACCCCGGGGGCTAGGCCAAACCTTCTCCTCCGGCAGACCCCAGAACAGCTGCTCACGTGCACATCTGCTCACACATACCTCTGCTCCCGTCTCGCACATGCATGTCTGCTCACACACACATCTGCTTACATCTCACACAAGTACATCTCCTAGTGCACATGTCATACACAGGCTCCCTGGCCATCTGCTCACAGGCACATCTGCTCACACACGTCACACATGCTCATCTGCTCACGTACACATCTGCACACCACATGTCAGCTCACACTCTCGACTGGTGAACCTCCCTTCACAGGGCAGTGGCGCAGCTGATGGTGCTTTCATTGCTTCCTAAGAGGTTTGTTTATTCGGCACCTGGGAGGCTCAGGAGAATGCGTGCAGACATCATGTGCCCTCTGCCTGTGGCTGACTCGCTGTTATTAGGGAGGTGGACTTGGGGCTCAGATGAGGGCCAGGGACATGGCCTGAAAGACGGACATCCCCGTTATGATGGTTATTTCTCTCCATTGCACACACAGCAGACTGAGGTCCGTGGCGGGTATGTGCCGAGCCCCTCGGGCAGGGAGAGGTCTCCCCAGGTTACCAGGCGTCCTTCTCATCTCGTGGCTGATGTCTCACCACGTCCTGCCGTGACACCGCGCAGGCTCTCTGATGTGCAGACCGGGACCTGGAGAGAAAGAGGCTGTTGCCAAGGTGGAGAGGAGGTGACAAGGAGCAAGTGCTGGGCCAGATAAGTGACTGGACAGGGGCTGAGTCCCCTTGTCTGCCCCTTGGGTGGCAGGCCAGGTAAGGGACCCGGGTCCTGGGATGCAGGCTGTGCCCCCTCCTCGCTTAGGAAGGTTGAGAGGTGTCTGCGAGGGTTCAGAGCAAATGCATCCAGACTGCTGGGAGGACAAGGCTGAGAGGAGAGGCCGTGAGGCCAGGGAGGAGAGGACGATGGTGACTTAATGTTCTAGAAATGCCTGGAAGTGTGGGATGCACAGGAGATGGGAGGAGCTGTTTCTCGCCATTGCTGTTGACAAGACAGGAGGAAGTGAGCTTAAGCTGCACCCCGCCTGGGGATTTGGGGAGATAAACTGAAGACCTTGTGCAAGGAGCCGCGTTCCTGGGGCTCCACACCTTGGACGGAGCTGGCGTGGGCCTCCCGAAGCAAAGGTGGACCTGGAGCCCCAGGGGACCTCTCCCCTGTCATCCCCAGAGAGCAGGCAGACGCCAGAGCCGTCCCAAGGGCCCGCTTTCAGGAATGGCTATGAGGAGCCGGGCCCTCTGCAACCCGTCTCTGGGTGGTGGGTCAAGGATGAGGAGCCTAGACCAGCTGGCTAGGGCGCTGGAGGCGCCGCGGCCACCTCGTCCTGGGGCTCTGCTCTGCGCTTCCCCCTCCACAGTGAAGGGGTTCACTTGGAGGCCCTCAGTGACATTCCATGAGCATCCCCGTGTTTCCCTGCAAGCCCACGACCGTCTGCACCCAGCAGACCAGAGGGAGGTGAACTCGGAGTCTTCCTCTCTGTCTCCCAGCCCGCACCCCGCACGTAGGGAGGCTGCTGGAATGTGGCTTCGATTGCGCAGCCGTGGGAATGGAACCTAAGTTCCCTATCTCTGCTGCTGCAGCCCAGACTGGGGAGAAGACCGGAGGCCAGGCCTGCTGCCCGGTCCCTGACCACAGGGCTGGCGCAGCAATGCCGCACATGGGACGCGAGCACCCTCTGTTCTCCCTTCTGGCCAGGACCTCCCTTGATGCTCAGATGCATTTGGATGGGACAGACCGTCTGCCCCAAAAGGGCTCCACAAGCCTTGGCAGTGTCTGCAGGCGTTTTGGTGGTTGTAACTTGTGGGGGCGGGGGGTTCTACTGGGATGTGGTGGGCAGCGGCCATCCCTGTGGCTGCCATAACAAATTAACACAAACGGGGGGGCTTAAAACAACAGAATTTATTGTCTCACAGTGTTGGAGGCAGAGTCTGAAATCCTAGTGTCCCAGGGCCGTGCTCCCTCCAAAGGCTCTGGAGGAGGATCCTTCCTGATTCTTCCGGCTTTGGGAGGCTCCAGGCGTCCCTTGGCTGTGACTGCGTCACTCCAGTCTCTGCCTCTGTTGTCACATGGTCTCTCCTCTGTGTGCGTCTGGCCAAATTTCCCTCTCTTTATAAGGACACCAGTCATTGGATTTAGGGCCCCCTGTAATTTAGTATGACCTCATCTTAATCACATCTGCAAAGACCCTCTTTCCAAATAAGGCCACACTCGCAGGTTCGGGGGTTAGGACTTGACTGTGTCTTTTTGGGGGACATAATTCAACCCATAACAGGCCCCAAATGTCAGCAGCACTGAGGTTGAGAAGCCCTGCCCCACATGAAAAACCTTGTTCCCCGTCTCTCCTGTCACAGATGGCCCATCTGTGCGTCCTGAGAGCCTGTCCATGGCGCTCCCCTCTCTGGTCCACAAACCCACTTCCCTGACCTGTCAGGCCTCTGCCACGGGGCCACCACCTGCAGCTCAGACCTGGCGTGGAGCATAAGACCCGTTGTCATCCTCACTCTGTGACTTTCCTCAAGGAGGGATAAATGGGAAGAACGAGTTTTTGCAGTTTTGTATTTTCTTTTGTGGCCTGTGATAGCGGTAGGTGGTGTTTTGGTGGAGAAGATGGGTAACAGTGAAGAAGATCCTTCAGTTCTCTTTCCAGAACTTCTAGCTCTGTCAGTGGGGGACTTCCCTAAAAGGGCAGCTGAGAGGAGCGGTGGCTGTGGCAGATGCCACGTGTGAGACAGAGCCTTCATGGGAAGCCAGTCTCTGTGCTTCTAGCTATTCGCCCCTGGTCCTGCACAATGCTGCTTCTGAGAGCAGAGTGCCAGGAGCTCCAGGTACCTAGACCCAAGGGGACAACAAGGAAAGCCAGGGAGTATGAGTCCCCCCAGAACACGGGGCAGACTGACACAGGCTGCTTCCTACCCGCACTCTCCATGTGGGTCTTCCGCCGGGCTGAGTCGCCCACCTGGGCCTCTCTGCTCCCCCATGGTTCCCCCTCTAGGGCTGTTGCGAAGGTAAAGATACACCCCCCCAGCATCTCCCCAGAGCTGGAGCACCAGGGGACGGGAGACTATCAGCCTCACCCAGTCGGGGCGATTTACCACCTGGTCGTGTGTGTGGTGAGGGGCCAGGAAGCTCCTGTCCCGGACACAGAGGAGGGAAGGATGCTGTATAAGTCAGCTCAGGCGGCCGTGACAAAGCACCACAGTCCAGGGCCTTAAACCTCAGACATTCATTCTCTTCCAGTCTTGGAGGCTGGACATCGGAGATCAAGGTGTCAGCAGATTGGTTTCTCCTGAGGCCTCTCCCCTTGGCCTGCAGATGGCCATCTTCTCCCTGTGTCCTCACGTGGTCATCCCTCTGTGCTTGTCTGTGTCCTAATCTCCTTTTCTTATAAAGACACCAATCCTAGTGGATTAGGGCCCGCCCTGATGACCTCATTTTAACTTAATCACGACTTCAAAGACCTTATCTCCAAATACAGCCGTGTTCTGAGGTCCTGGAAGTTAGGACTTCAACATATGCATTTTGAGGGGGACATGATTCAGCCCATAACAGACAGGAAAGAAGTGCTGGCACGGCCACCACCACCTTTCCCAGGCCAGGGTCCTCGACGGTTTGGTGCGGGGCAGACCTCTCCAACAGGGTCAGCCCAGTTCCCCCAGCGAGGATGCCAGCTATTGCCCAAAAGCAGGAGAAGTCTCCGACACGGGGTTTGGCAACCCATCTCTAAAAACCCAGGGTGTTTACACATTCCTGTAATGAAGGAAAAAACCCAAGCAGCAAAAACCAGAGCAATTATTCACTCTTGCTTTCTCAAGCAGCAGAAGGAGCCAGCTGGGAAATCATGAGTCAAGAGAAATCTTTCACGGAATGAGCAAAAACAGGAGGAACAAAAGCCACTTGACTCACTCACTGAGCACCCCCCACCCCCGCACCCAGGAGCCACTGACTGGAGCTGGGAGCCTTTCCCATCCCCACTGCCCCCCAGCTCGCTGCCCTGCCCTGCCCTGGCTGTCTGCATTCCCTGGTACCCACTGTCCAGATGCTTAAGTCACTGCTTATAATGGCACAAGATGTCAGGAGGGGGCCTCAGAGGCTGGAAAAACAGTGAAGTGTCCTCGGCCAGCAGCTGACTCATTGGCTCCACACAGAAGCTCTGTCCCAGGGCACCCGCCTGAGGTGGTCCGTGTTGGTTACGTGGACACCGGTGCTGGGCGGGTCTGTTCACAGCCTGCAAACACTCATTTGTGAGCCTGTCCATTCATTCATGCCTGTCCAGCTGAGCAGTTCTGTGCCCACATGGACAGAATCCAGGCCCTGTCTGCAAGTGGCTTCTGACCTCAGTTGGGATGCAAGGCATGCACAACCCCTTCTGGAGCTTTTCCTCAGTCCCTCCAGGCAGAGAGGGTACCCATTTGTTGTGTTCACACTGGCACTTGTCCCCTGCTCTGCTGCTGATGAACCGCCCAAAGACTGTGCTTCTCAAGGAGAGAGACATATCTCATCTAACCTGTGTTCCCAGGTGAGCATAGGCAATGGAGCATTTCATTCAACCCTTTGCTCTCAGTGTAGGTGTAGGGAGTGCCATAGAGTAGCTGCTTCATATGTGTTTTTTGGGTGGATGGGTGGATGGATGAATGGGTAGATGGGTGGAGGGGTGTATGGATGGATGGATGAATGAATGGTTGGCTGGAGGGATGGGTGGATGGGTGGGTGTTGTTGGGTGGATGAATAAGTGGTTGGACGGATGCATGGTGGATGGATGATTGTTGGGTGGGTAGTTGGATGGATGGATGGATGGATGGATGGATGGGTGGATAGATGGATGGATGGATGGATGAATAGGAGGTTGGATGGATGGATGCATGGTAGATAGATGATGGATGGGTAGATGGATGGTTGGGTGGATGCGTGGATGGGTGGGTGGATGGATGGATGGATGGGTGAGTGGATAGAAGGATGGATGGATGGTTGGGTGGAGGGGTGGATGATTATAAAGCAGTCACCTAACTGTGACAACCAGGCCATGTTATGTGCCCAGTGGTGTGGGTTAGAAAGCCTGTGATCTTTGAAAGCAGAAAAACTGACCATCCCCAGGAGACCTGGAATTTACTGCCAATGACAAGAAGAGATTCCTACCAACACATCACTGCTAAAGGGAAGACGATGAACCAATAAAAGGACTTTCCAGAAGACTAGACTTTGCCTTCAGTCCCAGGCATTTGGTCTCTGTGTGATATGGTCAGTTTCACTGAGAGTCCTCCCACTACAAGGGAGGAAAGGGAGAGGAGCGTGTTCTGAGGGGACTGCCACCCTTCCTGATGAGGATGTCCCTCTGGGATCTGCAGAGGCACAGTTGTGGGTACACGGTGCAGGCTCACTGCAGCATGAAGAACTCAGGGCAGACACAAGTAAGAACTTCAGGATGTGAGGATGAGTCAGTAGTGGGGAAGACCGTGACCAGTCTCTGCAGGCTGTGGAGGCCGGACCATTTCTCATGGTCCAGAAGAGTAGGGGAGAGGATGTGTCAGCTCCCGGCCTTTCCTACTGTGGACTGAGTCCTCCCACGGCTCCCTGCTGTCATCTCCTCTGTGGGTCCTGGAGATGTGTCCCAAGGCTGGGAGGTCAGCTGCCTGGGAAAAATCAAAGGCTGACGGGCAGTGGTCGCCTCCAAGAGTTCCCAGATGAGTCACCCGTGACAGTCACCTTCCTCATCCTCCACAAGCCCAAATAAGTCAGCTCCGAAGAGGGGAATTCTCATCCCCAAGTGTCCCTCCGCCTGTGAGTCAAGCCTCCTGGCCTATTTTTAGGCCGTTTCTCCGGATTGTCGTGGCCAGCAAGGCTTGTTTACCCTGGATCAGAGCTTCTCTGGGAACTCTCCATCCAACCACTGACTCCAAAACAAAGAGCAATGAGGAAGGATGAGGGCCATGTGCCCTGGTGACAATGGCAGCCTGGCCAGACCACGGGGGCTGGGGCTGGAGCAGCCACATGACACCTGGACATCCTCCAGCCCGCTCGCTGCCAGAATGATTGCTTTGGCTGGCCCAACAAAAGCAGATAGGAAGTGCCCGTCTGGGCGCAGTGCAAAGATCATTGACATGGAAGGGTCAACTGGTGCTCCTGGAACATCTACCTGCAGCCGTCAGCCCTGGGCCCTCAGCCCGTGAGGGCCCCATCTGTTTCTTCTCCCCATCCTGTGATGGCCTGAGAGTCATCTGAGGGTAGGAGCACCACCTTGTTCACGTTCATAACCCATTTCTCCCGGAAAAGGCTGGACAAAGTCTGTCTTCTTTCGCTTATTCATTCATTTAACATTGGTTATGGACCTGCTGTGCTAGGTCCAGGTTCCATCCTCACGCGATTTGCCCCTGGAGACAGGCACAGGAGGGACAAGCATCATGGTGGGGGGAGCACGAGGGCTGGGACAGGTAGTCATGGAAGGCTGCTGGGAGGAGGGGTGTCAAAGGCCAGTAGGCATCAACTGGCAGAGGTGCACGGGAGGAGATGTTCTGGCACATGTTTCCCACACTGGAACATGCATCTGAATCTGCCAGAGGGCTTGTTAAGCACAGGTGGCTGGGCCTTACCCCCAAGCTCCTGATTCATAGGTCAGGGTGAAGCCAAGAATTCACATTTCTAGTGAGTTTCCAGAGATGCTGATGCTGTGGGTTCAGGGACCTCATTTGAGAACCGCTGTTTAGGGAGACGGAGCAGTGTGTTCAAAGGATCAAGGTGACAGTATGGATGAAGGAATGAGTTCATGAACGTGCTGGAGTTGCCTTTCTTATGATGGAGTTTGGTCTACGTGGATGAATCGTCTCTCTCATATCCAATAGCCAAGGCCCTGTTTCTTAGGCTGGAGGCTGACGACCGTGTTAATCACACAACTGGAAGGAGAGGCTTGACTGGGTCTCCTGACCCCACAGCGAAGGCCGGGGGCAAGCTTCCCCGGCCAGGAGTAGAGAGGGTGAGCAAGCACGTCTATGACCCCCAGAGAGGAGGCCGTGTGGGTGACCCTCGAACCTGTGGCACCCCTCCCTGGGTCCCCCTCAGCCTGCCTCCAGCCCTGTTCATCAACACCTCCCTCCCCACACTCCTGACTTTCTGTGCCACCAGGTTCAAGGAACATTGTCATCAGCCACCCGGTAGAATCTGTGGAAACACTGCTGCTCCAGCTTCTGGAGAGCAGAGGCCATGCTGCTTCCCAAAGACACCAGTGCCCTCGCCCCAAGACAAAACGATGAAGACAGAGAGGCTCTGGTGGAGCCAGTAGTTAGGGGCCCCCCCGCCCCCGCCCCGGGTGAGTCAATCCAGGGTACTCCAAGTGCTCCAGGCCACAGGTTGTTGCTACTATCAAAATTCTTCAATTATTCCCACTGTAATCTCTGAAGCAGTTTCCCTCCGTGAGCTCCACAAGTTCCCAATCGAACCACTCAACAAAAATGGAGATTAAGTGCATTTCCGATGGTGAAGTCTGCATTGGCCTAAAATAAATGCTCATTTGGAAAACTGGAGGCAGAAGAATGTACCAGAACTTTTGTCCAATGGCTGTGTTGGGGCACTACCCACTTGTCCCCTCAGAACAACAGAGCTGCCGTCTTGATCATTGGCCATTCTCAGCGTCAGAAGCCGTCACAAAGCTGGGACAGGCGTCTGGGCAGAAGCCCCCCCCACCCTGCCAAGCTTCCGCATCTGCTAGAAGGGTTGGCTCGGAGCTGCTGCTGTGGGGCCTTTGTTTCTTCCAAGTTCATTTGACTCTGAAGGTCCCCAGAAGCAAAAGGGAGGCCCCTCAGTGGAGGAGGAGCTTCTCTTCTCTCTGGATGCCTTCACATCTGGACGGTGCACAGAGGTAACATAGGTTTGTTGAGCACTTGCTGTGTGCCAGGCACTGGGAATGCAGCAGCGACATATCTCTGCCCGAGTCATGCCGCTTACCTGCGGGCGAGTGCCGAGGAGAGCCGGAGAGTCACGCCGATCGCCGACTAACCGTAGCAATTACTGTGAGGTCCATGACATTTCGACAGGACCTCATTTGGGTTGTCAGGGTAAAGGATTTCGATATTGAAGCTGAGCCCTGGAGGAGGAGCAGGATGGGTGAAAAGCGGGGAGGAAGCAAGGTGGCAGCACCCAGCACGCTGGCGACTGTAGGAGAGAGTGGGTTTGGAGCTGGTGGGGAGGCAGCGTGTGGCCCGCATGCAGGGGAGATGGGGCAGTGTCTCAGGACGCTTTCCTCCAGAGCAAGTAAGAGGAAGCCGAGACTCAGCTGCCTACCCCAGGACAATGCTTTTGCCAGGCTTGGCTCATGCAGCAACAAGGGCCCGGGTCTGCACACCCTTCCCCTCACCTCCTGGCCTGCCAGCGCTGAGGTCAGGCCACCCCTGCTGACCCGAGGTGGCCGTCACGGTACAGACCCAGACCCCACCCTCTCCATCCAGGAGGAAACCTTTCTCCGGTGCCCCAGCGGGTTCCATCACCTCCCATTGGCCAAAAGTGTGTGGCATCCATACCACACTAGTCGCTGGCCGGGGGTTGAGGTTGACATGTGTGGATGATGGGGATTTACAAAACCAGAAATACATCGGGGGGAGGGGGTGACACCCAAACTACATCAGGACGCTGCTGGTGAAGAAGTGTGGGTGGCCAGGGGCTAGGCAGCCTGCGTGAGGGCCAGAGGGAAGGATGAGAGTTTATCCAGGGAGCGGGGAGTCCACGAGAAGTTTCTAATGAGGTTCAGTGGCAAAGCAATATCCACGGTGTATCGCTCCTTTGTGCTGCTGAGCGAGAGCGGAGGGTGGGTAAACCAGGAGGCTATGGCTGGTTTCAAACCTGTCACACCTTTGAGACACGGGTCTAGTCTGTGTCTGGGTCTTCTCCCCTTGAAACTGGAAGGGCGTGTGTCTTCTTCAGTCGAGTACGGCAGGAAAGATGCACCTGGACCTCTGAGGCTGGACATAAAGGGCTGGCTCCCTCCCTGTTTGCTGGAACTCTTTGCTGGGGCCTGGGCATCTGCATGAAAAGCCTGAAGCCGCCAGGCTCAGGAAGCCATGCCGTAAGGAAAGGCTGCGTGTGGGGAGGATGGATGTCCCCATCAGCTAGTCTAGTCTGTGGGCGGACTAGACCAGCCCAACTCCAGTCCCCAGAGAAGGAACTGCCCCACTGATTCCAGCCCCACAGGTAAGTCATCCCCAGACTCTCGTCTTCCCACTGAGGCCCCAGACGTCCACCTTCCTGACCTCCAGCATCCATGTGCATCGTTCCAAGGTGAGTCTAGCCTGTGAAGTAACCAGGACGACGGCTACCACAGCCGTCCAGCCTTGATCAATGGGGAGGCCACTTGCACTGCCCGGATAGAGCCAAATAGACTGCTCAACAGCTGAGTCCAAATCCGAATGAGGCCCGTCCCTGACTCCGGGGGTGTATGGACCAGCGGGATAGACAGCGAGAACATGATTGGCCACTCCTCAGGGACAGAGAAAGCACTGTCAGGGTGAGTGAACTTCACTGAGACATGGAGAGGCATTCAGAAGCCACTGTGGAAATTATCAAGAGAATATTTCATGGATGAATCAGGCCAGATACGGCCACATGTGAAAAAGTGGGTCAGCTGGCTCCGTTTCTGACAAAAGCCCTGAGCAGACAATTTCGGATTTTGCAATATCCCCAATTTTGCTCCAGTTTCTCTCTCAAAGAGTTGCAATACTCTTTAAAAACTCTCCCGAATTAATTTTAATGTACGTAGAATTTATAAAACTGAGGTATGCTAGCACAGTGCCGGGGAGAGGAGGTGACAGGCTAATTTGAAGTCAGAAGATAAAAGAGAAGGTGTTGTTCTAACACATTGACGAACTCAGTACAACAACACCCTGGAGCTGGAAACCTCTGCCATCATTATCTCGACACATGCACGTTACAGAAGGAAACTCAGGTCCCAGAGACATGGCTCCCGAGCAGGCAGACAGCCGAGCTATTACGGGGCCAGGTCTGGAGCTGGGCACCCTTCTCTCCGCAGTACAGGGTCTTGGGTCTGTTTCTCTCTGCTCCAGCCCCCAACATCTTGCCGGGGGCCCACCAGCACCCAGCCCTCTTTCCCTCTGTGTGTGTGTGTGTGTTTCTGTCCCTCTCCCTCTGTGTGTGTATGTGTGCGTATGTGTGCGTATAGGTGTGTATGTGTCTTAGTCCCTCTGTCTCTTTCTCTCTGTCTCTCTCTTTCTCTTTCTTTCTTAGGTCTTCAAAACATCGCAAACTAATTTGTGTACAGACTTAGGCAGAGGTTCAGTTTCTTCTATTTGGGTGTCCAATTGTCCCAGCACTATTTGTTGAAGGGACTTTCCTTTCCCCATTCAATTGCCATGACACCTTTTTAAAAAATCAATCAGTTGTATATGTGTGTGTTATTAATGGATTCTTTTTTCTGATTTTATTGAACTGTTTGCCTTGAACTATTTCCATACCCCATACAGTTGATTACCATAGAATTATAGTAAGACTTAGAGCCAGATAGTATAACTCCTCCAATTTGTTCTTTCTTAAGATCGTTTGGCTGTTCTAGATCCTTTGCATTTCCATATAACTTTTAGAAACAGTTTATCAATTTCTTCTAGAAAGAAAGTCTTCTGGATTTTTATTGGGACTGCTTTGAATCTATAGATAAATTTGGGGGAAGACTGACTGCCTTGAGTATTTGAATCCATGAACATGGTATGTCTCTCCATTTATTTAGGTCTTCTTAATTTCTTTCAATAATGTTTTGAGTTTCAATGTAGAATTCTTCAGCAGCTCCTTAAGACATAGACATGTAAGATATGGGCCCTGTTCTCAGGCTGTTAGGGTCTGGTACCAGAGAGAAGCCCAAAACTTGGCCATCCACCCCAAGCAATTGAAGGTCAGTTGTCACTCCCAGCTGAGTCTGGGCTGCTTTTGTCAGTATGTGGATGCAGGCTGTGCACGTTGTCCCATTCATTCCTCAAACATTCATCAAGCATCAACCCTGTGTCCAAACATGGAGATTATAATGCTGTTCCAGGTGCAGCCCCGTGGGGAAGGAACTGAATAATAACAGTAGTTAAATCCCATCCAACACTCCTTATGTGCCAAGCATTTTCCACATGCTCCCCCTGTGTTCCGTTGTTTAATCTCCACAACACCATAAAGCAAGGGGTGTTTTTATGCCCATTTGACAGATGAGGTTTTGGGACAAAGTTGTCCAGCTGATCAGCAAAGGAACCCAAAACTCTGCTTCTATCTGTAGGGCTCAGCTGGGCATAGCTTTATGGAAACTGAGCTTCCTATAAGACACCAGGGAAGGCTCTAGAATCTCTTCCCTATTTTAACACATGACCTTCCTGGACTCCAGAATGAGAAGAACAGAAGGGATGGCTCAGAAGCTTCCTTCTCAGTCTGCATTCTCTCATCACTGTTCTCAAATGCCACGAGGGCTCTGGTGCCCTCTACGGAATATAAGGAAACGCTCATAAAATAACTAAATGTGTAATTTTGCCCCAAGCAGAGGTTATTTCAATAGACTCTAATACAGACCAGTGGAAAGAGGCATTGACAGTGTACAGAAAAAATTGTGGGAGACAATCACAATAAACAAAGGTAATTTGTGTGTGTGGACTAGAACAGTGGCTCTCTTATCCCTTTCGGGGAACGTTGTCAAGGTCTCTGAATTGTTGGGTCACAGAGGAAGGGATTTCAAGACCATTTGGATGATGTTTGATTATTCTGTTCAAGGAAGGCTTCCTGGAAGGGAAGGGTCACTTCCACGTGACAGCACAGCTCAGCGGTCAGAATGCCTCACCTCGCCACCTGGGAGCTCCGTCCCACATCACCAATCAGCTTTCACGGTCAGGGCTGGGGGCCCTGCAGCCATCGGTTGGAGGAGGTCCAGCCCAGAAGTAGTCCAAGTTCATTCGAGGTTCTGGGCTTGAAGTTTCAGGTAGTAATGTGGGGGGCAGGCCTCCTTAGGGGCAGAGCTGGCTTCGGGGATGCGAAGCATTGTAGCATTTGGCATGAACCCTCTGTTTCTTTTAGAAACTTGAAGACTGAAGAGTTTGGGTTAATAATAACAACAGTAGTCATTGTGGTAGTGATGAAGCAGCTGACATTTCGGGGGGCTTTCAGCCATGAATGGAAACGACGTCAGCCGGCCCCATGGAGCTTGCGTCCCAGCAGAGGGAGCTGCATGAGTAAACGTCTCCCGTGACAATCCTCCAGCACACGGGTCCTCTTACACCTACTCTACACTCAAGAGACTGAGCCTCGGAGACGTCCCTAACGTGCCCATGTCACACAGCAGCTAACAGTGGAGCTGAGTTGGCAGCCCTGTCCTTGGGGCGAGCAGGGGTGCAGGCTGAGGACACACGCCCGCCCCTCCC
Organism: Ceratotherium simum simum; assembly: GCF_057802395.1. NCBI lineage: Eukaryota > Metazoa > Chordata > Mammalia > Perissodactyla > Rhinocerotidae > Ceratotherium > Ceratotherium simum. The sequence continues at coordinate 2,378,791 of NC_141929.1, read as the reverse complement.
AAACCACTTTGTTCCCGGGAGGGACTGAGCCATTGCTCCTTGACCAGCTTGCTCAGCCCTTATAAGGACCAGAGGATGGGACATTGGTTTCTTTCCCTTTCAGCAAACTTTTCCTAAAAACAAAGCCATGCCCACGAGGCAGAAGACAGTCTTGGGAATAAGCCTGTTTGAGTTTAGGCCTCATGGGCCCCACGGCCTGCAGAGAGGACACTTATGAGATCTCCTCTCAGGGGACAGCAAGCTGGCCTCTCCAGAGGATCTGCAGAGGTGTCCTCGGGTGGGGAAGGGTGTCGGGCTGCTGGCTGGCACCCTGGTCTTCCCCGCCTGCCCCGCACCCCACACCCCTTCTCCCTCCAGGAAGCCAGCCAGGGCAAGTGGGGAGTTTGCGAAACAAAATCGCCATTGTTTCCAGGCAAGCTGCGTTTAGGAAAAACAACAGGTTTTTCCACTTTTAGCCTTTATAGATTTAGACATACCGCGTGCTTTCTCCTTCACACGCAGAAAGTTGTGGTCTTTTGTCCATTTAGTGAGGAAATAGTCTTGGAACTTGGAACGACAGGGCCCCCAAAGTGTCCCAGGGCCACAGCAGCTGGGGCCCCTCCTACCTCCAAACAGCCCTGCTCCCCAACCCCCAAGATGACCACAGGACATGACCCTGTTCCCTGGACCCCCAGGATGACCTCAGGATCCCCGTGACCCCCAGCATGATCCCAGGATCCCCGTGACCCCCGGGATGACCCCAGGATCCCCGTGACCCCCGGGAGGACCCCAGGATCCCCGTGACCCCCGGGAGGACCCCAGGATCCCTGTGACCCTCAGGATGTGGGCCGCACCCTCAGCACTGTGCTCCCGTCCCCTCTGAGGCGTCCTCCCTCCTACCTGCCATCACTCGCTCCTCCCTGCTCACTCACTCTCTCCTTTGCTCACCCTCTGCTCACACCCACTCCCCAGGGTCCCCAAGCACAATCCTGCCTGAAGGGCCTCCCCAAACTCCTCCACATGCAAACACCATCCCCTCGGGCCATAGAGACATGTGTCCACAGCCTGAACCCCGTGGGTTTCCGGGGCCCACTGAGCGAGGCAGGAAAGGTGACCCTGGCTGTCGCTGTCACTGTTGTGAGGACATTGTGCCGACTGCCTCCTCCTCCCTCGCGCCCGGACTGTGCTCTGGGCTGCTGCCTGCGTGGAGTCAGTGCTCAAAAATACCCAGCTCCCCAGAGGATAATGCACATGTCCTGGAGACCAGCTGAGATCAGCAAATGATTGAACAAATAAACACATGGGGAGAAGAGACAGACCTCCTGTACAGAAGAATTCCAAAAGATGTAAGTAGTGTGCCCCCCAGGAGGTGCACATGACCCCAGCGCCAGGTGGGGCTGCGCAGAGTGACGTCCTTCCAAAGAGCAGAGGGGGGAGGGGGAAACTGTGACGTGACCGTGGAGAAACCTGACCAGCGCGACCTCAGCCAGGAGATCAAGGTCAGTCAGCAGTGAGGGGTCACGGTGACAGCTCGCACCCTGGCTGTGATGGGTGAGAAGGCGCTTCACCTCTGGGGTCCTCCTCCAAAACCCACAACCCCGGTCTAAGTGGGAGAAAGACATCAGACAGATCCCCACTGAGTGCATTCTACAAACGCCTGACCAGCCCGCCTCAGACGCCCAAGGTCTCCCAGGACGAGGCACGTCTGTGAGCTGTCCTGGCCCCGAGAAACCAGAGGAGCCATGACGACTGCATGCAACGTGGTGTCCTGGAAGAGAAAAGGGAAACTGAGGAAATCTGAGTAAAGCGTGGACTTGAGTTAATAATAACGTGTCGCTCTTGGTTCACAAGCTGAAACAAGTGTACCGCACCAGCCCACGATGTTAACAGTTGGGACGGGGTGAGGTGTGTGGGAACTTTCTGAACTAGCTGACAAGTTTTCTGTAAATCTAAAACCACTCTAAAATTTAAAGTTTATTAAAAAACCATTTGGCTAAACAAAGGATGGATGTTTCTGTCAAGCTCTGCCAATGGCCTTGGACGCAGAGTGTCCTCACCAGGCATCTGCTCCTGCTACCTGCTCGTAGCTGTATTTCTGACTGCTGGCTTCGCTGGCTTCTCACTGTCCCAGCTCCTCTGGTGGTCAGTGCCGCGCTCAGCATCTCCGACTCTGCCCTGTCTCAGGTCTCCCCAGACCACGGGGCCTTAGACCCAGAGGAGTGGAGAGGGCTCGAGGCCAGGCGAGGAGTGGAGAGGGCTCGAGGCCAGGCGAGGAGCTGGCCCTGGCCTCAGGCTGGCCACAGCTCTCTCTGGGGCCAGAGATCAGTTGCAGATGGGCCCTGGGGCCTTTCCTGCTCTGACGTGCTCTGGCGTTCTCTGGCGTTTAGCAAGACCTGGCCACAGCGGCCATGCTGTCCAGAAGGACACCCGACAGTCTGGCTTTGAGCCATCTCTCCTGGGGTCCATCCGGTTCTGAACCCCACACTGCGACCGTCTAAGATGGCACGCCCATTTGGGTGTGTACACTTGCCCGTTGAGTTTGAGGCTGGAAGGACATCTCAGAAAGCCGGCATCAGTAGACGGTGGTGGAGGGAGGGACAGTGCAATCTTTTCTGCATCCAGCATAGCAGCTTTCCTCAGATCCCATGGGAGTCTGGAATGGCCGAGGCTCCCCCAGGGAGCCCCCAGGGCTCTCTCCCCCCTTTACTCTTCCTGGAAAACCAGCGCCCTGCTGCTCGGAGGGGCGGCCCCTGTTTTTGTGAGACATTGGCTAGAATTGGAATAGAACAGAGAGACTGCAGTTTTTTATAAAATGTCTTGGTTTTTGACATTTTTCTTCTTAATAATGTGCAGTGGCCTCCTGTTTACTATAATATTGAGCTAAAAGCCATCATTTCTTTCCTCCATTATCAAACCCCAAACCACCTGTAATGGCCCCAAAGATCCCAGGTCCTAATCCTTGTGCGAATGTGACCTTATAAGAAAGAAGGGTCTTTGCAGATGTGATTGAGTTAAGGATCTTGAGATGGGAGGGGGGGTCCCTTATTAGAAGGAGATAGAGAGAGATTTGAGACACACGTGAAGACGAAGCCAAGCTGGAATGTTGTGGCCACAGGCCAAGGCTTGGCTGCAGCCTCTAGAAGCTGGAAGAGGCCATATTTGTCGGGATCCAGCTGGTAATGGGGGTCTTTGGCCAGCGTGTGGAGGGTCTCATGTCTGCAGGGCCTTCCTGGTTCTGTAAGCTGGGAGGTGATCTGGAGAGGTTTGAAGATGCTATGACCCAGGGGCCAATGGGAGTTCTCATGCATAGTGGGCAGGGAGGGGGCATAGGTGGGCCTTTTGGGGGCCATGGCAATAGAGGCAGTGGGGGATGCAGGGAATCCAGAAAGGTACATGTTTCACAGGGGTGCCTTTTTTCTGGTGAGAAAAGCCCTGGACCCCACCTCCCTCCCACCAGCACCTTCCCGCTCCCCCTGTGGCCAGCGTTCACCCACACCCTGGTCAGCGTGACCTCCACCGACTCCATTTTGGGGGGAGGGAGGCTTGCAGCACACAGCTAAGGGAGTGAGTGTGCATCCCCCAACCCTGCAGGGGGCTTCCTCACAGCCCACCGGGTGAGAGACAAGGTTGCCAGAGGCTTCAGGGCTCATCTGACCCCTCCCCTCATGAGTGAGTCACAGACGTTTGGAGAGAACCCCTTCCTGCCCCCACAGACGACCTGCCTCAGGTCACCCCAAGTCCTGGACCTTTTGGAATTCTGAACCTCCCATACAGGAAGGAGGCCGGGCAGTGCCCAACCCCACAGCACGGTCCTGGCCTCGAGACCGATTTTGACAGGACTGAAAGCACAGAGGAGTAAACTTAACGAGCCGAGTGCTCTGTCCACATGCCACCCCTCCCCACCCTTTGGGGGCCTTCTCGGGGAGGAGCCCCCTACTGCGTGCCCAGAAGGGAGAGAGTCTGTTTGGGGTGGGGGCTGCCTACGGATCGCATGCTGTTCCTTCGGCTGCAAACGGGACGCCGGAGCGGGCGCAGGGGCCAGGAGTTCCGCTTGGGTCTTTCTTGGAGGCTCCCTGCCAGCTGGGAAGGGGGTTTTGTGGGTGCCTCCAAAAGCAGTGGGTGCCTGCGGACTTGGGGGCTGTCCACTCTGTGAGCCAGGGGAAGGCCTCACACCCGAGAGAACCACGGAACAGAGGCCAAGACGCAGCTTCCAGCCCGACACCCACGTGCGGTGGCCTCTCGGCCCAACCAGCGCCCAGAGTCGCCAGGGCCGGTCCGTGGACGACGAGGCTTGTTGCAGCCACCATGCTGGGCAACCTCAGTGCTGTGCCAGCGTTTCCGACCACACACAGCCACCCACCCGCACATTCTTTTGGATCATATAGGCGATTTCTGCACCAAACCGCACTCGGCTTTGTTGGAATCTTGGGACCTCGGGAATCAGATGGAGGAGGCCTTTTCTGTACCGGCGGTAACAGGATGGAAATCTGTGCTGGAAATAAAACGACCTGAAATAACAAAAGAACTGGGCACGCTCCAAAGGCTTTTGGAGAAAACATTACACAAAGCGAGAAGGGGGCTGGTCGCTCAGAAGAGCCAAGGGGTGGAGCTCATGGGAGCCGGTCATAATCTCAGGGGCTGGAGAGGGCAGTTGCCCTGTCTCACGAGGCTGGGAGGTGGCTGGGCTCTAGTGGGGGTGGTGGGAGCAGACGCTCATCCTGAGCGTGTGTCAAAGTCAGGACTGGTTGCAAAGTTCCTCATATAGGATGGAGGAGAATGGGCCCCTTCCAGATAGCTGTCCAGGCCCAGAGCAGAACTCGTGTTCTGGAAAAGGCAGCCACATGCCTGTAGGGTCCCTGAGAGGCCTCCCCTCCACCCTGAGGGCAAGGCTCCGGTTTAGGGGCTCTTTCTTCAGGCCGTAGATCCCCACAGACCAAGGACAGGCTGACTATTTCACTGCCCAGCCAAGCTCCCCCAAGTGGGGATGGTGGGCGGGGCAGAAGCTTCCACGAGTTCTAAACACTCTTAGCGGATCAAAGATCCTCATAAACAAAGGCCTAAGTGCTTACAAAGAAACTCTTGAGGGTTTATCTTGGGAAATTATTCAAAGTGCAATAAAACGGAGACTTTTGGCCAACAAGGTCTGGTCGCGTGGTGGCATGACTGGCGTATGGAGCCCTGTGTGACCCAGCTCTGGCCCACGTAGGGGCCGGGTTAGTCAGGAGCACATTTCTTCAGAGACAGCTGGAGGACCGTTCTTCAGAAAACATAGGTGTGGCACCCTGAGAGACTCAGGCCCGAGAGAATACATTTCCGAATGGAAAAAAAAGGATCAGGACTGTGGAAGGGCTGAAGTCTTTTCAAGGATTCGCCGTGCACTCCCTGGGGGAGGGAGCTGGCTGCTCTGTCCCCCACCCCAAGTTTGCAGAGACCTGGGGTCCTCAGCCAGGGCATCTCCACTGCATTGAGCAGGACCCTTCCCTGGAGAAGGAGACGAGACGGATTCACTGGCTAATTCGACAGATGCGTATCACACACCTTTGTTGGCTGGACTCTGCCAGGGCGCTGCCTGGCACGAGAAGTCCTGTTTCAGGTTAGGGAGGGCTGCTACACATCTTCCCAGAGGGTGGCCCAGGCCTGGGTCCTGCTCAGTGAGTTGCCTGGGCACAGGGACATTTTCGGGCCACTGCATGGAGGACGGCGAGGTGGCCAGAGAGGAGGTGGGTGTGGTGGGAGCGTGGCCCGTGCGCACAGAGCCGGGGACATCCTGCAGTCCTAAGGCACTTGGCTTCCGTGGTGTCGGCAGCTGGGTTACTCAAGAGTTCAGGGAGCGAAGTGGACAGCTTAAAAATGGCCTCCCAGGAGCAGGTCTGGAATCTATCAGATGGCCTGTACCCCATCCAGCAGGGGTAGCAGATGGACACGAGGTGTCATCTCACACAGCGGAGGCTGAAACAAGGAGGGAGGAGGCCCCAGGACCAGATCCCAGAGCCCTGGCCACAGGAAAGTGACTTCTGCAGGAGCCTGGCGGAGCCCAGGCTTCCTCTCCAGAGAACCTGGACACAAAACTCTGGCCATGAGACTGGGGGTGCTTAGGGAAAGTTCTGGACCTTGGGAAGCCCTGGCCACACTCAGCAGCTTCCTCAGAAGTTCGTCCGCACACGTTTCACCCTGGAGCATTGCATTAGTTTGTCAGCGTGAGGAGCCGTGTTTTTCTCCAGAGCTTGGCAGCAGGTCAGCCTCCCTGATTCCCTGTCTTCTGCAATGAAGTGAGGTCCCTGTGGTTAGGGGTGGCTGCAGTTCCCGAGGGGGGAGGAGCGGCAGGGCCTGGGACCTGGCGCTAGGTGGACATGCACCAAGGCGGCGGGAGGACAGAGGACCCCGGGAGGGGCGCACGTGGGGAGGCCTGGCCCATCCAGAACCTTCCTGGTCCCCATAGAGCCTCCCGTCCTGCTAGCCTCCCTCTGATGAGGGCCCGGGGTTGATGCTGTGTTCTCCCAGAGCTCAGGCCCTACAGTGGGCTTTGCCTGGCCCGAGGCCCAAGGCCCTCTCCCAAGCTCTGGTACACCACCTGGGGACAATCTCCCCGGACCACACTGCTCCTGGCAATCCCAGTGCCCACAGGGCCCCCAGGTCCCTTTTCTTCCCAGGGAGAGCTCCCCCACTTCCCTCACAGAAATCCACCCCCTCCCTCCAGCCCCCTATGGGGCTCGTGGCACACGCTCTGCGTCTCCTGCTCTGGCCGCCTCCCCGCCTCCCCACTGCCTGTTGATCACCCCAGCCCCCAATTAAAGCCGCACCTTTCCCACCTCAAACTCACCACCTCCAGCCCGAGAGTCCTCTCTTGTCCTCTGCACAGGCCAGAGGCAACCGGACCTCGTCCCGCCCACATCCTTGAGGACAGGCTCTCGTCCCAGAGGCCTCCCTCTCTGACTCCAAACCCCCATTCATCCCGAGCCTTCTAGAACTTGGTGCACCGCTTTGCCTGGGCCTCAGGTCGCCTACCCAAGATGGCTCTGGCTCCTGCACCCTCGCCCCATACACACTGGTGCTCCATCGATGCTCTCTGGGCTGCATTTCCAGTGGGTTTATAGGAACTGGGTGCTCCAGGAGACTTTGGGGGCTGGGAAGCCTAGCCCAGGTGACAGGAGCCATGGGCCTCTCGTCCCTCCTTCCTCATCGGGGGACAGAGGGCAGAGTGGACCTTTCTGTCCACTCAAGACAGAACTCTCGCTCTCCTGTGAGGCTTTCCTCCAACACTGACCGGTCAGAGGGGTGAGGGTCAAGGGCTTGGGGAGGGGAGAGGAGACACTGCACACTTCAGCAACCACCGCCTCCATCCCTGCAGGGACATCTCAGGCCAGACACCGTTCTGGATTCCAGTGGAGCACTGAGGAGCTTCCCTGCTGGTGGGCCAGCCCCACCCCCATCTGGAAGCAGCCAGTCTCTCGTGCGGCTGAGTCACTGGCTTTGTCCTCCAACAAACCTTGCGTGTGACGTCACCCAGTTTGTCTTTGGGACCTGACATCCTCCCAAGAAAGAGACAATCGCCTAAGGATGAGGATCCACGTAGACTGGGAGCACACCAGGGGCATCTCGGGACCCTCCCAGATCCTAGTGCTCTGGGGAGACGCCCCCAACACCCGCCTGCCAGCAGACCAACCCCAGCCTCATGCCCGAGGGCAGGGGGAGCATTGCTCGAACTCAGCCCCTCTAAGCCTCAGGATTCCCATCCGAGAGGTGGGGCAATGAAACCCGCGCAGCCTGGCTCACGGGCCACTGTGAGCAGTGGTGCGCCGCAAAACTATGCACTACCACGGGTGTTGGGGAGGCGAGCACATCACCACCCAGCCCCACCGGGCGTACTGCAGCCAAGCTGGGTGGACCACCGCCTGGCATCTCTGCTTCCCACGCTGCATCCAGGCCTCCCAGAGGAAGATGTGTGTTCTCGGGTTTGGATGAAGTGAAGGTGCTTGTCTGCCAGTGATTTGCCCGGAGTCACACCTGTGGGTGTCCCTTCCCCAAGGCTGAGCTGCCACTCTCCCCGGTCAGGCAGGCCCCTCGGCGCCTCCTCCTGTCCAGGCCACCTTTTCTCCACCCAGGCATCAGCCGCCTCTGAGTCCCGGCCACATGGCAGCCCACGTTCACTGGCGATGCGGGTGTCTGCTGTGATCCCCCAGCCTGCGAGGAACTGGCCACTCATGACTTTCCGGCAGTGTTTGAGGTCAATGTGTCAGCCGGGGTGACGCACCTGATGAGGACGCGGTGGCCATTGGCGAGGACCGCCATTGACACTGACCACAGCAAGAACGGCACCCTGCAGCTGTGCAGTGGGGGAGCCCCAGGAGCAGAAAAAGCACACACAGTTTCCGCTGGCCAAGCTCCTCCCGCCTCCGAGCCCTGTGATGAGGGGCGCCTGCTCCAGGATGGTGGCGTTAGTCCGTTGTGCACAAGGAGAACCAGGCTCAGAGAAGCGCCCTAATTTCCCTGAGGACACACAGCCAGCTTGAACTCAGCGACGGCTGTGTCCTCCCACCTTCCACTCTGGGATCCCACGCAGACGCAGTTCACCGTTCCGTCAATAAACAGAGATTGGGCAGTTACTGCCTGCCAGCCACTGGGCTCTGGGGTTGTGGAGTTGGTGAGGAGCAATCCTGCCATCAAGGAGTGGTGGTAGTTTGACTCTTAGGATGGCGAGGTCAAGGAAAGAGGCGGGGGAGTGGATGGGGGTGGGTGTTGCCAGAGTCCTCGGGGCAGGGGGGAGCTGGCTCTCTCGGAATTCAAGCACAGGACTACAGAGCCCCCCAACGGGGCAGGGCAGGAGGTCCCGTGTCTCCAGGTTCTCAGGGACTCCTGGTGTGGCCCATCCTAGCCATCAGGGCTATTCTGGCAGGTGTGAGGTGGTGTCTCGTGTGCTTTAATTTGTGTTTCCTTGATGGTTAATTTTGTGTGCTTATTGCCATTCATATATCTTCTTTGGTGAAATGTCTTTCATGTCTTTTGCCCATTTTTTAAGAATAAATTTTTTATTTTGGAAGAATTTTAGATTTATAGAAAAGTCGCAACAACAGTACAGAGAGTTTCCTGGCTCTACTTTCCGTTGTTAACACCTCACAGCACCGTGGTCCGCTCCTGGAGACTCAGAGAACGACCTGGGTGCATTTGCTGTGCACCGAATGCCAGACTTTGTTCAGGTCTCAGGAGGTTCTCCACTAATGTCCTTTTCCTGCTCCAGGATCCCATTCAGGATCCCCTGTCATCTTAGAATCCTCGGCCTGCTCTGGGCTGTGACAGTGTCTCAGACTTCCCTTGTTTCTGAAGACCTTGGCAGTTGTGGGGAGCCCTGGTCAGGTACTTTGTAGAATGCCCCTCAGTTTGGGTTCGTCTGATGTTTTCCTCGTGGTAAGTGAGATTATGGGCTTTGGGAAGAAGACACAGGAGCCGAGTGCTCCGTCACGTCCTTGGGGGAGCTGCCAGCTCCAGGACTCCCGCCCTTGGCCCTGACCTTGACCACCCGGCTGCGCTCCTGTTTGCCAGGTTCCTCCACGTAAATTGCTCTATTTTTAGAAGAAGAAAGTCACTAACTCCAGGTGGCCCTCAATGTTGAGGAGGGGAAGGGGATTAAGCTCCACCTCCTAGAGGGGAGGGACCTACATAAATTATTCGGAATATTTTTGTGTAGGCCATGTGTGTCTTCTCTCCTGCATACTTATATATTCAGTTGCTTATTTATCTTGGTATGAACTCATGGGTGTTTACTTTGTACGTTGGACCCTAATCCCACGCCATCTATTCTGTTGCTCAGTTATTCCACCCTTGGCCACTGGCAGCTCATGGGCTCCAGTGTCCCTGTGACATGCCACATCTTTTTGTCTGTTGAGCACTTCCGCACTTTCTGGAGCTACAAGACGCCCCAGGCTCATCTTGTACATCCCTTTTATTGGAGAATGGTGCTAGAAACCACGGTCTGGGCACTGAGTGCATTCGTTGCTACTGGGATGTTGCTGTTTCTAGGCCTTCTGAGCAGACGGAGCCAGGGAGCGTGTATGTGTATGCTGACCCACAGGGACACACAGAGCTGTACTTATTTCTCTGTCTACCCACGTGTATCTCGATTAAGCTAAACACGACTTCATACTGATGTCTCTGACTAAGCCCCACGTGGACCATGCTAGCCTCTCCTCCTTGTATATCTCAACCTCCTACTCCAACAGGGCTACATGCGGCTCCCCCATCCACCACACATTCACTTATTTGTCCAACCCCATACCCATGTAAAACAGTTTGAAAACTAACCCACCTCCCTGCGAGAAGCAACTCGGCCAACTATAGTCTTGATGTGCATTCGGGTTCTTTGTCTCAGCATCAGCGTCCAGCCTTTAGTGTCCACTCTCCAAAGTTACTCTGGTCAGCTTCTTTCTTTCCTGCTCCACTCAGTGAGGTGGTGTCGAGGTTTGTAACACAGTTAGTGTCTCTGGTCGCAGTCTGTAGCCCATCCTGGGATCTCCCGCCATCTCAGTTGATTTATTTTTAATTTGCCTACATTAAAGTTCACTCTTTGTGGCATGAAGTTCTTTGGGTGATAAACACCTGGAGTCGTGTACCCACCCCACAGTGCACCCCCGGTGCATGCCTTCTGTAATCAACCACTGTCTTCTCCCCCAGCCGATCACCGATCTGGTTTCCACCCGTAGAGTTTCACCTTTTCCAGATGTCATAGGAATGGAATCATATAATACAGAGCATTGGGGTCTGGTTTCTTTCACTAAGCAAAATACACTTAAGATTCATCCATCTTGTTGTGAATCACTAACTTGTTCCTTTTTATCGCCAGATACTATTCCTCTGTGTGGATGTACCAAGCTCCTTTCTCTACAAACCTGTTGAAGGACATCTTGGTTACTTCTCGTTTGGGGTGATTATGCATAAAGCTGCTATAATAATTCACATACAAGTTTTTGTGTGAACATAAGTCTTCAGTTCGTTTGATTAAATGAATTAGGTGTGCGATGCCGGGTTGTATGGTGTGTCTACACGTAGTTTTGTAAGAAACGGCCAAACTGTCTTCCAAGTGTCTGTATCATTCCCCATTCCCACCAGCGACGAGGAGAGTTCCTGTTGCTCCTCATTCTCACCAGCATTTGGTGCCGTCAGTTTCTTGGATTTCAGCTATTCTGGTTTTTTCTGTTTTTCGGTGAGGAAGATTAGCCCTGAGCTAACATCTGTTGCCAATCCTCCTCTTTTTGCCGAGGAAGATTGGCCCTGGGCTGACATCTGTGCCCATCTTCCTCTACTTTATATGTGGGACGCCTGCCACAGCATGGCTTGATGAGCCGTATGTAGGTCTGTGCCCAGGATCCGAACCTGCAAACCCCGGGCTACCTAAGCAGAACACCCGAAGTTAACCGCTACGCCACCGGGCCGGCACCTCAGCCATTCTGATAGGTGTGTTGTCATATCTCCATGTTTCAGTTCACATTACCCTACTGATGAATGAGGCTCAACATCTTTTTGTTTGTCGTCTGTATATCTTCTGTGGTACGGTGTTCAGATCTTTTGCCAATTTTTAAATTGGCTTATTTATTTTCTTGTTGTTGAGTTTTAAAGTTCTTTGTGTTCTAGAAATGAGTCCTTTATCAGACATATGATTTGCACATATTTCCTCTTGGTCTGTGACTTGTCTTTTCATTCTCTTAACAGTGTCTTTCACAGAGCCAATTTTTAAAATTTTGATAAAATCCAATATATCAATTTTTTTCTTTCATGGATCGTGCTTTTGGTGTCACATCTAAAAACTCATTGAAGTTCAAGCAGATTTTCTCCCTTGTTTTCTTCTGGAAGGTCCCTACTTTGCATTACACGTTTGGGTGTGTGACCCATTTTGAGTTGCCTCTGCACCTTTGCCAGCATTCAGTTGACCCTGGATTGTACGGCTCTGTTCCTGGGCTCTATGTTCCGTTCTGTGGATCTCTGTATCTACTCTTTGCTGACACCACGCTGTCTGAATCACCGTAGATCTGCAGCTCAGAGATGGTGACCTGGCATTTCTTTTGCTAGGAGTGAGAGGAACATCTTTTTATCTGTTTGGGAGCCCAGGCTCCCAGGCTGACTCCCATCTGCTGTATCATTTGCCCCCTTTTCCACTCGGGATGCTTTTCTTATTGATTCTAGATGCTTTTTATATATAAAGGGAATACCTGTTATCTTTAGATTCAGGTAAATTCAGCAGCCCGTTATGAGGCTCCATGTCCTCCACAGTAATGTCACAGTGACTCAGTGTCAACTGTTTGCTCATCCAGCAGGTGCAGGACACAGGATGGACGAGAGTCTCACTTTGCAAAGAACACACATTGTTTGCCGACATAGTCTCTCTAGCCGAAAGCTTTCAAACATAGCATGTCCTTTATAAAAGCTGACACAGAGCACCAAAACATGAACACTGCTGCTGTCCCTATGCTGCCACGGGGAAATGGCGGCCACGGCCGTGTCTGCCCTCTCCACCCAGTGCTGGGTAGCAGACACCTAAGCGAGAGTCAGGCCAAGATTGGGGCAGTACCGCTGCGTCTCCCAGGCTGACTGTAGCGTCAGGCCCGGTGCAGAGGTGGACACAGGGACCCACAGGAAGCGGGGCCGTCTGGCTTTTGGCTTCAGCAGAACCCGTGGGGCTGAGGCCATTGGAGGCATCTGTCGAGTGAAGGCAGCGTGACAGACGTGTTTTCTCAAAGACTCAGTGGTGTCAGGGAGAGGTGTGACATGCCCCGTTCATGAGCGTGTGTGCCCTTCAACCCAGCTCAGCACCCAGCAGTGGGGCTTCTCCAAAGCAGCTCCGGGAAAGCTGAGCGAGGCCTGGGAGCTGGTTCTGCTCTGCTCTGAGTCCTGCCCCAGCCCCCACTGCCCTCCAGTAACCCCTGCCCACTGGCCACCTGCCCACTTCTGGGACCCCAGCCCCACCGCGCACACCCGGGCTCGCACTGCGGCTTCCTGGGGCACTCACACCCTCCAGACTAATTCGGGAAAGCCAGGAGAGGAAATGGCCGTGGCAAATAATTGTCGTACTAATTTTTTTAAACCAAATTGACCACTGGGCTTCAGGCCAGCTCAGCTACGGGGCGAGGGAGGAGGAGAGTAATTAAATGGAAGCGAGATCCAGAAGAGCCTCGCCTGTCCAGGACTGACATGCTCACTGGTCCCCGTTCCTCGGCTGCCAGGCCTTCCCGGTCCATTGTCCCTAAATAGCTCCACCTTTGGGGACCGGGCCCTGGGGTCCTGCTGGGGGCAGGCGATAGGGGAGTGTGTTGGACACAGGGGTAGTCTTGTGCGGCCTGAGCAGTAACGGGCGTCATGGGGAGTCCTAGGGAGGTGGGGTCCTTGGGGTTCCCAGGAGGGAGAGAGTGAGTGACTGCTCCAGGAGAGGGCAGCCCTCGGCCGCCTGCTGCCTCGCCAGCCCGACGCCCTGTCCGTCTGTGGAAGGGACTCCGTGCCTCACGCCAAGTCTGCCTTGTCTGAATCCTCTGAGTCTCCGCCTGGGGCCCCCGACCTCGGCAGGCTCCCGCCAGACTCTGGCTCCAGCGCTATTGGTGCTGCCTTCCAACAAAGGCCCTGCGTGGCTCTGCTGTGGTTCATCCAGCTGGGCCTCGAGGGTGCCTTTTAACTTGCTTCCTGTCTCGACTGTTTGAAAGGCTGCTGTTAGGTGACGAATCTTTGCAGCTCTGGCGTGTTTACTGTGCACCCCCCTGCCCTCACCTCCAGGGAGAAGGGCACGGTGACTCTCCCAGGGTCCTCGGCTTGGCGAGGTTTGGCAAGTGCCCTCACGCTTGAGTGATCCAGGTCTTATTGGCTTCCCAGACATAAAGCTGCCCAAGACCCCACCTCTGAGTCTGAGCGGGTTGGCCCCAGTCAACTTAGAGCCCATGGGCACATCTGTGCTGGGGACTGAGCAGCGGGGACCTACTGGGGATGAATGTCACACTGCACAGGCCTCTCCCCTCGACCTCCCTGGGTTTCAACTGTGGTTCATTTTTTTTTTCTTTTTCTTTCCAATCCTCATCCTTATTTTTATCTTTTCTTATCATCTTACCATGAAATTTTTCAAACATACAGACCCCTTGAAAGAACCACGCATTGAACGTCCATGCACCCACCACCCAGACTTGCCCATCACCACCGGGCAGTACCTGCTTTGTTGCTGGTCTGTAATCTCCACATTACCCTGTCCATCTGTCTGTCCACCCCTCAGTCCATCTTACCTTGGGATGCTTTTCTAAAATCATTTCTGTTACATTTATTCACTGACATTCTACTGTAAGGAAGAGCCAGCCTGTCTGCCCTCCCATTTACAGGATGGACTTGTGGGTCACTTTTGTCGGGGCATGTGATCCACTGCCATGCTCGCCTGGTGATTTGCTCAGACCCTGCCCGGCGCCTGGAGCACGGCCCTGCTTCCAGACACAGGTGCCCGGCTCCTCCTCCATGTTCCCTGCCCAGCCTGGAGGCAAGGTTCTCCACGCCCGTTTCTTTCTGCAGGATGTTTTCTAGAAACCAGGATCGGGGGTCTAGAATGCTCACGTGTATTTTTAAGTACGTTGCAGACATCAGTACGCTTCTACCCAATGACTTCGGCGTGCCCTTCGTCGAACCGTGGTCGGCATCTGTTAGTGGTTCTTTTCCTTCTATGGTGGTAAATTGAACATACAGGGAAATGCCAGATCTTAACGGTCCTGTTGGACAAGTTCTGACAAATAATACAACTGGATAACCTCTCCCCCATCGAGGTACACTGTCACTTCAGAACATTCTTCCAGTCCCCTTTAGAGACAGAGACCATTATTGCAGGAGGAGGCTGGCTGGGGCCCTGTCCCCTTCAGCCCCAGACCTCCGACCAAGTGCGGGAGGGAAGGACACCCCATCATCTCTCCCACACGAAGGCGGGAGGCTGGGCAGACACCCAGCTTCTCTTAAAACACACAGCTCGGACAGTGCCCTCGAGGGCATGTGGACACACAGACCAGGGCCGACCCTGGAGCCTCTCACTCGGAGGCAGCTCCGAGGCAGGGTCTCCTTTCCAGCAAGCTCTGCGGGAGGCTGGCGTGGTGGTGCTGGAAACCCACTTTGAGAACCATGGCTCTAAACAACAGCTCCTCTCTAGTATGAGTGGCAGAGGAGAGCCCCTGCTCAGAGGTGACCTGGACCCTAGAGAGAGAGAGCCCCCCTCCAGCCCACCCTGATGGGCCCACTGAGAAAGCACGGTCAGTGCACTGTGTCCCCACCCTCAGGTCCCCACCCTCATGTCCCTACCCTCATGTCCCCACCCTCAGGTCCCCATCCTCATGTCCCCACCCTCAGGTCCCCACCCTCATGTCCCCACCCTCAGGTCCCCACCCTCAGGTCCCCCACCCTCAGGTCCCCACCCTCAAGGTCCCACCCTCAGGTCCCCCCACCTCAGGTCCCCACTCCCAGAGTCCCCACCCTCAGGGTCCCACCCTCAGGTCCCCCCATCCTCAGGTCCCCACCCGCAGGGTCACACCCTCAGATGGGGAGGTGCCCAGCAGAGCGGAGGAGGGGGTGCACAGGTGTGCCTGCCCGGCCTCCTATCCCAGATGATTACACTTACATCATCTGTGGGCAGCCCAGCCTTTGGTTCTGCCTGGGGTGTGCCACAGCTGGCAGTCCGCAGAGAGTGCTGGGGATCCCTCACTGGATTATGGGGTTCTCCCCACACTCAACCTACCTCACCTCGTGGGTACAAAGTTCCTGTGCCTTGTTGATCCGGCTGGCCCAGCTGGAGTGGCCCCCAGAGCCCTCTAGCTCAGTGCAATCCTTCTACCCTGGGGGAGACTGGGGCCCAGCCAGGAAGGGTCTCCCCAGGCCGACCTGAGGCTCACACCCCAACCTCCCAACCTCCCGACCCTGGCCACGGCTCCTTCCCGAGGACAGATGCACTCTGTAACTGAGACAGACAGCGTGTGGGCCCTGGGAAGGCTCACAGCCACGGATCCCCCCTGCCTAGAGGCCCTGCAGGAAATGTGTGCTGATGGCTTTGCGATGTCCACGAGGACAGCCAGCTCCGGGAGCCCCGAGAACACGAATGTCCCTGGAGAGTGAGTGGAAAGCAGGGCGGCCACGGGCACAATCCAGGCTCCAGCGTCACGTGGGTGCCGGTTTATCGGGACGACTTCTCTGCGGCCTCCACGTGGCATGCTCCCGAGCAGCTCCAGACGCCAGTTCTTCCGTCCGCCTGCAGCAAGTGAAACAAAACACTTATCACACCCCGAAGTGTCTCCAACTGCACCCACACTCCAAATACCCAGAGCAATCACACTCGCTTCAGGGGAAATGTCGAGGCTGCTTTTCTCTGCTTGTTGTTTTTCTCTTGGCTTTTCCCTTCTTCTTATTGTTCCTTTATAGGAAGGAAGGTCTGGGTCCCTGGGCTGTATTGGAAGGCCCCCACTTAGTGGTAACTGCTGAGTCCTTCTGGCTTTGTGATCGGTGTTGTTTGCTTCAGCCTTCACTCATTCCTTCATCATTTATTCTGGTTTCTGGCTCAGGAACGTAGAGACCTTCAGGTGTGGTGTCCCCATCCGGGGCTGGCAGCCAATCTGGCATCGTGGAATCAGCTCTGTCACTTACTCGCTGTGTGGCTTAGGCCGAGTTGCTTTGCATCTCTGAGCCTCAGGGTCCTCATCTGTAAGACGGGATAATAACAGAACCAGCTTTCCAGGGCTGTTAGGAAGAGTCAGTGAGACACTGCACAGAATGTTCTGGTCCAGGGCTGGCTTCCTGCAGAGCTCAGCAACGTCAGCGACTATCATCTGTGTCTGCGTTAATAATAACAGACTCCTCAGTAAAGCTGCTGTGACAGGCTCAACAGAGCACACGGGAACGCAGGGACAGGTGTGGCTCATTGTCACCAGGGAGGGGGCAGCGAGGGGCTCAGACAGCTTCACGGGCTGTGGAGGGTGAGCTCACGTGGAAGGAGGCCCAATGGGAGCAGCACAGGCAGAGGTTCGAGGCCCGAGTGCCCCCAGCCCCTGAGGAGGGGTGTGAGTTCAGGGGTGGCGAGGCCCTCGAGTGCCCTGGGAGGGAGGCTTGTACAGCATGTGGAAAGGAAGCCCCTGGCGTGGCGGTTGGCACTGCTTGGTCTCAATTGTGTCTAAGGCCAGAGCAGCGGTTGGAGGACGAGGGGGTCTGTGTCAGGCTCTAGACATGGCAGATGCTCTTGACCACAGATGAATGAATGAATGAATGAATGAAGTTGCTAGAGGAAGCCATTTGCTGCTCCGCATGATGGTGTGTTAGGGAGAGAATAACCTTTGGAGAAAGACAGTCGCGGTTCTGTCCCTTACAGCCTTTTCTTGATCCATATTCATCCAAGAGGAACTTTATGCAGAAATGTATTTTTTAAAAACTCCTACAAACCAATAGGAAAAAGACAAATACCCAACAGAAAAATGGGCAAAAGCCTTGAACATATATTTCACAAAGAAGAAATCTAAATGAACAAGAAATACAGATGAACATGCTCAGTGTTATTAGCCATCAAGGCTAAGCAATCAAGTAATTAAACTCCCCACAAGATATGGCTGTCCATCGCCAGAGGGTCTCAGGTGAAAGTGCCTGAAGGTGCCAGTTGTCCAGAGAACATGAAGCCACTGGAAGGTGTGCACAGTAGGAGCATGTCAATGGGAAACCATTCAGCTATCTTTGCCCACAACCCGGCTAGTCCTCCTTGGTGGGAATGCTCACGTGTGTGCACAAAAGACACATCCTAGAACATTCTTCTAGCACTTTTCATGGTAGCCCCAAGCTGAAAACTACCTATATGCTTATCAGTCATAGATGGATAGATAAATTGTGTTCACACAATAGAATTTACACAAAAATGTGTACAAGTCTTGCACATGAAAAGCTGCTCAACGTCACTAATCATTAGGGAAATGCAAATCAAAACCACAATGAGATCCACCTCACACCCATTAGGATGGTTACTATCAAAATTAAAAAGAAAATCACAAGTCTTGGCAAGCATGTTGAAAAATTGGAACACTTGTACACTGTTGGTAGGAATGTAAACAGTACGACAGTTCCTCAAAGAACTAAAAATAGACTTACCATATGATCCAGCAATTCCACTTCTGAGTATACCCCCCAAAAAAGTGAAAACAGAGTCTTGAAGAGATATTTGCACACCCATGCTCAAGCAGCATTATTCACAATAGCCAAGACATGGAAACAACCCAAGTGTCCACCAGTGAATAAATGGATAAACAAAATTGGTATATACATACAATGGAATATTATTCAGCCTTAAAGAGGAAGGAAATTCTGACCCATGCTACAACATGGATGAACCTTGAGGACATTATGCTATAAGTGAAATAAGCCAGACACAGAAGGACAAATACTGAATGATTCCACTTATACGAGGTCCCTAGAGGAGTCAAATTCATAGAGACAAAAAGTAGGATGGTGAGCGCCAGGGGCTGGGGGAGGGGGATGGGGAGTGGTGTTTAATGGGAGCAGAGTTTCTGTTTGAGAAGATGAAGAGTTCTGAAATGAAAGGTGGGTATGGTTGCACAACAATGTAAATACACTTAATGCTACAAACTCTACACCTAAAAATGGTAAGGATGGTAAACTTGATGCTACATATGTTATACCACAATTAAAAATAAAAATATGATGAATCTCATAAATAGAGTGTTGAGTGAAAGAAGCCACACACTGTGATTCCACCAGTGAAAGTTAGCCCACCGACCAGCCCTCTGCTGTCAGAGTCAGGCCACGCTGGGCAAGCCCGAGAGAGGGTGCCACATCTGACTCTCACAGTGTTCTGCTTACAAGCATGTGCTCAGCGTGTGGTGGCCTAGTGAGCTGTATGCTTATGTGTTCCCTTTCCTGTGCATCTGTTATACTCCAGGAGAAGTTGTAACAATTTGAAAGGACTATCTTGGAAGAAAGACCTGTGCTCCGCGGGAACTTGCCGTCTTGCCTTCAGTCTCCGCGTCACCTGGGTCCCGAGCATTTCCTCGTGGCCCCGCCATGGCCCCAGACCCGCTGGAGAGGCTGGCTGATGGGCACCAGCAGCCCCAGAGGAACAGCCAGGCTCGTCTACAAGTGTGTGCACATGCATCCATGTGCACCAGTGCTCTCCAATTTAAAGATTAAAAAGGAACAAATGCACCTTAAAGAAAGAGTGAGCATAGGAGGCGTCTCCAAGAGCCTGTCAGCCCCACTTCTGCATCTGTGGGTTAGGGACACAACGGGGCCCAGATGTTGCCACAGGCCATGGCGACCCGGAAGCTGTTCATTAGACAGCAGATGAGACAGGAGCCTGTGGGGTATTTGGCCTCTGAAGGCCGCTACTTTTTATGTTTTGCTGACAGTCCAGATGATTCTAGATCAACCAGAGGGTGCAAGGAGCCGGAGGGCACCTGGAGAGGATGAACTCATGGGGTTCACGGCTGTGACTGTGAAGCCCCGTCCTAGGGAGCATTCTTTTTTAAATGTAAAGTGTCACTGGGGGGCAGGAAGACGTCTCTCTTGGGGACACTTCAGAGTGGCGAGAGTTAAGTCGGATAACGGGCACTGTGGGGGCGCAGAGAATTGAGACAACCATCCCGAGGATACCCGCAAGCCAGTAATTGCCACAGCCATTGGCAGCCTGCAGCCCTGACGACTGTGGGCGGGGAGACGCCTCCAGAGCCTGTTTTGCTCAGAGCTTCTCACGCCCTCGCAATTTCTTTTCATCTTTGTGACAATCCTGAGAGGGAAGCGTGAGTCTTTATCTTCGTCTCCTAAACAGACCAACCAAGGCTCCGAAAGACAGGGCAGGGCCCAGGGCCCCTCAGGAGTCAGCCCAGAGGCCCGGACACACCCAGTCCGTGACTCTGAATTCAGTGCCCTTTCTGAAGAGGTGTTTGTCACAAGTTCTGATTCTTTTCTTTGCCGAAAACCTACTGGGACTGTGGACGGGGACAAAGGGTCCTGGTTGGCATCCGGCTTCTTACCACTTTGGCTGTCTGGTGAAAAGGATGAGCAAGTTAACAGGCAGAGGACCAACCAAGAAGCCTGGGGGGGTTGGGCACGGGGAGGGGAAGGGAGCCCCAGACCACAAGCTGCTGGCCGATAGGTCCAAAGTGACACACAGAATCCTGGAGGATGAGGACAAGACAGGCTGGAGAAAGCGGCAATGGAGACCCAGGAAGACAGGGTTCCACTCCTAGGATCCCACAGGAGGGACCCACCAGGACCTCAGCATCCCAGCCCCTCCCAGGCAAGGTGCACAGGGCCGCAAGTGGATGCCTGTGGTTAGGGGGAGAAACAGAGTCACCCCCTCCCCTGAGTGACACCCCCTCCTCCCAGGGACACTGTGCAGTGACCAAAAAGAACACATTAGGATTCTACCCATTGACTTAGAGGAATTCCTGGGGGTACACAGGCTGAGAGAACTAAGGTAGATCATGCCATGGAAACCTGGTGGGCACGCCCAGAGATGACTGTGACCATGTACATCTGTGTATGACACGGGAATGTGGAGGGACGTGTACACACACACTGGAATGCTGACAGGGGTCTGGGTGCGTCACAGGGAGGGTGATCTGGGGGGAAGGGGTGGGAGGAGGGCATCAGGCAGGGACCTTCTCCTCCAGGTGGCCCAGTAGACACCCCCCCTACCCTCCATGCCTGGACCATGGTGGTTTCATGAGATGAGCAATGTCTTCTTGAGTGTTTCAGTCTAAATGCTCGTGTGTAATTTGCAGAGTCGGCCAGTGGCTGAGAGAGAAGAGCTGTGCGGAGGGTGGACCAGCGGGCAGACTGGCGCTTCCCCTGGAGTGGAGATAGCGGCCTGTGACAGGGATCGCCAAGGTAAGGGGCAGCTTCCTCTTCTCTTTGCAGTATGATTTGGCATCACATCCGGCCTTATTTTACTTATGCTTGTTGTCGCAGGCTATATTGTGCATGGGTGTGTGTGGCACCGAAGTTGGCGCATGGTTAGTATTGCACCAATGTTGCTGCATGGTTAGTGTTGAGGTGATGTTGGTACATGGGTTAGTATTGTATCGATGTTGGTGCATGGTTAGTTAGTGTTGCACCGATGTTAGTGCACAGTTAGCATTGAGATGACGTTGGGCTGTGGGTTAGTACTGCACCGATGTTGGTGCATGGTCAGTGGTGCACCGATGTTGGTGCACAGTTAGTACTGAGATGACATTGGGTCATGGGTTAGTATTGCATCGATGTTGCAGCATGGATAGTATTGAGGTGTCGGTGTATGGGTTAGTTTTGTATTCACATTGGTACATGTTACTATTGAGCTGATATTGGTGCGTGGTTTGGGGTGATTGTGGGTGAAGAGATGTGATCCAGGCATACAAGTGGTCCTCTGAATGGACCGAGGCAGGGAAATCGTCTTCAGCCAGGTCCATAGCGTTTGATAGGAAACGGCTGGTAGGGCAATGCTGGCTGTGTCACAGGAGGGCAGCAGCAGCCCTAGGTGAGCGTTGCATGCTGTACGTGGTGGTTAGAAATAGTGCCTCTGGGTCTGCATTTTCACCTGTGCCCCAGGCTGAAAAGTGGGGTCACATTGAAAGCCAGACCTGGGCCACGGATGGAGAAGCTCCCCAGGGCCATCTCTGGGCCCCTGGTGGCCACAGAGAGCAGGGCTGCATGTGGAGCATGCTCGTATCGCCCGTTGTACGCTGGCCCTCAGCCCCGCCTTCCGATTTTCCTCAGGAAGGGAATGATCTTCTGAGGTCCACACTGAAGATGCTATGGGAACATCGGGAGCCAGTGTGTGCGGTGGGAGCGTGTGTAACAGGCGCGGAGTGTTACCGCGTCTGAGCACAGCACACAGCCAGCACTCGTCCAGACGTCAGCTCTCCGACCCAGACCCCTGTCTGCAAGCTGGTCTTGAGCGACGGCCCGGGGTCTGTGGCTGAGCCCCACGAGAAAGGACCTGACCATAAACTTGTCAGGTTGTGCTGCCCACGATGGCAACCCCTATTTTGAGAACCAGCCACATCTCACGTTCCCCAGTGGGACAGACAGAGTTGTTTACTACGCCTATAAAACCTCGCCCTTGGAGAGCGGCTTCCTGGGCTTGTTTCTGACAAGGTTTGCAACGGGGTCGGGTGTTCCAGGAGTGCACCTGGTCCTGGCAGCCCTTGAGCTCTGCGAACAGGCATGCGGAGTCCAAAGCACCTTGACATTTGGCTTAAAGGGAACAGCAGGGCCGTGCAATTCCGTCCGGAATGTGGCCAACACGTTGCGTCATGAAATCTGCCAACCATTTTCCCACTGCTGATGATTCAAGACATTGCTGCACAAACTGTCCATTTTAGCCTTGGACACTATTGGAGCAAACATTTGATGGTGAGCAGTCGGCTGTGTCAGGGGCCGGGGCATTGACTGGGAGGGGGCACAAGGGGACTTTCTGGGGTGATGGAGACTGTCTGTATCTTGACAGGGTTGGACACAGGGGGGTGCCTTTGTCAAAACCCCCTGACAAATGTGTGCATTTCCCCGTATATAAATTTTCCCTAAAAAAAAACCCATGAGCAAACGCTGAACTCTAGTTCATGCAATGCATGCTGACGTATTCAGGGATGGTGCATGTGAATGTCTGCCGTTTCCTTTGAAATGCATCGAAAAATAAGATGAATGGAAGGATGGAGAGGTGGACAAATTTGGAATAAGGCAAACAGAGGAAGTGTGAGTAATTGTGAACCAAGGTGGTTAATCTACAGGTGTTTGCTGTGCCGTTCTTTCAGCTTTTCTGTGTGTTGAAAAGTTTTCCTAATAAAATGTTGGAGAAAAGTTCTGGGTGGGCATTATGGGTACATATCATGTTATTTCTAGCATTATATTATATTATTTCTATTATAACGTTGTATTATTTCTATATTACATACATATTTCTATAATATATCTATATTCCATATTTCTGCATTATATTATTTCTATTTTCTAGGCCTTTCCGTGCTTGTGAAATATTTGATGATCCACTGGGGTTCATGGGATTGGTGTGGGGTCTTGAGGCGAGCACTCTTCCCGACAGCCTGCCGAGGGAGCCGCGGCCCCAGGTTCACTGTGACTGCCGTGGCGAGGTGGCCCCTGAGTGCGCCCCGGTGCCCCGGGTTCCTTTATGCTTTGAAGACGCTGTGCAGCTCCACGCGCTGACAGAGCTCAGGCTAAACCCGAAAACTAGCTCCAGTGAAAACAAGCAGGAACTCGACCGCTGACAGTCCTGGGCGGGGGGCTCCAGAGCCAAGAACGTTGCTGGGCAGGCGCAGACCGGCGGGGAGGTCAGTGCCGCGGTGCCACCCTGACGGCATTTAGCAACGGGCCCAGCGTGGGGTGAGTCATCAGATGCTCGGGGGGCAGGAACTTGCAGCTCAACCAGGTGGACTGGGGCCTGGGCAAGGAGCCGTGCTCTGCATTGACCTTGGCCAGGTGGTCCAGGCAGGTGGATTCACAACCTAGAAACGCACAGACCCTTCCCCTCTGTGGTGGCACCTGGGTGGATCCACCCATCCCAGCTCCACATGTTTCATGCTGACTGGCCAAGTCTTTGTCCCCCCAGTAATGACTATCTGCAACCTAGAGGTGTGGTGAGCCCCCCAGCTGACTCTGTGAGGAAGGTTGAGGGTTACCTGGTCCCAAGTTTCAGATCCCGCTGGGATGAGGCATGGTGCCTGGCACCCAACCTGACAGGCTGCATCACAGCTCACTTGGCTGGAGAAGACGCTGTCTCCTGGCCTCAGGGCCCAGGGAGCCAAATTCTGTGACTGTGGAGTCATGTGGCTGCCACTGGGGCCAGAGGGCCACGGTTCTGGAAATAATTCTATTTCCTGCCCTTTTTTCTTTTCTTTATTGTCCTTTTCCAAATTCAAATAGGTTATTTTTGCAAACCCAGATAATCTCGTTCACAGGCTCTTAGGATTAGGAGGGATGGTGGTTATACCCACGGGACAATCCAAAGGCTGGTTGGAACAGAACTGGGCCCGGACTCTGACCTCCTGGCTTTGAGGCCAAGCATCTCAGCCAGGTCAACTTTGGGGATGAGTAACAGAAAGCCCACCTAGGTGACTTGGGCAACAAGAGAGTTTATTGACCCACATAAGTGAACTGCCCAAGTGCAGACGTTGCTGCATTCTGAGGCCAAGCAATGCATTCAGGGTTTGGTTCTTCTCCCTCATCTGCCCCTGAGCTTTGCTCGGGCCAGACATCACCACCACCCCAGGGCCAGTGGAGAGGGCCATGGGCCCATCCTTGAACCGACCTGAACCAGTGGCCGGGGTGGAGGGGCTGCCTGGCTGAGCTGAGGCCGGGTGCCTATTCCTGCATGTGGATGGGGTCTGCTGCACGCACCAGAGGGCCTGAGGGTCAGGCAGGGCTGCAGCCACAAGAGGGCCATGGCTGCAAGTGTCTATAGCAAAGACTCTAATCCAACAGATGAAGAGCTTCCTGCTGACTCGTAGGGAAGGCCCTGTGTTCCAGTGTCACCCTCCGGGGTCTCGCAGTGTGGAATGCCAGCATTTCATTTCTATTTCTGAACCGTCTGCATGTGTTAACACCCGGTGGTCTTGGTCTGTCTGCCAGGGATGGAACTCTTTTCCTGGGAGGGCCATGCCTGTGGTCCTTGGAGGTTCTGCTGATCTTCTCCCTCCTGGGATGGATGAACTTCTCAAAGCCACGGGCTTCCAGTTGCTCCTCTAAGAAGCCCCTGTCCTTCCCCATAGAACCCTTCACAAGTTAAGACTCAGGGTTCAGCCGTGGCACCCGCAGGGCAGAATCAACATGCTCCCAGGAGTCCCAGGGCATTGGTCCTGGTGGCAGGCATCTGCTGTTATCAGTGGGCTCAATCCCCAGGTGTGTTGGGGCTTTCTGCACCTGATGTTTGCTCTGAGCTCCTCTCCCTTCCCCTTCCTCTGCCCAGCACACCTGTCCACAGGAGCTGGTTCCCACATCCCGTCCTCTGGCCGCTGGGCACGTGGGGGCTGCTGATCTGGCTGCAGACGGCCGTGCTCTGGCCTGGGCCCCTGCCAGGGCTTTGTCTGGAGCAGTGTGGGAGGGAATGAGATGTCAGCACCCACAGGATGCCATCTCTCAGCTGGGGCTGAAAGGAAGAGGCTCCTGAAGCACAGGGGAACTTCTGTGAGCTCGGGAAGGAGAGACAGAATGCCTTCCCACTCCCCGTGGGGCACAGGCCCAGGGACTGGCTCTTTCAGCCCTCTCTGTTATAGTGTATTTGCTGCATTCAAGTGAGTATGTGCACCCGCCTCAGCTCTGTGGACATTGCCTGGCCTGCCCTGGCTTTGGCCCTGGGGAAGCTACACTCCTCCAGCTGCTCCTGGCCTCTGGCTCTTCTTTACAGTTTTACCGTGTACCAAGTGTCCCTAAACACTGCCGTTTGTCCTGCTTGTTTTTGAATTTTATTCATGTGGTGTCATCCAGGGTGTATTTTCTTCTGTGACTTGCTTTCTCCCACTGAACGTTCTGTGTCTAAGGTGCGTCTGTCCATAGGTGAGCGTCTCTTGTTTTAATTGCTGTATAGTCTTCCCTCATGTAAATGTGCCCCTATTTGTTTGCCCCATTCTCCTACCCATGGACACAGGGGGACATCCTGTGTTTTACCAACGAAGCCTCTATGAACATCCCAAGCCCCCGATGTGCAAAGGAGTCTCCAGGTGCGAGTGTGCACATGGATGCTGCGTGTAGAGGACGTGCATGCACAGCTGCAACAGCCAAGCCAGGCCTTTCCAAGGGGCTGCACCAGTGTCCACACCCTCCAGAGGGCAGCCCAGGCTCCAGGGGCCACCGCAACGCCGCTTACTGTAGTTAAATCTCCTCCTTTTCTTCAACAGTAGAGTGGCAGAAAAATTGTCTTTCACTTTTTATTTAGTTTATCTTTTTATCACAATTATAAATACACATCATTCAGAGCGTGGAATGGTTCTATAAACTTATGTGAGAAACAACGTCCCTCCCAGGTCCTCCATCCCCTTGGCACCAGGTCCTGTCCTCGCATAATTATGCTCAACTCATGGAGGATTCTCAGGGCCTTTGCCTCTGGCTCACTATGAGTATCCGTACGTTGCTACCTCTTGATGCTCGGGTTTAGACGTCATGTGTTCACCCTCCACTCAATTCTCCTGCACCGCCCTGGTTAGCTCCGCCGTCAGCGCGGACTTCGTGAGGATTGTATAGCTGCGATTCATAGTCGAGTCTTGTTGTAGACCATAATTTTCTTTTCTTTATTGCACGTATTGTTATAAGTGTCTTGGGCTTTTGTTGGTTGGTTCTGGTTGCCTGGCTTGCTCTTCTGTGCACTTATCACTAACTCCACCCCAAACTCTCTCCTAGCCGTGTGAATCTCCTCCCAATACTTTCCAGCACGTTAGATCATCTATCCTTCTCATCTCCGTGAAGAAATCTCTTCTGGAGCCTTCTGCTGCTCCAGTCTGGACTGGTGTCCTCCGTGGCTGGTGCCCAGCTGACGTTCTTGGCATCTCCTTTCTCTAACATCCCGAGAAGTGTCTTCACTTTGCTCTTGTGTTGGGTCCACTGCTTCCGAGATCCATATCTTTCACTTTCTTGGCTTACTCCCTTGTTTATCTGGAGCACATGCCCTGGTAGCTTCCTGAGAGACGGTGCTAGGGAGCACATTTGTTGAGAATGCATGTCTTCAGATGTATTTATTCGACTCTGTCGCTCAGGCTCCTAAGTGGCAGGACCTGTTGTTGATTCATCACGTGCACCTTTGTTCATTCCACTTCTCTTGCCTAGAACATCATCTGTCCCCTTCCACTCCTCCAAATCTTTATTAATCTTTAAGGCTAAACTCAACTGCCACCTCCTCCAAGAAGCCTTCCTATCTCCTCAGTCCTGAGTGATCGTGTCTTTCTCCTAACTCTCGTGATACTAGCTGTCTGCATCATGCCTTTGGCGTTTATACTCATCACATTTATTCACCAGTTCAGCACACGTTTTGTGAGCACCTACTATGTGTATTGGAGGACTTCACAATGAATCAAAAGCAAGCCTGGCCATCCAGGAGAATCCTAGAGTATTGAAGCTAGACGGGAACCCCGGTGCCATCCCACGTCATCCCCGCCACATAGATGGAGAGACTGAGACCCAGAGAATTACAGGACTTCCTTGTCCAGCAAGGACCTGACCCAGGCCCCCTCTTGTCCTCCCTACGATGACATCTATGAACAAATGCACCTGCATATAAAGATGACAGATACGTCGAGCCCCAGCCCCAGGCCATGAGGGAAGAGGAAAGTGAGCCAGAGAGAAAAGCAGCAGCCTGCGGGTGGTGGAGCCGGCCTAGCTCCAGGCAGTCAGGCTCCAGAGAGGCGCACGCTGCGAGGGTGCGCCGGAGCCCTCTCGGTCCATGGGCCTCAGGATCCTGAGAACAGACGTTAGAAACACACAACCCAGCGGACGTTCACGTTAGTGTTTATGGACCAAATACGCACCTTCCAGAGCCCGTGCCTGTTGCACAGTTTTTTTTTTATGTGGAGGGGAGGGGATCCCTTGCAACATTGCCTAACCAGGAAATAGCTGTCTCTGGCCAAGAAGACTCATTCTGTCGCTGAGGGCGATGGACATTCCTGAGTGTCCAGAGCCTGGGGCTGTGTCAGAGCACAGGGGAGACAGACTCTGTCTCGGCACTGCCTGTCCCCAGGCACACCGTGAAGGGCTCCCATGGAGCTCACATAGCAGCAGTGGACACAGGGACGGGCTGTCTACGGGTGGCTCCGTCCCAGAGAGATGAGGTATTTACCACAGACGGGAGCCTCCGCCACGGGCTTATTCACACCAGCAGGAACTAATATGTGCTCTGAGCTGCTGCCGAGCCATCTGCCTGGCTCTGGATTTCCTCTGCAGCTGATGGATTTTCAGATGAAAGGCAAAATTTCCTGTGCCCTTGATCTCAAAGTTGTCTCTTGGATACTTCCCACTTCCTCTGAAACTGTGTCCATAAAGAGGACATGAAGATAATTTTTTTGCAGAAAAGGGGTGGACGTTGGAAGTTCCTTGAACAGCCTGCATCCTGCACGGTAGGCAACGCCCCTTCCTCAAACAGACTTGTTACCACTGCAGCACTGGGGCCATGACATTTCAGGGCCACGTTCAGTTTCACGCAACAAGCTAGTGGGATTCGGTTCAAAGAGCCCCACCCAGCATCACATTCGAGGTGTGAGTCATTCCCTTCCTAGGGGATTCCTAAAAATTCTAGGGCTCTATCCTTTTATGCATGATTTCACATTAATAAATGTTGGGAATCTACGCAGTTCTCGCTCGGAGCGTTCCACAGTAAGTAGAATTGTTGATGTTGGTTCCTATCTAGATCTCCCCACTCCCAGGCCCAAACCGAACCACAGCAGACGCTCAACCAGGCCTGGTCTGGCATAGCTTCACAGTCATCACAGGGCTTTGCACCCTGTGGGGTTTTAATACACATCTGCTGAATGGATGATTGAATGAATGAATGAGTGAGTGAATGAAGTAACAGCAAGTAGGCACCCAGTTGTTCATGACACTGAGCAAAAATAACCTAGTGGACACCAAGCCAAACTTGTTTTCGGGACACAGCATTTCCCCTGGGTGCCCGTCTGGCGTGGGTGCAGAATCATATGTCTCCCACTGAACTGGACGCTCTCTGGGGTCCTGACCCCTGCTCCCTCCCTGATGCCCACGACAGTGCCTGCCCCACAGAGGGCACCCAGGAAATGCTTGTTGAGAGACTGAATGCGTTCCAGGTGTTTTTCCATCCAATGCACTTCTGTTTCTCTCTCAGAGAGAGGCACCGCGGGCTGGGCAGGCCAAAGCGTGCCAACCTCTCCTCTGTGAAAGGGGCTGATAGAACCCACCTCCCCGGGCTGTGGTGGGACAAAAGGGGGCTCACGCCCTTGACAGCGTGTAAGAAAGCACTGCGCAGAAAGTGAGACGCCATGAGGGGTCAACAGATGGACTGTATCTCAGTGAGGGCTTGGAGAAGGAAAAGAGTGATATGGAGAATTGGGGGTGGACGTGGGCATGCACAGGAGCCAGCAGGTCTCGGGGTGCACCGGTGGAGAGGTCAGACCCACTGCTGAGTTCTCTCCTGCTGCAGACCGCAGATTGCCACCGCTACCTGTCAGGGAGACATCCAGCTCTCCTGTCACCTCCCGAAGTCATTTTTTCCACATATTAGCTGCTTCCGGCCTGTATTATAAAATAAAATTGTTTTCTAGCCGAATTTAATTTGCATCTAACCTCCTCTGAATTTTAATTCCCCGGTCCTGGATCCTATATCCGACACTGGTCCACTAGACACAGTCTTTCTGAGGGGTAATGCCAACAGTTCCATCCCAAATGTCCTTGGGCAGAGACCCTGGTTTCTTCCTCATCCTTTACACAGAGCAATGGAGATCAATGGCAGGAGCCCCACCAGCAGCCAAAAACACGAACCCACTTCCCTTCCATTCTCCTTCATTGACTGAGGACTCTGGGTGGGTAGATGGAAGAATGGATTGATTGATGGATTGATCAATCAATTGATAGATTGATGAGTGGATCAATGGGTGGGTGGATTGATCAATTAATAGACCAGTACATGGATGGATGGTGGATGAATTGATGGGTGGATGGATGGATGGGTGGGTGGGTGGATGGATGGACTTATTCACTAAACACATGGGGAAATGATTATTTCCCCATCCTCCACCAAGCTTCTGGCCTTCGTCCAGGCATTCCACCTCAGATGCTCTGTACTGGCCATTTCTTCTCCCTAGAATACTACCCCCAAATCTTCATAAAGGTGTGTTGTTTCCTTCTCACCCTAAACGTCACCTCTTCTAAGAATTCCCTGATCCTGCAGGGAGACCAGCATTAAATAAATGACCCTTCAAACGCGTCAGCAGTGTGGAATCAAGAAGAGCGCATGGAGGAGACTAGGACTACAGGAGCACATGAACAGAGTTCTCAGGGAAGGCTTCTCTGAGCCTGGTCAAGGTCCTAAAGCAAGAGTCAGGCTAAGTGAGGAACAGGTGACCCTGGGAGGGCAACACCATACAGGAAGGCTGTGAGGCCTTAATCTGAAGGGAGAAAAACATTCAAGTGCCCTTCTCCTGTGGCTCAGAGCACTGGGACCTAGAGCCCTCCGGCCTTAGGTGGACAGAGGGAGCAGCTCCATGACTTCAGGCCGATGTGGGCAGAATCTCCCACGTTCTCCCAGGAAACCTCTGGCCCAAGTCCCTCTGGCCAAGACACGTGCCACTCATGGCTGAAACACCGTGGACAGTCACAAAGATCACCTGAAACTGTCCTGAGACTGAAATGCCAATCAGGATCGACCGTGCAGACCCTGTGCCACCTCGCCCCTGCCACTGACCAGGACAGTCTCCTGCCAGCTTGTGCTCTGCCCGTTTGGGCTCCTAAGACAAAGTCCAACATTTCCCTCCTCCCCGCTCCCTCCTTCCTTCCCTCCATCTTCCTTCCTGCCCTCCTTCCCTTCTTCCTTCCCTCCTTCCTTCCTTCCTTCCTTCCACAGGTATCTGCCTCGTGCTGTCTCACTGCTTCCTCTATGGTTTAGGGGGTGTAAACTTGGTCTTCCCGCGTCATGTTGCAGACGCTCTAGTCCAGCGTCCATCGAGTGCTTTTGCCCGGCACTCTGCTGGGTTCATGGTCCTGCCTCCAGAATGCCCGGTGTCGTCAAGGACCAGGAGAGACAACACAAACTTGCATTACTGGGCGGCACTATCTTTGAAGGAAGAGGCCACCCATCCATGAGCCTTTCCCCATGAAACTGACAGTTTTCCAGAGCATCTTTGAGTCCAGGCCCTAAAACAAACACGCCCACTTCTTCTAGATGGACAGTCGGCCCTAAGCCTGGATCTTGGCTATATCTGTAGACCAGTGCTTAATAAATACATGTTTATTCAATGAAGGCCAAGGGAGTGGTAAACGAGTAATGTATACTGAAGAGGTTCGTTTATGCAGGTCTCTCGACCCTGGGGTCATCACAGAAAAGACTGGGAATTCTCTCTTAAGGGTAGAAACATGGGGTCTTGGTAACAACTGAGGAGTGATTTACCATCAGGCACAGTCTGTGCCGTGGAGTCATCGTGGACACGGTGACCAGCGAGAGCCCTCCATCCCCGGGATCAGGATTGGCAGGGCTGAGGTCCGAGGAGTACACCAGCGGCTTTAGCTGACCCCCTGCTAACGAGGCGGGCTGTGGGGTTCTGCTGTTTGTGGGTTTTGATTGGCATTGCTGACTGAAAGCAATGATCTGCGACTGAGCTGTACAACCGTGTGCACTGATCCTGCTCCCAGTGCCCACACGAGGGACACACGCAGGGAGGGACCGACCCATGCCGGCGGGATCCACCTGGTCCATGGCTGTGCTCTGTGGTGCTGGAAGGGCTGAGTTCCAGAGGAGTCATTTCTCCGGGAGAGCTCTGTGAGGGCGTCCTGTACTGACCGTCTGTGCTGCCTGCACGCACGGCCACACAGCAGACGTGGATCGTGCTCGTCGATGCACACATGACGTTGGCACGGGTCCTGCAACCTGCGTTCAGCCAGCCCGGAAATATGGAGGCAGCTGTGCAGGTCGTAGGAAACGTCTGACTGCACGCCGCGCCGTCCCACTGGGGCGCCGCGTGGGTAAGCCTCCCCTCGGGCTCTGCTCTGCAGAGGATATTGCCTCTCGCGGGCGGGCGAGCAGGACGCGGCCTCCCTTCTCTCACAGATCCTTCCTCCGACAGGCAATTTCCCCTCGAGAGCGGCCCCACAGACCCCCACGTGTTGCAATAGCCTCGAGGCCGTGGAGCGGGGCCTCCGCTGACTGCTCCCAGACCCTGACGGCCGGAGTCCTTGGAGGGCCCATGGGTGGGGGCAGGGGGGCTCCAGCCATGTGGGGAGGGCAGGGTGGGCTGCTCTACCCCCAGGCAGAACAACGGCTCTGCTGTGGCTCCTCGTGCCACTATTTTGAGGTAGGGATGTTTGGTGCCTGTTGGGTCAGAAGTAAAGACGATGGCTGTGAAACCGGGTGATGTGTTCGACAGCATGTCTCCCAGACTCCAAAAACCCGTTTCTCCAGAAGATCTGGAGCAGACACCCAGTGCAGGACCGTGGCAGCCACAGCCCCGGGCGCCATCCTGCTCTTCCGCCTTCCCGCTGTGGAGGGCTGGCCGCCTGCGTCCAGTAGCTCCAGAAGACCGGAGGCGGCTGGGGCACGGGGTCAGCGACGGGTGAGATGGGGCGGGCCCCCTGAGGGTGTTCACCGCCCACATGCTGACGGCGTGTCTTCCGGTTCCCATCGGAACTCGCTTCGGTGCTGGGGGAGCTCCCGGGGTGCTCACCTGTGTGGCAGGCCCGCCGTCCGCACCTATTGTCCCCGCTTCTCCTCCCCAGCACATTGTTTTTGCGATCTGTCCTAACGCTCCCCCTGGGGCGCCTGTGTCTGCCTCCAGCGTGGCCTGGGGGTCACAGGCTCACCTGGGTCCCCAGCGCGTCGCCCGCGGCGTGCAGCGAGCTGGCAGTGAAAGCTGCTGAGGTGAGTGGCCCTCTGCCCTGCGCCCGACCCCGGTTTACACCCACCCGGGGAGACTTGGCACCCGCCCGAGGAGAAATAGGGGACGGGCTGGAGAGGAAGCGGGGCTCTGAACAGAGGGAGGAGGATGGAATCGCGGTGGGGCGGGCGGGGCACGCGGGGCCCGCAGCTCGGAAATCAAGTCCTCGTCTGTCTCCTCAGATTTATAAATGGTCCAAGTCCTTTAAAACCACAATTGCGAACATGACTCGACCAACTTCTTGACCGTTCCCACCGCCACCACAGCCCACAGGTGGAGGCCGGGGGCACCAGGCTCCAAACGCTTGAGTTCCGGCCCCTAGTCCTGTCACCATTCCTACTGCAGCTTTGAGGACGGGGCCTCTGGGCCGATGGCTGTCCACTGCCGAAGGCGGCGGCTGCCCACTGAGAGCCAGCCTTCCCCGGGGGACTGGCCGTCGGGGCGCCGACTGAGACTCTTCCTCGCAGCTCCTCCTCCTCCTGGTGTTGCCACACAGGCGCCTTTGGGAGATGGCCAAATCCAGCACACTGAGCCAAGTCTCACCGTGTCCAGCCACCGTGTTCCGACACGGCCCAATCCCTCTCCGCGTCCCCCACACAGGAAGTTCTGTTTGCAGCAAGGCCGGCGGAGCCACGGGTCCAGAGCAGCCCACACGGAAGCCATGGAAGGCGGAACCCGGAAATGTCTCCTGTTGTTTTTAGCTTTTCATGTTAGGAAAATGTAATGAAGCACACACGGGACGTGGAAACACTTGCGGTTCTTATTATTTCAGCTTTATGCACTCTGAGCTGTTGGTTGTGGCCCTGGAACTCAGAGGGAGGCAACCCTCTGAAAGGTCATGGTGCCCCACCACACTCCCCATGGCCAGACCTCCTCTATCCCACCCTCCTAAGTTCTCAGACCATATGTGAATTCCTTCTGAGGCAGAGAACTCTGCAGGCGGGAGAACATTCCGTCTGTAAATAGATAGGTCTGCTGGAACTTTCTTCCATCTTTGAAGCCAAACTCCTTGTCCCTGCAGGGTCCACCCACTGGGCCCTGTCTCTCCTTTGAGGGGCATTCCCTCTTCTGCATCATGGCAGCCCTTCCCACACTGGGCCTTTGACCGTGAGCTTCTCCAGAGCAAGCTGTGCAGCTGCGGGGGCGGACACAGACGCACAACAGGTGTTTGCTGAGTGGGAAGAACCAGGCCACCCTCCAGGAGTCTCCAACCTGCAAAGTAACAGGCAGACGAGCTAGAGTCGAGGTAGGGGAGCCCGGCGAGCTGGGGGCTTGGGTCCCCCAGGAGGCTTCATGAACGAGCCTGAGGGGTTCAGGAGCAAGGGGGCTGGAGCATGAGAGGATCACACAGGAGGGGGCGTGGTTCAAGGTGCTGGCAAAGATTGCTCTTTGGAGAAAGGAGGGAGAGTAACAGGGCCCAGACCCCGCAGCTCCAGCTGGCATGAAAAGGCAGCAAGGACCGTGTCTTTGTTGATCTGATGAAGGCTCGGCTTGAGGCGGCAGCTTTCTGGGGCCAGAAGCCGAACCGAGTGAGAATTTGCTGTGAGTTTAGATGGTGGGAGTCTGAGCAGAGGGTCCCAGAGGCCAGCAAGCAGAGCTCTCTGCTCCTGGGCAGTGGGTGTGTGTCAGGTCCTGCAGGAGCCCACCCAGCTGGGCGCCAACCCCTCCGGATGCGCTGGGCAGTCTCGGGGCTTTGGGTGGGCTGTGCCCAAGCCCCAAGGGGTCCCGCCAGCTCTCAGCGTGCTTCCCCTGGATGAGGAAGAACAGGCTGGAGGCCACAGGTCCTTCCCTCTGCTGGGGACCGGTGCCAGCGAGACGCCCAACTGCAAGCTGCACAGCCTCCTCCATCGGGGCCTGAGCGCGCTTGGAGCCCCCCTCACGGTGTGCATGGCCTGCACTGCCCAGGGCGGAGCTGCAGTGTCACCGGGTGTTTGTTTGAGAGCATCATATCTTTATGTGGCGGCTTTCACACAGTCCCTCTGCCAGATTTCTCGCAGTTGTGATGGAGACAGTGCGCCTCAGCAGACCATCAGGAACGGGGCGGGTCCCGGAGGCCTCAGAGCCCCGCGAGGAAGGCCCAGCTCCAGGCCGTCTGGTTTACGCCAGTTTTGGGTTGTTTGACCCGGGAAAAGAGGCTGGAGTTTCTCCACTCTCTGCGGTCGGATCGACTTCCCTTGGCCTGAGGTTGCTTTGATTTCAAGGAGGCTGATTCTACTCCAAGAGCCAGTGAGTCTTCTGGACACACGTCTACTGCTGTGCAGAACGGCCCTGCCTTTAGCACTGGGTGAAAGGTGTCTGTGGATGGGGCGAAGTGCAGAGCCAGGGTCCACCCCCGGGCTGGCCCTCTTACGTGTTTGGCCTGGGTTGTTGGAGATACGACGCCTTTTCTTCTGCTGCTGAGCCAGAACCCGCACAGAGCAGAGGGCATGCGCCCCTCAGGGAACTTCGACAGCACTGGAGGCTCAGCTTGATGGTGTGGCCGGATACTTCATTCACCCTGGGGTAACCTCCACCCACCATCAGGTGCTGTTTTCCCAGGGGACCCACCACGACACATGGGGGCTTTGGCAGTTGGCCGCAACTGGGTCTAACACTTGCAGGGAGGACTTAGGTCCCCTGGAATAATTAGCAGGTGAATCTGCAGTGGTCAGCCTTTGAAATCCCGGTCCCACAGGGGCCTCCACGTGACCCCTAAAACTCATTTAGAGCAGGGCCATGGGGAGCGAGCCTCATACAAGAGAGACCGGATGGTAACTCGAATGGGGTGGGGGATACAGACATGGCCCATGTAGTCGGGAAGATCGTCATTCGTAAGCGGGGCCTGCGCGCCGCGTGTGGAGAGTTCTGTGGTGGGGAGTTCCCAGGAGCGTCAGGAAGAACCTGTTAGGTGTCAGCCGTGAGTCAGGGTGGCATCCCCTCAGTGTCCCCAGGGCAAGGCTGGCTTTGTCTCTGCCGTCCCGTCTGTCACTTCTGTCTCTGTGTGTCTTTTTTGTGGGCTGGCAGGAAACAGGTCTCACTCTCTGCCTCCTGCCCCATCCAGGTCCTGCTTGGGGCTCAGCCTCCCAGGCGAGCAGGGGTTACTGTCAGGGTGAGAGCTGCTGCCACTTCCTAGGTCACCAGCTACATCCAGGCCCTCATCCTCACCATAGCACTTGTGATGTGGGCAGAATTGTGCTCACTTTAAAGACAAGGAATCTGAGGGTCAGAGAAGCCCAAGGCTCCACCTCGGCGGGGCTGAGCCCACCCCAAGCTCAAGACTTTCCAGGCGGCACCTGCGAAGAGCAAATGCCTGGACACCTCAGTCGAGAGGAGTCCTGGTTTTCCTGGGAAACGAGAGAACAGAAGTCGGCCACCTGCGGTCTGACCTGCTATCCTCGCAGCCCGGCGGCCCCAAGCTCTTAGGAAACAATCACATACGTGCCCAGACAATATTAATGGTAAAAATATTCATCTCTGAGTCTGGCTGATGGAGTCTCTCAAGATAAAGTCCATTCCTTCTTTGTTTTTAAGAGCAAATACATTTAAATATCGTACTTCCTGTGTCTTAAAAATCTGTTTCAGTGGTTGCTTCCTCTCGCCGAGTAAGCCCAGCCCAGCCTGCCTGATCCCCAGCGCTCCACTTCTCGGCTTTCGTCCGCTAGGAGGAAAACGCGTTCCCGCCACCTCCCTCTGCTCACAGCTGCTGGTGCTCACTTGGGTCTGCAGATGGGGAGATGCTCCATTGTCTTTCCGTTGGAGGAGACGCTGGGTCAGGGCTGTGCATACAGAAGGCGCTCCATAGAAGCGTGCTGGCTGAGAGTTAGGATCTTAGGGTGTGAGGAGGCGGACCCCGTCTTCTCTTCCCCAGCTCAGGCTAATGTTGTGTCTGGATTCCAAGGGCCCTGGCCTGCCTGCTGCTTCTCAGGCTCCCCATCTACCCACTTTCCAAAGACCCCAGCTCTCTGCCCTCCCACATTTCTCATCTGCCTCCCAGTTCAACTCTGTGCTGTAGGAGCCGGGAGTGGGGGACTCCACCGCAGAACCCTCCACCCCGGGCTGCTACGGGGCTGCCATGAGGGGAGGCCCAGCAACGATCCCAGAACACTGCAGAAAAAACAAATGGTGTGTGAAGGGTTTGGAACCCAACAGCACCAGCCACCTCTGGCCCCCCGTGCACTCCTGTTTCCAACACTGGCCT
The DNA here is from genome assembly GCF_057802395.1 of Ceratotherium simum simum. Lineage (NCBI taxonomy): Eukaryota > Metazoa > Chordata > Mammalia > Perissodactyla > Rhinocerotidae > Ceratotherium > Ceratotherium simum. Next base: position 2,342,068 of record NC_141929.1, on the reverse strand, counting down.
CAACGCAGCCTCCATATCATTGTCCTTACAGTTAAACTTGAACCTGAAGGTCAAAGGTGAGTTTCCTTATTCAATCCTTGGTGTCCGCTGGTCAAGCCAAAACTTCAATCTCCCCATGAGTTCTGGGCCTGATAATAAAGCATGAAATCGTGTCTGAGGATTCCGTGTTCCCAGGTTGTCATCATCCAAGTAGCCAGAGCTGTACTCTAAATGTGGCAGCCATGGGCCACATGTGGCTTCTTACATTTAAATGAGTTACAGTGAAATAAAGTTAAAAATTCACGTCCTCGGTCACACGAGCCACCTTTCGAGAGCTTGGTAGTGTAAGTTGGCTTGAGTGGCACTGCTGAGATCTTGGGGATGTGCGCTTTCCTGCTCTGTGCCTTTGTGAGTGCCGTCCGCTCCAGTGGGGCCCTTCCTGACCCCAAATCTCAGCCTGCAGCCCTGCACCCAGCTTTCCGGAGCCCCCAGTGCCCACCTCCTCCAAGCCGCACCCCCAGCCTCAGCTGCTTCCCCGCCTGCCTGGCGTGGAACTCCCCTGCGGCACGTTCTGCTCAGGCTTCTTCGCGGCATCTCAGAGGAAAATCTCAGAACCATGGAGCTGGGAAGGACCTCCAGAGGGCCTCAGGCTCAGCCGGTCTTCCCAGATGGATGTCTTCTGGTGGCATCTACAGCTGCCAGTCTGCCCTGAGCTGTTTTCTTTCTCCCTCACCTTCCCGGGCAGACTGCAAGCCCCTTGCAGACAGACACGGGATCCCTTTCCTTAAGAGCTTAGACCCTCTTGTCAAATCTCAAAGCTCCTCTTAGGGGCGGGGTTCCTCTTCTGGAGGGTGGGAACAAGGGCAGTCTCTATCTCGTGGGGATGTTGTGCTGTTTAGAGATGATGGTGGCTGACACTCGGTGTAGTTCACCCTTAGCAAAAGTTGCTGATGCCTTTGCAAGGAGCTTCCGGCCAGTGGGGCAGCTTTCCAGGGTGACGGGGTGACTCTGTGGCTCCAGAGCTGTTATGCGGGCTGGAGTGAGCCCAGGGAAGGCTTGTCGTGGGAGGGGTCTTCACAGGCCTTTGAGAGCAGGTGGGAACCCTTTCAGAAAGCCGGGGTGTGGGGAGAGGCCTGGGGAGGGGTGAGACAGCAGATCTTTGGCCCATTTACCTGGAGGTCACTGGTGCCCCGATAGCCCAGCGCCAGGGACAGGGTCCCACACCAGTGGGCAGGGGCGATGAGCCCACACCTCTCCCCACGCTGCTGGGCATGAGTCAGCACAATAGCTTGAAACTGTCCAAAAATGGGAAACTGCGAAGAGACAGGACAGAGGACCAGTGAGCCTGACCTCCGTCCGGAGCTCCCTTTCCGAAGAACCAGCGAGAGCAGCAGGGAGGGCATTGACTTACGGCTCCGGAGTACCCCCGTCCCCCGTGAACAGCGGAGCCAGCTAGTCCCCACATTCGTTAGACTCAACTTAGGAATGTGCGTGTCCAGATTGGGCCCAGCTGCTCTGGTCTCCATGGCATAATCAGCCTCAGGAGTTTGAAGCCAAGAAGCATAAAAGGCGAGCACCAGCCCAGCGCCTTCTTCCCGGCCTTGTTAGTGTTTTATTCCTCCCGAAGAGTGTCTGCTCCTGGATGTTGCAAAATCAGATTGTGTCTTTGGACTGATTCTTTGAGGAATCTGCTCTGTCTCATCCGGCAAAGGAGGAAAGTGTATCACGCATCAGCCATGGATGGGGGGACCCCAGTGCTGCCCGCACCCTGGAGGCCCTGCACTTGCTTCTCCTGCAGGGGTTTGGGTGTTGGGTCTGGTTCCCCTAGCAGAGGTTCTGAATCCCTGTTCCATTGAGGAGCCCTCCCACCAGCTGCTGGGTTGTTTAGGGGCCTCCTGGATGCCAGGGCAGCGTGGGCTAAGCTGGGGACAGGTCGGTCTCTGACATCTACACCAAGTGAACTCAGAGTAGTGAACATTAACAGGGGTGACGTCATGGTGGGAAACCTCAGTTCTTCTGGAAGCCTCTGATGTGCACACCTGGCCCAGAGCAGGCCAAGCGAAAGGGATTTCTGCACGTCCAGGAAATGAGAGTGCAGCACAGTCACACACACGCACTCACGCAAATACACACTTGCACACATACACTCATACACATGTGCACAATGCACACACATACACTCAAAAACATGCCCTCATACACATGTGCACATGCATGCACTCAAACGTATACACACACGCACACATGTACAGTGCACTCATGCACATATGCGCACTCACATACACACAAGCACACATACACATACACTCATACATATGCACACATGAACACACATGCTCGTACACACGCCTCATGTGTTAGTAACACACGTGCCGAAACACAGGCTCACAAGCATACACACACACGCACACACTCACGCACGTGTTCACACCCCCTCACACCCCATGCATTCGCATGTACATGAGTATGAATGTTATGCACCTTGTTTCCACTTCCACGTGGGAGGACCTGGGGACGCTGGGGTTGGAAGTTCCCACCAGACCTGCCCGGGCTGAAGGGAGCATCATGTCCATGGGTGCTGACTCTGTTGGGCGCCCACAGCATGCTGGGCATGGTGCTGTGCCTCGCTGCCAAGTGCTATGCATGCGTATTTCCCTGAGTGTCCACACACCCTGTGGGGAGGGGCTGTCTTTCTGTCTCCTTCACAGATAAGGGAACTGAAGAGTTATGGTAGGTGCCACGGTCTGGCCTCTTGTGGTTAGAGTTCTCAGACTGCTCTGTCGCTGTCTGCCCCTCGGGCTCTCCAGCAGTTGCTCTCTATAGATTAGACTGGCCACAAACCTCCCTCCAGCTCATGGGGTCTGTGGGTACCAGGTGGGTTTACAGCACAGCGTCCCACTTGGTCTCCATGACACCCTGGGAGGCCAGAGCCAAAAATTAAATGAAGGAGGTACAGTAAGGCCAAGCGCCACAGCAGCTGATGCGTGGGGAGCACTTGGGAGGATTCCACCTGCACCCCGGAGCATGGCGGGGTGCAGTCCCCACAGCCCTGCGGCCAGCCAGCCAGCACCAACAGCCTGAGGGCCCACAAGCTGCCCTACATCACTCAGCTGGTCCCAGGCAGGGTGGGTTACCGCTGGAACCCAGCTCCTCAGCCTCCAGGCTAGGCAAGGACGGGGCGACCCCAGGGCCCTGACCGGCCCCAGGATCTTTGCTCCAGAAACAAGTTAAAGGGCCTTTGGCCTTATTCCATCTTTACTCTGTTCCTTCTGCAGACAGAGTGGAGGGAGAGAGAAGTACGACTTTTTTCAAACAGCTTTGTTTAGACATAATTCATGTATCATACAATTCACCCTTTTAAAGTGTACAGTTCAGTGGGTTTTACTGTAGTCACAGGGTTGCGCAACTTTCACCACCATCTAATCCTAGAACACTTTCATCACCCCAAAAAGACACCCCGTACCCTTTAGCCATCACCCCTGTCCCTCCCCTCCACCTCCACCCCAGCCCTTGGCAACTTCTAATCTATTTTCTGTTTCTGTGGGTTTCGACATTTCACAGAAATGGAACTGTATAGTATGCGGCCTTTTGTGGCTGGCTTCTTTTGGTCAGCATAATGTTTTCAAGGTTCTTCCACGTTTTAGCCTGTGTCAGCACTGCTTTTAAGCTGAGAAATACTTCATTGTGTGGACAGACCACAATGTGTTTATCCATCCGTCTATTCGTAGATGTCTGGGTTGTTTCCACCTTTTGGCTATTGTGAATAATGCTGCTGTGAACATTCACAAACAAGTTTTTGTGTGGACAAAGGTCTTCATTTTTCTTGGATGTGTACCTATGAGTGGAATTGCTGGATTATATGATAACTCCATGTTAAACATTTTGAAGAACTGTGAGACTGTTTTCCAAAGTGGCTGCACCATTTTACATTCCCACCAGCAATATGAGGGCTCCACTTTTTCCACATTCTCGCCGACACTTGTTGCTTTCTGTTATTTTGACTCTAGCCATCCTAGTGGGTGTGAAGTGTATCTCATGTGGTTTTGCTTTGCATTTCCCTGATGATTAATGATGTTGAGCATCTTTTCATGTGTTTATTTGCCATTTGTAGATCTTCTTCAGAGAACTGTCTATTCAGATCCTTCGCCCAGTTTTTAATTGGATATTTTGCCTTTTTATTGTTGAGTTGCAAGAGTTCTTTATATATTCTAGATCCACGTCCCTTATCAGATATATGATTTGCAAAAATTTCCTCCCATTTTGTGGGTTGCCTTTTCACTTTCTTGATGATATCATTTGCACACAAAAGTTTTAATTTTGATGAAGATCTGTTTATTCTTTTGTTGATTTTTTTCTTTGGTCATTTGTTCTTTTGGTGTCACAGCTAAGAAATCGTTGCCTAACTCAAGGTCACAAAGATTTATTCCTGTTTTCTTCTAAGAGTCTCATGTTTCAGCTCTTATATTCAGGTTGTTGACCCTTTTTGAGTTAGTTTTGCATATGGTGTGAGGTAGGGATCCAACTTCATTCTTCTGCGTGTGCATGTCCAGTTGTCCTGGCACCATTTCTTGTAAAGATTATTCTTTCCCCATTGAACTGTCTTGGCACCCTGTCAAAATCAATTGGCTGTAAATGTGAGGGTTTATTTCTGGATTCTCAGTTCTATCCCATTCCATTAATCTATGGATCTCTTCTTATTCCAATACCACGCTGTCTCGATGACTGCAACTTTGTAATCAGTTTTGAAATAGGGACATGTGAGTCCTCCAACTTTGTTCCTCTTTTTCAAAATTGTTTTGGCTAATCTGGGTCCCTTGCATTTCCATATGAATTTTAAAATCAACTTGGCAATTTTGGCAAAAAAGACAGCTGGGATTGTGACAGGGATTGCCTTGAATGAGAAACGGGGCTTCAAAATTGTGTGATTCTTTGGGTGATTTTGGGGGGGGGGTACCTGGAGAATCTCTCCCCAATAATGGGTTAAAATTAAGAGGTCAATTCTTCTCATCTCCCAAAACACAACCCCTCATTTAATCCTCACAACCCCTTGGGGTGGGTGCTGCTGTCCCGTCTCAGAGCAGAGACAACGGAGGCCCCAAGAGGCCAAGCCAAGTGCCCATGGCCCATGGGTGCAAGGTGAAGGGGGACCACTGGGGACAAGTGGTGCCCACAGAGACAGACCCAGCAAGTGGTGGCCACTGCCATTTCCACCATCTTGGCCACGTGTGTGCCTGACACCTGGCTAGACTCTGCAGCGTGGCGCTCACCCCTCGACAAGGGGCGATGGAAGCTTCCATTTACTCTGCAGAGCCTACTCACCCCTATTGGCTCATTTTTATCCCCACTGTGACCAAGAGAGTGACCAAGGGAATTTACAGGTGAGGAAGCCAGGACCCAGAGGCTCTCAGGCTTTTCTGTGGCCACAGAAGGGCAGCCATTCCAGTGTGGGGATGTTTTCGTGGCTTCGAGCCTCCATGCTAAAATGCACAGCTGTGTGTCTCCCTGCGTGGAGGAGAGAGAGAGAAACGACCCTGGACTGGTGCTCAGCTCTAAAGATGCCAGGGTTCTAAAGGACGCCGGCCCCGCCTCTGGCCCGGGGAGTCAGGTGCCAGGCCGAGGGGAGAGGCCGGGCGTGGCGGGGTCCTTGGAGGAGGAGGGGTGGGGGATGTCGGGCAGAGGACGCAGGAGCAGCCGCTGGGCAGCCAGTTCTCCTAACCAGTAGCCTCCTCCTGAGCCACCGAGGGGACAGGTTAGGATCCTCTGGGTACAAGGGAACGTCCACACATGGCCTCCGCTGCCCCAGGCTGCCTGCTCCGGACATTCCAGAGGAGACCTCCAGGTGCACACGGAGTTGAGCTGAGCAAGGCTGCACCACCGGGGAGGCAGCGTCCAATCGGCCGTGCACCTGCAGCTCTGCAAACTCGTCACTTGGAGCAAGCCTGTCATCTGGGTGTGAGAGGAGGGCCACAGGCCACGCAGGCACTGCCCCAGGAAGCTGAGCCTGGCCCGGCATGGCTCCCAGCCACCGGGCCACCGGGACCAGGCCAGCCACTGTCCCTAACCCAGGCTGGGCCAGTGGGCAGAGATGGCAGAGACAAACACCCCTGCGGGCCCCCAACCTGACAAGCAGATGGCAGGTTCCACAGATCTGTCCTGCCCACGAGAATCTCCAGGGCAGTTTTGCTGTTTTATTGTTTAGCTCCCTGCCATCCTGAATCAGAACTGGCAGGGGTGGGCCTAGGAAGCTGGGCATATCTTTAAACCTTGGGCAAAAGTGACGCCAGCCTCTGGTTCTCTACCAGCATCTGGCGCCAGAGTGGGAGACCTGGGATGGGACGCAGCACTGCTCTCATGGGGGAGGACTCAGCTCTTGGGCCCCGCTCTCCTTTGCACAGTCCTTCCATCTTCTGCCTCCATCTTTCCTCATCCAGGAAACCAGGCTTAAGGCTATTTCGGGGGTTGTTGTCCGTGAAGGCGACGTGAGCAGAGACACAGAACACTCCAACAGCAGCTTGGACAGTTGCCTCAGCCAGCGAGTACGGGACGAGCGCGTTCTTGTAATGCCCCATTCCCCCTCACGCTAGGCCTGCTGAATGCTGGACCCTGTCCACGGAAGATGGTCATGTGCATAAAATCCCAAATCCCTCACGCTTCCAAGCCCCGAACTCAGAGCCTCTGGCCTGAGCCCTTTCCTCTGCAGCCAGTCTAGGAGGGGCAATGCTGAACCCAAATAAATAGCCCCTGAATGGCAGGTTTGGGGGCAGAGAAATGGGCTGGCGGGACAGAGACTTTAGGAGAAGTGGCCATGTAGACTGCCCCTTGCTCAGAACACGTGAGCAGCCCCTCGCTCCCAGTTTGATAGAATCAAATCAATCACAGCGCTGAAGCCCTTTTACTCACAGGCTGACCTGGCCGCTTACCAGTCGGGCAGGAGGCATCAGCAGAATTTCCCCCCTGGGGGGGAAATTGGTCAGCAGGAGCAGAGAGGCAAGGAGCAGTTCCTCAATTGCTCCTCCAACCTGGTAAACTCCTAGCCATATGTCAAAGCCCGTCAGGCATCGCCTTCTCTGTACAGCCTTCCTCTTCCTGCTTCCCAAGGTGGAGCACCCACAGCACCTGGCATGTTCCATTTTTCCCGTGTGTGAACCGTGGTATTAGAGGGTCCCTTTGTTTTTGCCTCCCCTACCCCAGCATGTCTTCATCTTTGCATATTTGGCTGACACAGGGTGGGGCCCTCAGGAGAGGTTGCAAGTGAGCTGTAGGCAGAGGTTTACACCCCTTAAAGCAGAGGGAAGAGCACAAGCCTGTGGCCTGCGGGACCTTCCCGGGGCCTTGGGTCTGTCCTCCCCCGACCTGGGGAAGAGGCGGCCCCCAGGATTCCCGGAGCGCACGGAGTGGGACGCAGGCACGTGGGGTTCACGGAGCAGCTCCCTTGCCAACGGCAGCCCTCACATGCCTTTCCTTCTAAGGGGCCTCTCAGGTCCCCGTGGTCAGTCTGCCTCTCTCCCCAACCCCAACCCCCCCATGCAGTGTCTTTGATCTTTCCCACTCCAATTTCCACCCACAAGTCTTTTCAGCCTCAGGAAGTCCATGTGCACATTTTCCTATCTCGTTCTCGTTGACCATTACCCCAGTCCCCAGGAACTCACAGGAACCTTCCAGAAATCTCCTTTATCTCGCCAAGCCCATCTGGTTCCATTTAAGGATTCACCATATTTCCTCCTGTTTTCTGAGCCGTTGAGCCCGGCCTGTGTCCGTGTTCGGCCGTCCTCCTCTTGGGGCTGCTAAGAGCCCAGACATCATGAGCTACGGTGGGGGCTGGGGGCTCCCTGTGCCTGCCTGTGCTGTGGGGACTTCCCTTCCCCAGATCGGCTGATCTGGTGGCCGTCCCAGCCCTGACCCCAATCTGCAACCTGTTCATCACAAGTGATTTATGGCTGAAGATTCCAGCATCAAAGGCATGTCTGCATGTGACAGGGGGGATCTTTACCCTGGACTCTTGGCTCTGGCCACTGTGGGTCTGGGAGACAGGGGGGCAACTACCTCCATCTAGGCAGGATCCCTTTTCCCCCAGAGCTGCTGGGCGGAGCCCAGACAGGAGGGACGCTGCCAGGGGACATTCGGTGGAGTTAGAGCTGCTCCCCCCTTTGAGGGTCAACACACTCCAGCTGCCTTCTCTCCACCGTGGCCACCACCTCCTCTACCTGACACTCTTCGGCCATCTGGCAAGCAGGGAGGAGCCTCGCCAGGCGGCAGGCCCTCCCACTGGCTTTGGGACTAGAAGTTGCATAATAGGAGCGGGTGACTTCTCCCCCAAGCCCTTTAGAAGGTCAAGAAGCAGTGGCTTCTGTTGGCAGATGGCTGGAGAATCCGGGAAGGGGACCTCTTTGTGTTCTGTTCTCATAAATGAGGACGCCCAGGCCTGTGTCACAGTCCCCTGGACTCGCTTTCCCATCTGCGTAGTGGACGGAACGAGACCAGGGTTTCAGAGTATAGTTGTGGTTCTGCCAGAGGAAGTGTCTGAGATGACAGCACCTAGAGAACGGAAGACAGTGTCCACACTGACAGCGTGCGAGGGAATCAACTCAAGGAGGACCCGAGCTCCAGGGGGGGCCACACACGGCTGCAAGGCTGCCGGTCTCACGGCAGACGGCCACACGCCCACATGGCTGTCGTCCTCGCGCAGGCTGCGGCACACCTCCAGATGCCAGGCGAGCAAAACCCGGTATACGCTCCCTCCTGTGGGGATACCAGGTCTAAGGAGAAGAGCAACTGTTTTGGCCTGTGGGGCCTAACCAGCCAGGCAGCCGGATGCTTCGGCGGATCTCACGGCTTGCAGTTTAATGCCAGGCTCGGGGCGGGGCCAGCACGCACTGGGGTGGGCGGGGTCAGTCTTAGCCGCTAGGGCTCCTTGTGGGGCACCTTGCCTGGGGCACTGCGATGCTGGATTTGGGGTCCAGGCTGCCCCCAGTCACAAGGGTAGAGGATCTGGGGCATCCAGACAGGGTGAGCATGTGGACCCACCCTCCCACAGGCTGAGAGCCTCTGCTACGCAGGGCCAGGTGGTCCTGAGCCTTCAGTAGGGAGACCTTGGGCATATGGCTCAGGAACGGGGGGCTCACTGTCCCTCACTCCAGTGAGGGGTGTGGGCAGGCTCTATCTGGGGTGGACTCCACCCAGTAATCACACCGGGGATCCCGTTGGCCTCACCTCTGATAGCGGCCCCTTAGAGATGGTGGGGCCTGGACCCCAGTGTTCTCTAAACAGATACACACAGGACCCCGTGGAGCTGAAGGAGGCTCTTTCTCTGCAGGGACGGGGAGTCCTCTGTGTGGAGCCACGTGGAAGGGGCAAGTGCTGGACCCTGTCCGGGGAGGAGGGCGGCCGTCTGAGGCCTCCCGAAGGAGGGTGACCAGCATGGACAGGGCGAGCACACAGTCCCAGTCCGCACCTGCTGTCCCGGGCATTGTCAGTTATCCACCTTCGCATCTGCAAAAGTTTCCAGCTCCAGTGAGAAGGGCACAGTCGCCCTTTCCAGGTGGCTCCCTCAGGCTCTCTCTTCCTTCTCATGTGCCCCATCTACCGCCTCCCATCCCACCTCCTCCCTGCCCAGTATTTCAGTCCCTCTTTATAAAAACTACCCCTCTGGGGTCCTGCACACCTTAGCACCTGAGTCGTCTGGCACCCCGAGGCTTCCTGCAACGGCCGTGGGGCTGTGGGACGATTTCACTCTGTGGAGGGGGACCCTGATGGCCTCAGATCCAGAGTCTGTCTGTGGGGCGGATCAAGGGTCAGAGGTGAACGCCCCCTAAGACTGTCCAGCAAGGCATTTGCTTGACAGACACAGAAATGTCAAAATCCTGTAAAGACCGATGGTACCATCGTTGCTAATCTTCATTGCTAACAAGTCCTAACTGTATGTAATAGAAAAGGAGTGTGCTAGCATATGTTCCGAGCAGCACTGTTTACAGGGTGACGGACAGGAGCCACCTCCATGTCCAGCGGTGTATTCAGTATAATTCACCATATTCAGGGGGTCACCTTGCACGGAATTTTACACGGTCATTCACAGGCAGGGTCGGGGGTGAGTGCAGCCAGCGCAATGGGAGACGCTTGTGACGGAGTGAGTTAAACAGCCTGAGGCTGCCTGACACATGTTCGCTAAGTGAATTAGTGGATCCATTTCATGGGCTCCAAAGGAAATTAAGGGTTTAAATGTCATTTTCAAAATGTTTCTGCTGTGATTATATTGCCCTCGTGATGGAAAGCATATGATTAACAATGATAATTTTTGTTCATAGTAATGCCATCCGTTTTCATGATCATTTTAAAAATGATGGCCCTGAGATTCTTTACAGAGCTCTGCTGGCCTTGAATTTGATGTGTTGGTTTGAGCCCTGATGGCCGCACGCACTTCCGTCCACGTTGCCTGAATGGAAGTCCCTGGCCTCAGGCTGGCTGGGAGCCACCCAATGGAGAGAAAGTGGTGAGGGCAAGGTCTTGCTAGTCCTACCTCTGGTATTCTTAGAAAAACAACAAAACAACGATGAAATGTTAACCAGCTGGTTAACCAATTAACCGACAAACACTCAGCCTGGAGATGTTGCCAGGCGGCCTTGGGTTTTACCCAAGGGAGCTGGGCTCACTCGTCTTTGATTTCGAGGGTGGTTCTGCCCAACATGAGTCAATAGAGGCCATGATTAGCCTCCAGGGCTTTGCAAATGGGAGGAGACTCCGTGACATGTCGCAAGTGTGCAGGCACGAGGGAAGGGAATGACTGCAGGGATGAGTGCAGGGATGAGTGCAGGAATGAGCGCAGGAATGAGTGCAGGGATGAGTGCAGGAACGAGTGCAGGAACGAGTGAAGGGAATGAGTGCAGGAACGAGTGAAGGGAATGAGTGCAGGAATGAGTGAAGGGATGAGTGCAGGAACGGGTGAAGGGAATGAGTGCAGGAACGAGTGAAGGGATGAGTGCAGGAATCAGTGAAGGGATGAGTGCAGGAACGAGTGAAGGGAATGAGTGCAGGAACGAGTGAAGGGATGAGTGCAGGAACGAGGGAAGGGAATGAGTGCAGGGATGAGTGCAGGGATGAGTGCAGGAATCAGTGAAGGGATGAGTGCAGGAATGAGTGCAGGGATAAGTGCAGGAATCAGTGAAGGGAACGAGTGCAGGGATGAGTGAAGGGATGAGTGCAGGAATGAGTGAAGGGATGAGTTCAGGGATGAGTGCAGGAATGAATGAAAGGAATGAGTGCAGGAATCAGTGAAGGGAATGAGTGCAGTAATGAGTGAAGGGATGAGTGCAGGAACGAGTGAAGGGAATGAGTGCAGGAAAGAGTGAAGGGATGAGTGCAGGAACGAGTGAAGGGAAGAGTGTAGAGATGAATGCAGGAATGAGTGAAGGGATGAGTGCAGGAACGAGTGAAGGGAATGAGTGAAGGGATGAGTGCAGAGATGAGTGCAGGAATGAGTGAAGGGATGAGTGCAGGGATGAGTGCAGGAATCAGTGAAGGGATGAGTGCAGGAACGAGTGAAGGGATGAGTGCAGGAACGAGTGAAGGGAATGAGTGAAGGGATGAGTGCAGAGATGAGTGCAGGAACGAGTGAAGGGATGAGTGCAGGAATGAGTGAAGGGATGAGTGCAGGAATGAGTGAAGGGATGAGTGCAGGGATGAGTGAAGGGATGAGTGCAGAGATGAGTGCAGGAACGAGTGAAGGGATGAGTGCAGGAACGAGTGAAGGGATGAGTGCAGGAACGAGTGAAGGGATGAGTGCAGGAACGAGTGAAGGGATGAGTGCAGGAACAAGTGAAGGGAATGAGTGAAGGAACGAGTGAAGGGAATGAGTGAAGGGAGACATTGAGACTGCCGCCTGAGGCTGCCTTGTGGTTCTCAAATGTTGGGGGTCCGGATGGGGGGCGTGAGAGTCCTCCCGGCTCTCTCCTGGATTGACCAGGCTGCAGAGTGGGGCCAGCCTCTCGGCCGTGCTTCCAAGGGACCTGGGCAGATGGGAGCATGGTCAGCGGGGAGAAGGGGGCCCCAGGTAGAGGCTGGGGACGTCCCTGTGCAGACCATCAGAAGGAGCTAGGAATGCGTGCTGGCAAGAAACGAAGATGCTTCCTGATTTTCAGACTTCACATTAACCTAACAAAGCTGACCTGAGACAGGCCTCGGTCAGGGAAAGAGGTGGGCTGATGCAAGCAGCCCCGAGGACAAAGCCAGCCCCGGGGGAAGTCACAGGGACAGATTTGTGTCCCTGCAAGCCCCAAGTCCATCGGGCAGGCTAGACCCTCCAGCAGGAGCTGACGCTGCTGTCTTGAGGCAGAATTTCTTCATCTCAGGGAAACTCTGTTTAGTTCTGAAGGCCTTCGCCTGATTGGGTGAGGCCCGCTTTTTCTTAGGGTCGACTGATAGTAGAAGTTATCCACATCTCCCAGATCCTTCACGGCAACCCCTGGACGAGCGCTGGACTGAATCACTGGGAACGACAGCCTGGTCAAGTTGACATAAAGCTGACCATCACACTCTGTGAGCCAGGATGGAGCCAACAGGCCTGCAGGTCACGGCCTCACAGGGCAGCAGCAAGAGCAGCCCTCTGACCCTCCCCGCGCCCTGAGCCTTTCCTTCCCAGCTTCTGGGTGTCATCTCCCTGCACAGACAGGGCCGCAGAGCTGGGGGGCCTTTAAGTACCACACCCACTTCACCTAAGAAAACCAAGGCCCCAGGAGGAGTGACCTGCCCCAGGCCCCACAGCCAGTTTCAGGTGGGCCTGGGCCAGCACCCACTGCAACCTCCCACATCACACGAGAGGTGGCACATGAGGCCAGCCTGGGGAAGCCGTTGATCGTTCGCTGGTTTCTGTGCATTAGCCAGTCCCCGCTCTCCCTCTCTCATGTGATTATTCCAGGCACATTGGTCCTGACAGCTTATGGCAGGAGCCGCCCACAGCTGCCCTCGTGAGCAGAGAATACCAATTGCCATGTTCTCCATCTCAGGCAGGACTCCGCGGCTGCGGGCTGGATGGCAGGAGCAGCAGCGGTCAAGTCCAGTCCTGCTGGGGAGGGCGCGTTTACAAGGAGGGTGTCTGCAGAGCAAGCAGAGACTGTCACCCCCTCTGGAGAGGGGCTCTGGAGCCCGCCCGAGTCACTCCCTCTGTGCACAATCTCCCACCGCCCCGGCTCCGTGGTGTGAAGGTCAGCTCAGCGACCACGATCCCCACCCCTCGGGAGAGAGCGGTCACAGGGCCACAGGGACGCCCACAGGCCCAGGAGGGGAGGCCAGGTTCAAACCTGCCCCAGGACCACTGTGGGTGGCGTGAACCCTCCAGAACCTGGGAGACCCGGCCCTGAGGAGCAGCAATCATAGCTCTTGGGGCTGGCGTCCCTCTGAGGATGGGAACACAGGACGAGCAGGGAGGCGCTCGCACACGCCACCTGGCCGCAGCCCACTAGCCGTTGGCTGCTGTGGACCAACTGGGCCCCTCATTGTTCCTCATCTGTAAAGTGGGGACAGTCATCAATAGAGCTGCCTTTCTTGGGGTTCCACACTGTGCAAGCAGGCGCTGGGCTACGTGACCCCCGCCACCTTTTATTCCTGCAGCCTGCCCCCTAGGCTCTCTGCGGGGCTCAGTGGAGATGGCCCCTAAGATCTTGTAAACTGTAAAGTGCCAAGCCACTGGGGGCTGAGGCCATCTCCTCCTTCGTTGCCGCAGCTGCGCTGTCTTCCCACATCCGCCCGCCATCCACACTAATCAGCCCGTTCCCCGGCCCCTGATACCCTTGCAGGCCTCTCAGTGGGTCAGTAGGGCCCTGTCATGGTAGGGCCACATCTGCTGCCTTAAATGTCAGCTGCTCGGGGCCAGGCTGGTGGCGCAAGCAGTTGGGTGCACGCGCTCCGCTGCGGCGGCCCAGGGTTCGCCGTTTCGGATCCCAGACGCGCACCGATGCACCACTTGTCAAACCATGCTGTGGCGGCGTCCCATGTAAAGTGGAGGAAGATGGGCATGGATGTTGGCCCCGGGCCAGTCTTCCTCAGCAAAAAAGGAGGAGGATTGGGAGATGTTAGCTCAGGGCCGATCCTCCTCACAAAAAATAAATAAATAAATAAATAAATAAATAAATAAATAAATAAATAAATAAATAATGTCAGCTGCTTAACTGACGAACTTGAACTGCCAACAACCGCTTCCCACTGTCCCCGCTCCCTGCTATGCTGGTGTCTGGAGAACCTCCCAGTCATGAGCGGCATGAGTCCCCGGGATCCCTGGGCGAGCCTGTGTGGGTGGGAGGGCACTGCCGTCACACACAGCCCAAGAACACGGGAAACCATGTGCCAGGAGCGCCCAGGACCTGGTGGGAGATGCACAGCTGGCCACCCCGCCCCCACCGTCCTGTGGATGGTGTGCAGGTGTGCGAGCACCCATGGTGGGAGGCGGGGTGAATGGGAGAACCCCTGGCCAGCCCCCGCCCATGGCCGGTGATGGCCGTGCGTGTGGACTGGGGGCCTGCTCTGCCCCGGGCACAGGCCAGACACCTGCCCACCTTCCCCCACTCCATCCCCCACCATCCTGCCCAGGGTGTGAATATTCCCATCCTGCAGATGAGGACAGTGAGGCTCAGAGGGGGCAGGCAACTTGTCCTGGGTCCCACAGCTAGCGTGATGGAGCCAGGGCGGGCCTGTGATCTTGGCGTCAGGGGCATCCACCCTTCCATCTGTCAGGTTCTCCATGCTGCGTGACAAACCACTCTGAAACTTAGTGGCTGAAAATAACAGTTCTTTATTTTGTTCACAAGTCTGCAGTTTGGGAAGGACTGGAGGGGACCAGGCCTTCTCTCTGCCATGAGGCGTTGATACAGGGAGCTGGGCAGGGGTTAGGGGTCCACTTGCAACATGGAACACCCACACGGCAGGCGGTGAGGGCACTGGCTGTCGGTGCCTCTCCGTGTGGGCCTCTCCTCGGCCGCTTGGGCCTCCTCACAAGGTGGGCTGGAGCCCAGGACAGGGGGCGCGGGAGCTGCCAGTTCCTTCAGACCCGGGCGCTGTCTCAGCATCTCTTCCGCCACACTGTGTTGTGGTCAAGAAGTCCAGATAGAGCGGTGGGCACGTCGACGCCGCGTAGACCTCCCTAAAGATGCGGGGCTGCATCTTCTGACCACTAACCTCCCAGTGCTCTCCAAGTGTAGACACCCACGCATGTAGCCAGAGGGACGGCTTGGCGTCTGTCCTGCTGTCCCGTCCTCAGCCACAATAGATTTGTGTGGTGTCAGTGCCACTTTCCCTCCCTGAGCCCCGGTTTCCTAGTCCATGAAATGGGAGTAGAGGGGCGGGCCCGCTGTTACCGACGTCTCTGGACCCCGCGTCTCCATGCCCTCCCCCCACCCTCTCACCCCTCCCAGGAAATGCTGCCTTCCGTGCTCCTGTGTGTTTCTCCTGCAGCAGTGAGCACTTTGGGTCTCAGCTAAGCAGATTGCCACATGCTTCAAGAAACAGTCAAGAACGCCAGGTGGCCTGGCTGACCACCTCCCAGGGCTGCTCTTGGGTCAGTTGTCCTCCCTGATGCCCCTCCACCCTGGGGGCCCTCCAGGGTGCTTCACTGTAAACCGAGAGGCCCTCCGCCGTGTCCGGCCCCGCAGAGATGAACTCGCAGGCTCCGGCTGACACTCCAGGGAGGGCACTCCAGAAACCCGCAATGAGCAGAGAGGTGACACGGAGCCTCGGGGGCAGGTGCAGCTGCCAGGAGCCTGTCTGGGGGTGGCCCCTCGTGTGGAAAGTTAGTGTAATTGTGAGGACAGAGCTCCGGGCTCATTCATGGCATGATTCCCAGCCCCGTGGTTTCTACAGGGTCTCTGAATAACTCCCTTTGTGGTTAGAGAGGGCACACCAGGTCTGTCGTTTAATGGGGATGTTTCCAGGGCTTGTCTCCACCCCAGGACCGACTGGCGGCACTCAGGGTGCCGGGAGGGTTGAGAGCCTGGGGGCATGGAGGCGTCCCTCGGGGTCACCAGCACCTGCTGCATGCCAGAACAGCGCCTCTGCCCACCCGCCGGCTGGTGACAGCCCGATGGTGATTGCCTGGACACAGGCTGCTGGGCCCTCGTGTCAGCTCCCAGCTCCCATTCAGTCATTTGTCACAATTTAAACATGAAATCACATTAGCAGAAGGCCTCGTGCCACAGCAACCAGCCACCGGACGGCCACGGCCTCCTCGCCAGCCCCGTTCCAGCAGACCCAGAGAGCAGGCCGTTCCAGGCCCAGGCAGCTCTGACCGCATGGGCACTCATTACCCGGTTCCCCAGCTACCGACCTCTGTGACACACATGCTCATCCAGGACATCTGGGGGTCAGTCAGGGCTGGGGTGGACGGCTCCATTTCACAGACAGGAGACAAAGTTTCCAACTCGCCCAAAGCCACTGTCTGTTGATGAGTAACCAATAAAATCCAACATTTGTCTTTTAGTTCTGCACGTGGTCTCCCACCTCCCCTGCTTGTCCTCCACCTCTGAGCCGTCCAGGGCCACCACCAGCCACACAGGCTCCTTAAACTTAAATTCACTAAACTTGATAACGTTGAAGATTTAGAGCCTCAGTCACCCCAGCCACATTGCAAGTAGCCACACGTGGCAGCCGCATTGGCCAGTGCAGACCTAGAACATTCCACCATTGCATGAAGTGCCATGTCTTGACCTTGGGAAATGCCCTTCTCACAGCTCCATCCTCCTCCCCCTCCCACTCACTGTGTCACATCATGACCTCGGTCCTCACAAGTGGGCTTCAGGTGGACACCACTGCCCGCATTCTAACACGGGGAGACTAAGGCCCAGCGGGGAGACTGAGGTCCAGCAAGGCCCGTGGCCGCCCCAGGTCACACTCCTAGGACTCAGGAGCCTGGGGTTCAGGCCCAGGACCTTCTCACCAGGCCATATGGGTCAGTGTCCAAGCGGAGGAGGCTCTTGGGGCCACAGTGGGAGGCACAGGCCTTTCTCTCAGAACACCTTTATTCTCAATCTATGCCCAAATGGCGAGGATGCACTTTCCTCACCAAACACGAGGGCCCAGGAGCCAAGGGGACCAGGAGAAGGTGCGGCCCCACCGCAGGCTGCCAGGGGGCACTAGGAGCAGTCACACCTGGTGGCCTCTGGCCAGGAGGGACCTAGGTCCCAGCTGTAGGAGCTGGAAGGTGCCTCCAAGGTCTGCTGGTCCTGTTGCAACGGGGAGGCCAGCGCTTCCCCCAGGCCACCCCGCAGATCTGCAGGGAGCCAGGACCACCCGGTCTAATGGGCCGCATCCATGCCCTTCCTGCTGGATGGTGCAAGGGCACCCTTGTCTTCCTCCTCCCCTCCCTCCTGCCCTCCCTGCCTCCTTCCCGCCTTCTACCCTCCTTCCTTCTTCAACACACCTGATGTCGCACTCCCAGGCAGGACTACAGAGGAGAAGGACGAGCTCTCTGCCCTCCCAGACTTTGAGGTTTCCTTGGCTGTAAATTGTACACAGTAATAGTGTCCCCCACCCTGTGAAAGTGGTTGTGATAACTGAATAAACAATTCTAGTCATGCAGCACAAGCCCTCAGCTGCCCAGCAGTGGCTGTTGCTCCTGCCATCACATCCCCTTCCCTGGTCCTCCCCCCCACAAGCATTGGAGCCACAGAGTGTCTCAGGGTCACAGAGATTCGGATGAGTGACCAGTATCTGCAGCATGTGTGCTGAGAGCAATTGGGCAACAGGGGCAGGGCTGCTAACCCTGAGGTCCCAGTTTTGGGGTGCAGGTAGGCCTTTCCCGCTGGGCCCCCACTCACACTCCTGTGAGGCTCTCCCCGGGAGGAGCCCATTAGCTCCCACGGACAGGGCCAGCTGGGGCTGCGGGCTTCTGATCCCTCCCTTTGCAAGCACAGCCCCAGCCCCTCTGCATGCCAGTGTGCCCTGGACTCCTAGCACTGGGCCAGCGGCCGGCAGGGAAGCCGTCACAGGGAGGGCCAAGGGGCTGTAGCCTTGTGCCCGGGGAGGCCCTCAGTGGCCTCCCCCACCTCCCAGAGGGACGTGACAAAGCAGCCGGGGCCAGTGGCTCCCCGGCGTGAACACCACCGATGGTTTCTGGCCTCTGCGTGGAGCAAAGGGCACGCCCTCCACACGACCCAACACCACCCCGGAGACTAGCCAGACGCCCCCGCCCACACACACTCCCTGTGCTGCCAGCCATGACCTGCGCACCCCGACGACCATGACAGGGAGCAGAGGGCTCTGACGCTGACCACGGGGCTGTGGTTCAGCACCCACGCTCCCTTTGTCCCCTCACATCACCCTCACAGTCCTGCGGAGGAGGCGGCCACCCCCCGACCCTAATGCGTGTCAACCCTGAGTGTGACGGGGACCCCGGTCTCCTGTGAGCGGACAGCTCAGCTTCCACAGGCTGAAGGTGACACACTAACGGCATGTCGTGCAGCCAATGGTACCTCGGCCTGGATGACCACGGGGTCCTCCCCCTTCACAGACAGAGAGGCTGGCACTGAGTGAGGGAGCCTGGCCTCAGGCAGCAGGAAGGCGGGTTCCCACCCAGGCACCCTCTTCTGCTTCTGCTGCCACCTCCTCCTCTCTCTACCTCGTCCCCCTTTCCACTCATTCATTCTTGAAGACCCAACTCTGATGCCACCTCCTCCAGGAAGCCTCCCATGATTGGCCCCTCTCCCCAGCAGTCAGTTCCCTTTCCTCCCTTTGGGCTTCCCCCGCTCCCTGGTCACCTTGCTGGCCTGGTGGTGCTGGGACCGTGTGTCACATGTCATGGGGCCACATATCACATGCCTGGGGCCCAATGGACAAGACCTGCCTGCTTGTGACCCGCCCTTTTCCTGACACACAGGGTCTCACCCAGCTGGCTGAGCACACTCTCGACCACCAGAACTGTGGTTCACTTGAGAGCACTGAAAAGTGAGCACCTTTCGGGAGTGTTCTGGGTTTGGGTTTTTTGGCAAAATACACATAACATAAAATTTAATATTTTAGGGCCAGCCCCGTGGCTTAGCGGTTAAGGGCGCGCGCTCCACTACTGGCAGCCCGGCTTCGGATCCCGGGCGTGCACAGACGCACCGCTTCTCCGGCCATGCTGAGGCCGCGTCCCACATACAGCAACTAGAAGGATGTGCAGCTATGACATACAACTGTCTACTGGGGCTTTGGGGAGAAAAAAAAAAAGGAGGAGGATTGGCAATAGATGTTAGCTCAGAGCCAGTCTTCCTCAGCAAAAAAAAAGAGGAGGATTCAGCATGGATGTTAGCTCAGGGCTGATCTTCCTCACAAAAAATAAATAAATAAATAAAAATAAATAAAAATAAAAAATAAAATTTAATATTTTAACTATTTTTAAGTGTGCAGTTCAGTGGTGTTAACTACCTTCACATTGTTGTGCAACCATCACCACCATCCATCTCCAGAACTTTCCATCTTCCCCAACTGACTCTGCCCTCGTTAAACACCCACTCCCCAGCCCCCTGCCCCAGCCCCTGGCACCACCATCCTACTTTCTGTCTCTACGATGTGACTCCTCTAGGGACATCCTATGAGTGGAATCATTCAGTATTTGTCCTTTTGTGACTGGCTTATCTCACTCAGCATGATGTGATCAGGTCCATCCATGTTGTAGCAGGTGTTGGGATGTCCTTCCTCTTTTTTTTTTTTTTTTTTTGTGAGGAAGATCAGCCCTGAGCTCACATCCATGCCAATCTTCCTCTTTTTGCCGAGGAAGACTGGCCCTGAGCTAACATCTATTGCCAGTCCTCCCCCGTTTTTTTTCCCTCCCCTTTTTCTCCCCAAAGCCCCAGTAGATAGTTGTATGTCACAGTTGCACATCCCTGTAGTTGCTGTATGTGGGACGCGGCCTCAGCATGGCCGGACAAGCAGTGTGTCAGTGCGCGCCCGGGATCCGAACCTGGGCCGCCAGCAGCGGAGCGCGCACTTAACCGCTGAGCCACGGGGCCAGCCCCAGGATGTCCTTCCTCTTTAAGGCTGAGTAATGATGTTCCATTGTGTGGATGGACCACGTGTTGTCTGTCCACCACCCGTCGACGGACGCTCGGGTATTCCACCTGTTGGCCGTTGTGGTGCTGTGAGCACGGTGCACACCTGTCTGTTGGAGTCCCTGCTGTCAGTGTTGGGGTACATTCCCAGGAGTGGAATTGCCGGGCCATAAGGTAGATCAGATGTAACCTGTTGAGGGGCTGCCACACTCTTCCCACAGCGGCTGCCAGCCTGCCGTCCCCACCCGTGGTGCACGAGGGCTCCAGTTTCTCCAGGTCCTCTCCAGCACTTGGGATTTTCTGGCGTTTGTGGGTGTGTTTTTTTAATAATTGCCATCGTAGAGGGTGTGAGGTGGTATCTCACTGGGGTTTTGGCTAGTGTTTCCCTAATACTAGTGATGTGGACACACTTGCTGGGAATGGGGATGTTTGTCCTTGGTCTTCCCACTTCCAGAAAGTTCCACTCTCCTCTGCTGTATCATCACCCACTCAGCTCTGCACATTCTGGCTGTTTTTGCCACCCCTTCATGTGCTCAAGTGCCCTCTGTGAAAGGCGGGTTCACGCCCATGACAAGACCAGCATGGAAATTCTGAGCCACTTCTAGAACTTTCTACAGCAGCCTGGCCATGTGGCTGTGACATGCTGCCACATGATTAGTGGGCTCGTCATGAGTAGGGCATATCCCCAGAGTGTTGGCTCATGGTGTGCGGACGTTTAAAAGGCCGATGCCACCCTGCACCCCCCATGGTCTGTGAAGCACAGTAGTGACTGAGTCAGGTCACTTGTCCACTCCGAGGCTCGTTAATACCCCCACCCCCAGAGCCTGGCACAGATCATCTCACTTGGTGGACACCTGGACAAACATGTGAACGAAGGCAGGAATGAATGAATGAATGAATGAACGAATGACTGCATGGGGCAAGCCGACAGCCTCTGATTTCTGTGGCCGAGGCCTGAGGAGCCTGCACTCTTGGTTCCCATGGCCACAGCCAGCAGTGGATCTGCCATGAAGCAGAGGCACCCTCGCCCCCACACGGCCTCATTTCCTGGGTGTTTGTACCAATTGGGGGAGCACTGCCCGCCCCCTCTCCCTTATCTTCCTATCCCACTCCATGTCAGCTTGCTGACGCTTGCGACTGGGGGTCGGCGGCCGCCTTCTCTGCCATCCTTGCTGCCAGCTTCCGCCTGCTTGGCAAAGGCTGCGGTCTCGGGTGGCTGGACTGTTAATTAAACAACAGACCCAGACGAGGAGGCGAGGCTGCGCTCATTTCCGCTCCCGGCGGACGGGCTTAATTAGATGGGACCCCGGGTGCAGCCCACGATGGCCATCTGGGGGCTGAGGGCACTCAGAGCCTGGTCAGAGAGCTCTGGAACCCATCAGAGAGGGTGCCTGATTCCCTCCTACAAGGGAGCCTGCAGGGGATGCAAGCCACCTGGAGCCAGAGAGACGGGGCTACACCTCATATCCGACCAGGACACGGCCCCCAGGAAGAGACCGGGCCCCGCCTCTGCTCGGAGCGCCAGTTTCCTCTGTTTGGTGATTAAAAGTCAGAGGGGTTGTCAGAAAGCAGGTTAGAGGGTCCTTCCTCTAGTCCACCAACAATGACCCAGCGTGGAGGACAGGGGAAAGCTCGTGTGGCTTTGCACTGTGACATACGAGACTCGACCCAAGTACCAGGCTTGCAGCGGTCAGCCCCTGAGCCTTGGCCCCGGACGGGGTGGGCATGTGGTGGTGGGGGCAGGAAATGTTTGGGAAGCTCAGACCCGTGGGTTGCACAGCCCAGCCCTCACAGGTGTGTCCTCTCCAGGCCTGACCCTGTCACCTCCCTGACTGCACCTGCCCGGGGTCATTGTGAAGCTCTCAGGAGGGGCTGGGTCCCCCACAGCTTGTACAGTACACGCCGTCACCACTGTCCCGATCATTTGACACTCATGAGCTGGCCGGGATTGGTAAATAGGATCGATCAGATTTGATGTGACCACTTAGGAGGAGGTGACAGGGGTGGGAGGGTCAGAAATTACCCAGAGCTGCTGGGCCACACCCCTTTAGCTGGCAGCTCTCCTTCCAGCCCCGTGTCCCTGGGAGGCTGCCCCACGGGTGAGAACCCGCTGAGGCCACAGAGCTCTGGGTTTGCTGGGGGTCCGGCAGCAGGAGGGTAAGAGGACCCGTACAGGGGAGGGAGGGATCTCCGAATCCCTCGTCCCCTCCTACTTTCTCCTGCAGGACAGGGCCATCCCCAGTCCCTGGGGCCGGGCCAGGGTGCTAAGAGTCCCCCAGGAACCCCCCTTTGGGGGTCATGGAGCATCCAGAAGTGCCTAGAGAAGAGGGCAAAGGGCAGGCATGTATTGAGCGCCTACAGTGTGCTGACTCAAGCTCACAGCCATCCTGGGAAGGGCAGCGGCACCCCCATATTACATCCACAGAGACGGGGCCTGGAGGGCCTGGGCTGTGGTAGGAGGGTCAGTATTTGAGCCCAGGGCCTCTGGATCCTGTGGTCTTCCCTGCATCCTGCTGCCACTGACTACTCCGTGGGTCCTGGGTCTCCATCAGGAGTTCAGCCAGGCAGGGACACAGAGGATGCTGGGACGTCTGGAGTCCCCAAGGGTCTGGGAAAGGTTGGAAGCTCGCCCTTCACGGTTGTCCAAGGCCAGGTGGGGGGCTTAGCTGAGCACACCCCACCACCCAGGACCCAGGCAAACGCCCACCATGTCTGCAACAGAGAGTCCCCCAGGGCCAGGCAGGGCAGTGAGGGGCCTGTGCTCAGCTGCCTGCAGCCTCTGAGGACAGCAAGCCCCCAGGACACCAGGGCTTGAGAGCCAATCAGAGAAAGAGCCAGAGGATAGTTGTCTCCACTGCCCTCCACACCAGGAATCCTCCAGAGGCTGTGGCTCTGCTGTTCCCATGCAGGCGCTGTCCCCATGCTGTGAAGAGCCCTGACGTCCTTTCCCAAGAGGACGGAGCTGCTGGGCTGGGGCTGCCCTCCGACCACCTTCCTCCAAGACCCTGGAGCTCAGCACCCAGAGGCCTTCAGGTGTTCGCATGGACTTTCCTGCCTCAGGGACTCCAGCCGGGAAAGCGCCTTAGAGACCTCGAACAACCTGGAGTCGGGGCGGAGGCACCCAGGCCTCCTCAGCCAGGCAGACTGTGCCCTGGAGCCCGGCTCTGGGCCCCCAGCACTTTCCTGACTCACCCCTTCGTCACCCACACGGACACCCAGGAGCGCAGCCAGTGCCCGCCATGTCTCTCTCTCTGTCCTCGCCTCCTCCTCTTCTCTCCATCTCTGGTTTGATGCCATCGGCCCAGGTGTCGAGGCCCCATAAGGACAGCTGTGTTGGGTGTGAGGCTGATGTCCAGGATGTCCTTCCTCCATCCCCAGCGTCCTCCCTGTGGGGTCTCCAGGATAAATGTCACTCTGCACCCCAAAAGTGGGATCCACCCTTCTCTCTGGTGGGAGGGCCCCAGGGCCCCAGCTGTGGCTGCCCCATCATGGAGACATGAGCAGTGTGTCTGGGGCACTGCAGGCAGCCCCACCACAGGGCACCTAGACCCCAAGTGAGACTGTTTTCCCCATAACAGGGCATTCAGGTAGACGGTCTGAGGTTCCCAGGGTGAATTCACGGAGAACAGGACTGTTCTGATTGGGTTTCCCCCTCGTCATCTCCTCACAGGGCAATCCGAAATGACCTGCCCCTCCTCAAACCATGCCTGGCCTGAGGCCATCAAGATCTGCCCCCAGTGGGGGTAGACCCATCCCTGAGCACTCGGCTGAGTGGGAGTTTGACCCCTGGACAAAACAGGGATTCTTAGGAGAGAGTAGGGAGAGTGGAGGTGCCAGGAAGTGCCAGGGCTGGGGCTGAGCTGGAGACCACCAGCTGTTGGCGGATCGCTGCCGGGGCTCTTCCTCCTGCCACAGGCGATCAGGCGCTTTCCCTCCCTCCAGCTCTCCCAGGGTGAGGGTCGCCGGGTCCTGGCTAGGTCGGTCACTCCCTGCCCCTCGAGGCAGGGCCAGGCCTTTGTGGGAGCTGAGTGTTCACACTGACGCCCGCAGAGCCAGCTGGGGCCACTCTCTATGCCATCATCTGAACAAGACGGCCGGTGTGGGAGGGGCTGTCCCGACATTTGCTCTGTGATCACCAGGACAGAGTGGGCCATGTCCTCCGTGACTCAGGGGGCTGAGCATCGCACCAGACCCGGCCCTCCTGCCTCCTCTCTGTGCTAGTGGTCGCCCTTCTCTCCCACCTTTCCTGCACACGTTCTGAAGACCGACAAGGAGGATCCGGCTCTGTGGTCAGCCCTGGGTTCACGGTTCTCCTTCTGGAAACAGCTGGAGCTGCCCGCAAGGCCATGGGAGCGCAGCTCAGAACAGCCGTTTAGAGGAACACCCATGTCCACGCTCAGCATTGGGCGCACACAACAGTTCATCACGGCCCCAAACCCAGCTGCCCACGTGCCGTCAACAGCAGAATGGGGGCATCTGCTGTGGGGGTGCTCACAGCAATGAAGACAGGCCAGGATGCATCTCCCAGACATGGAGCCCTCCTGCACAGCGTGATCCCACATCCCAGAGTCGGGAAGAGGTCGACCGAGCTGGTATGAGAAGCCAGGAGGGCGGTGCCGAGGGAGGGAGGGGAGCTGAGGGGAGGGGCAGCACGGGTGTCCCGGGGGCTCGGCACCTTGGGACAAGATGAGCTGTACACCGAAGGAAGGGTGCACCTCTCTGTCTCTATACTGTATTCTGATTTTAAAGATTCTTTTAAACGTTTTTCAAAAGAACGAAATTCTAGGGGCTGGCCCCGTGGTGTAGTGGTTAAGTTCAGCACACTCTGCTTCAGCGGCCCTGAATTTGATTCCCCGGAGCAGACCTACACCACGCGTTGGTGACCACTCTGTGGGGCGACCCATATACAAAAGAGAGGAAGACTGGCACAGATGTGAGCTCAGGGCTGATCTTCCTCACCAAAAAAAAAAAAGGACAAAATTCTCACCCTGCCATCGACCATTTGACCTTGGCTAAGCCACGTAACCTCTCCGAACCTCCACTTCCTTACCTGTGAAATGGGAATAATACTAGTGCCTTCTTCACAGCCCCTAAGAAAATGTCATTGGATCACTCAGACCAGGGCCTGGCCATGTCAGCTGATGCAAAGTTTCTGCTCCTGCTATCATAGCTCTCCGCGACTCCTCGAAAGCTGGGGCACAGGCAGAGGAGGACACTGCCTTGTGTCGCATACATCACTTCCACACACCAGCCAGGACTAGGCACAGCCACGTCAGGTTGCCAGTAAAACTGGGAGGGAGCATCTTCCTCTGCAGCCAAGTGCCCATGGAAAGTTCTAGCAGGAGAACATGGGCAACAATTGCACCACACTCCACCAGTGATGGCTGCCTCTGCTCCTGTGACAACCAGCACGTGGCAGGCACCAGACGAGAGAAAAATGAACCAGATAGAACGTTGGAGAGCTGGGGCCGGTGGGGGACCTGAGACACGCACGATGGCTGAGTGCAGGGCCGAGTGTTGTGAGTGGCGCTGGAGGCCAGCCAGGGCGTTTACTTCCAGCAGGAGCAAGCACATGTGCGTTTTGGCTGGAACTTAGACTCGTGGAGGAGGGTCAAGATTTCCAGAAAGAGAACAGCATGGATACAGCAGTGGAGGCAGACAGAGCGCAGCTTGGCTGAAGCAGCGAGGGCAGAGCAGGGAGGAGAGGCAGACGGAGCAGAGGGTCGAACGACTTGACAAGGCCTTCACGGCCACAGCGCAGGGTTCCGACGCTCGCCTGTAGCTGGAATCCTTCAAGGGAAGCTCGGAGACCATCCACCTCTGTATTGCCTCTGGTTTTTGTTAAAATGCAAGTTCCTGAGTCCTGCCTTGACCCACTGACTAGAAGCCCTGGCAGTGGGTCCAGGGCTCTCTGTGTTAACCGTTACTGTCAATAATAGGGAGCCATTGAAGGTTCAGGAGCTGAGGAGTGGCATGTTGATGCTGTCCCGGCCTGGGTGGGGAGGGGCTGTAGATAGGATGGTGAAGGGGCTCCCCAGGGCTTGACCCTGCTGGGCTCTGCTTCCTCATCTCTTGAGAACTCATAGAAACGCCACCAGAGGGAAAGGTCTGGGTTAGCCTCAGCCCAGATGTGGAGACAGCTGGCAGATAAGAAGGAAGGATGAACGTGATATGGTTTAGTTCCTTCCGCTAATGGCTGGTCACGACCCAGCAAGATCCTCGAGGAGCGCCCATGTGGCAGGGTTGGAGCAGAGCAGGCAGGGGGCGGCCAGGGCGCGGGGGCCTGAGCCTCAGGCTGCACGGGCCAGGTCGGAAGAGCGAACGAGGGTGCTCTGAGAGGGGACGCGGTGGCACCTGCCCCCGCATTCCTCAGAGGGCCTCATGCTCAGAGGCGAGTGTCAGTGACTCCAGGTCACATGTCCCAGGATGGGGTCCCCAGCTGAACCATGGACGAGCTGGAAGGTTGGTCACTGTGGCTGGGAATTGGCTGAAAAGGTGGGTCTCTCAGCTGTCCCAGGAGGAGTCAAGGAAGAAGTTCTTGGACGGCATTTGGGCTTACAATTTCACGGGGTCCAAAGCGGGGGCACTCTCAAGGCCGGGAAGGGTTCAGAGCTTACCCAGGACACTTTCAAAGCATATCACTAGCCAGAGGGTGGAGACAGTCCACATGGCTGTCCACGGGTGATAAACCACACTGTGCAATCTGACTCGACCATAAAAAGGAGTGCAGCACTGACGCAGGCCACAGCGTGGATGAACCTGGAAAACGTCAGGCTAAGTGGCAGAAGCTAGTACCAAAGGATCTCATGTTACGTGACTCCATTTACATGAAATGTCAGAGTGGGCAAATCCACAGAGATAGAAAGCAGAGCAGTGGAGGCCACTGGCTGGAGGTTGGTGGGGGAGTGACTGCCAATAGGAACAGGGTTTCTTTTTGGATGATGAAGAAGTTCTGGCATTCGATAGTGGTGATGGTTGCACAACATTGTAAATCGAAAAACCACTGAATTGGGCAGTTTGAAAGGGAGCATTTGACGGTATGTGAATCATATCTCAATAAAAAATAAACCAAAAAAATTAAAAAGTTAAAACCACAGGACTGCCGGATCTTGCAGGTCCTGGGGCTGCTCTCCCAGCCAGCCCTTTCCCTGGGACTCCCTGGGGCGACGGCAGGTGGGGACTGGGAGCTTCCTCCCCATGCCTCTCCTGGACCGCCCTGGGGCCACCAGGCTCAGCTCACGACATATGCAGCTGTCACAACCCAGGCCAGACCTGTTCCTTCCTGATCGTTCTCATGAGCACAGACTTCTTTTGTAATCAGCATGCGTTCAAGATTTTGAAAATTATACAAACTAAAATAATACTGATAAGCCCTAAATTGTTGACAGCAGTTCCATTTGGTAGGAGAGAAACATCCTTTTCCGTATGTGTGATGCTGTCTCGCACTGAGCAAGCATGACTTTGGTAATCTTTAAACTACAGAAGAAAGTGTACAAGTCCAGCAGAGGCCTGTGCCCCAGCCCTGGTGTCCGTCAGAGTGGGATCTGATGGGCAGCCCCACCCCTGGGGTGAACTGAGATGGTGGGTGCTGAGGCTGCCAAGGGAGGTGACAATGGAGGCCGTTCCCTCCCTTCCACTCTTTGCTTTGGCAAAAGAACTGGGAATTCTGCTGGAAGGAGTGAATTCAAAAAATTTAGGGATTTCCAATCCAGATTAGCTTTCACCTTGCCGGGTAGCTGGCCTGGCCGTTAGAAGCAGATCTGGCACGTGGGGCACTGTCAGGGGTGGGCTGCAGCTCCAGGTTCCAGAAGGGTGAGGGGCCGACCTTGGCCTGTCCCTGTGTCCCCTAGATGCCCTGGGAGGCCAGCTGTGCCCAGGGCTGTGCGGCCAGGTCTCCAAAGAGTCGGAGCCCACACGAAGGGCCATTTAGACGTCACCCCCATAACCAGGTTTGGCACCCCCAACCGGGGCCAAGGGAACAAGACCCCAAGTGCCCACTGCAGGGGAGGTTCCATGGGGGCTGTGATGGGACTCTGACCCCGGAGACTTGAGAGCCAGGGTTTGCCTGTGGGATCTCTTGTTTTCTTTCCTCCCTTCCGCCAGCGTGCGTTCAGCTCCTGCACCCGGCCCAGCACTTTGCAGACTGACCAGAGGCGCGGGGTGGGGCTTCTCGGACCAGCCCAGTGAGGGGCACTAGCCCGAGCCCAGGCCTCTCCCCACATGAGCACCGTCCTGGCGGTGGTTCCCCCGAAACAGGTGGCCAGGTGGTTGAGGTGGTGGGAGTGCTTTCCACGCTGTCTTCCTGGGCCAGCCTCGACTTCCCTTCCCCTCGCCCAGGACAGCCTCCCCCAGGCAGCCCTCCAGAAGGACTCTGTCAGCTGCTCTGGGACAGCCCACCCCGCCAGTGTTTGTGAGCTGGAGGAAAGCCCTGATCCGTCTCCCCAAAGTGATGACACTTCTGACAAGAACACTGGCTTGTGAGCACGTCCCAGGAGGGGCTGCTATTTGGGATTATGGCAGTCGTTTTCTTTTCAAAGGGACTGGGCTGGTCTGGTTATAAACTGATAGGAGAGTCCAGGACCCAGGAGATGGGCCGGATGAAGACTGATGGGCTGCATCGCTGGACCCCACAGCAGCTGGGACCTGGAAACACATATGCAAGGTCAATGCGAGGCCTGCACCGAGGAGACCATGGGCCCCTCGGTGTCTCTGAGATGTCTGGGGCGTCCCCCCGCCCCAGGCGGGCAGGCTGGGGGCATGAGGAATGCAGCAGGCACAGCTGTCGGGCAGGAGCAGGGGTGCTGGCCGTCAACCCCAGACCCTGGGCTGGCAGCCAGGCGGGGAGCACACAAGAGCCGAGAGCTCTCTGGACCTTCCGAGACACCAGTGGCACCTCCCCCACAGGGGCCCAGAGCTCGCAGCATCACCGAGAGGGTGTCCCGTGAGGCCTCCTCGGGCCTCCAGCAAAACTACACCAGCGGCTCAACAACGGTGCTTTCAAGGTTTCCTGAGACGAGCGTGGAGAGCAACTCAGGAATCAGGTTTCTTAGCAGCTCCCTAATGGCGGGTGTGACCACCCTGGTTCTGCGTCCGAGGTGGTGCTCCCCAGCTCTGCCCACCCTGGGACCAGTACCCGTGTCACCGTCTCACCCGGTGGCTCCCCGGCTCATGCTGACCTGCCTGGTTTGGGAGGGCTCCATATTCATCTCTCATGAGGCTAGAGCTCATCCGGCGGGGTCACTGCTTCCTCCAGGGGCCCAGGGGCTGCACAGACCCTCAGGAGCAGCTGGGCCTGAGCAAGGGGCCGACAGTCCTCCTCGCTCAGGACGCCAGGCAGCCAGGCCAACCACAAGGGCGGGCTGAACCATCCATGGTCTGGTCCCAACCCTTTAGCCAACAGACAGCCTCAGGAGGGTGTGAGGTGCCCAAAAGGGGTGCAAACCTGGACCACAGCCCCAGGAAACCAACCTTCCAGGTTAACACTGAAAATCCCATGTCCTGGGAACCTCCTCATCACGGGCACAGTGGGCCAGGCGGTCACCCAGACTCCGATTTCCAGACTCCCCCACCACCTGCCTGAGGGTGGGCCCACCAGGAGGCCTACTGCTCCCTCACCCGATGCCCAGGCTGGCCTTGCGGAGACACTGGGCCTCCCGCCATCGTGTCCTTCAAGACTGTGATCAAGGCCCCACTTGCCATCCCTGTAGTGCAAAATCCCAGCCTCCTGTACCTGCTGCCTCTCTGGTCCTCTCTGAATCCCCTCTCTGCTCCATCCCTCTGCTGTGGGAGTGGGGTCATGGGAGAGGGGCTGATGTTCCTGCTTAGGAATCTCTCCACCGTCTCCGGGGAGGGCACGGAGGGAGGCCCAGCTGGGGGAAGGTCCTCGGGCCTCTGCATTTACTGTGGATAGTCTCCATCTTTTCTCAACCATAATTTCTTCCCTCAGCCCCTCATTAAGAAGAGTTGGCAAAACCAGGGAGAAACAGGGATGGCGGTACCATTTACGGAGCCCGACATGCAGCCCTTCACACCCGCCCTCTGGCTCTATCCCTCACAGCCATCCCATGAAGCAGGGCTTGTCACAACCCATTTCATAGAGGGGTAAACCAAGGCTGGAGGCAAGCAAGGGGACCAAGACCTCGGGCTGTGAGCTCTGTGCATGCTCTCGTGTGCTCAGCAGGTCGGTTCATCTGTGCTAAGTTCAGCTCCTCTATCAGCATCTGCTTGTTCCATGCATTCATCCCCACCCACCAATGCCAGACATGATAATCGAGGCTAAGGACGCAGAGACACAGATGAGACTCAGGTCCTGCCCAAACAAGCCCGCATCCAAGGGAGACCCGGCCCTTCTCCTTCTGCAGAGAGAGTCACTGTGAACACTGGTGTGTAACGTTCTGGAACTTTCTATGCCTTGATGGGTGGACAGATATATAGTGTCTTTATTAATGGGATCTGAGGGCCTGTCTCTCACTTACTGCACCAGAGGACATTTCCCACAGCAGTGGGCAGTAGGCTAGCCTATGACTTAATGTCAGGAGCTTTCCACCGTGGAGACACCTTATAATGCATGTATCAAGGCCCTCGATGATGGACATTCAGGTCACTGCCTTTTCTTGCCATCACAAGCTGTCAGCTGCGAGCATCATTTGTACACATAAGTGTGCATACTCTTGTTAGCATTTCTGTAGGATCAATAGGGATCCTACAGACGTGAGACTGCTGGACGACAATGACACTGTATAAAATGTTCATGCTACAGCCAAGCCTTCTGAAAAGCTGGGCCAATCAGGCAACCACTGCAGAGCCTAGAGGGCTGTGTCCTCACTCCTTCATTAGCAATGCATGTCACCAATAGTTCCCATGTTTGAACAAAAATCAAGCCAAAATGACATCTCCTAGTTTCAGTCTGCATTTCTTTGGTTCCTCTGGGCTTCCACGTGGTAGGGAGTGGGGCTGAGGAAGAACCTCCCATCTTGCTTGCTGCCTCCAGAGATGAAGGCACAGCCTGCATCTGTGGCTGGGATCGGGGAACAGGGACTTGTGGCCCCAGGAAAGGGTCCAGTTCTTCTCCTGGCCCTCCCCTGCACTCCACTCCCAAAGCCACCTGCACAAGGGCTGCCCACTGAGAGGCGGCCAAACTGGCCATACCCTCACACCACTTGTTTGCTGCCCTGTGACCTTGGGCTTGCCCTTTCACTCATCTGAGACTCATCCATGAAAAGAGAGCTGCATTCCTTACATTGCAAACACAGACTGAACAAGAGAGTGTGTCTGAGAAAACATCTGGCTCCCAGTTGGTGCTCACTAAACATTGGGCAGCTGCATCATGACCATCATCACCACCATCACCATCATCATCATGATCACCATCACCACCACCATCATCATCACCATCACCATCATCACCACCATCATCACCATCAACGTCACCGTCACCATCATCACCATCTCAATCACCATCATCACCATCACTACCATCCCCATCACCATCATCACCACCATCCCCATCACCATCATCACCACCATCCCCATCACCATCATCACCATCATCATCACCACCACCATCATCACTATCACTATCACCATCACCATCACCAACATCACCATCATCACCATCATCACCATCACCATCGCCACCATCACCATCACCAACATCACCATCATCACCATCACCATCACCATCACCATCATCACCATCACCATCGTCACCATCACCATCACCATCACCAACATCACCATCACCATCACCAACATCACCATCACCATCATCACCATCACCATCGTCACCATCACCATCACCATCACCAACATCACCATCACCATCACAAGCATCACCATCACCATCACCATCACCAACATCACCATCACCATCACCAACATCACCATCACCATCACCAACATCACCATCATCACCATCACCATCGTCACCATCACCATCACCATCACCAGCATCACCATCACCATCACAATCGTCACCATCATCAACATCACCATCACCATCACCATCACCATCATCACCATCACCATCATCACCATCACCATCACCATCATCACCACCATCACCACCATCACCATCATCATCGTCCTCATCACCATCATCATCATGATCACCATCACCACCACCATCATCATCACCATCACCGTCACCGGCACCATCATCACCATCAACGTCACCGTCACCATCATCACCATCTCAATCACCATCATCACCATCACTACCATCCCCATCACCACCATCACCACCATCCCCATCACCATCATCACCATCGTCATCACCATCATCATCACCATCACCATCGTCACCGTCACCATCACCATCACTCATATTCCCCTCTGTGGAGACACCCATGTGTCCTTGAACCTTAGGACACAAGCATTGGGGATTGTCCCCTCTTTGTTCACAGGAAGACTGAGGCCAAGAGTGGGGCAGCTTGCTGTAGGTGCTATACTAAGAGCAGAATAGGGTCTAGCTCTGGCCGTTGGGTCACGGACCCACCCCCTGGGCGTGGGCCTTTGGAGCTCCAGAGTCTCCATCAGCAGACAGCTGTCCTCATGGTCTTGAGAACAGGCATGGTGGGACAGAGGACTCTTGCCACCTCTTCATGTGTGTTTAGTTGTCACCAGTAAAGCCACCAAGAGAATCTTTCAGAAATAAACAAAATTGCATTTTTTCACAGACGGAGGATGGAAAATGACTCATAGGAAACCACATTCCCAGTGTGCCGTCCCGTGAGGTATGAAGTGGGTCGAGTTTCAGCGTGGTGTCCAAGAATGCTGTGGCTCATTGCAAGAGGATGATGCCGTCTGTGTGGGGAGCCGGCGGGAGCGCCTGGGGCTGGAAGCACGCGTGGGAACCTTGATATGGCCATCAGCGCACGCTCTGTGCCCGTCCCCCCACCGGTGCTCTCGGCTGCTGGGGCACCTCCATGTGGGGGCACAGCCTCAGAACTGACACCAGCCATGAACAAGGGGTCCTCACAAGCACGGCTGGGGCTGGCATTGATCTGGTTCTGAATCGGAGACGTGGGCTGGGGGCTGTTTATAGAACAACCCGTTCGGTGCAGCCACCAGGCGAGGGCTGTAGCGGGGTGGGCAGCGGGAAGGCACCACTGAAGTGAGTGAGGTAAGGCCTCCCCACTGAACCCCAAATGTGTGAGATGAGAAGGGGCAGGTTGGAGGGAGGGGTGTCAGGGGACATGGTGAGATCCCCTCCAGTACCAACTGCCAGGACCATCACTTCACAGTTTGCAAGGGTCTTCCCACGGAAGGTCTACACCAACAACCTCTGAGGGGGTATTATTACCCCATCCCACAGATGAGAAGACTAAGGTCCCCGGCTGCCCCTTCATTCTGGGCACCTGAGACCCAAGGTCCTGCCTCCCAGCCTGTGGCCCTTCCCACCCCTCAGAGCCACTGAGGGGCTTACATCACGCCCCCAGCCACACTGTGGCCTTCATGGGCAACACAGGCATCCTCGAGTCCACGGTCCACCCGGGAGTCCTCGTTGCTCAGGGCCAACCTGGGGTAGAAACCAGGTCCTGGGGGCCAGCAGGCAGGGCCAGCTGAGAGAGGGCTCCAAATTTGCTGGTCTTGGACAAGGGGTCTGCGGGTGACTCACAGTGACGGTTAAAAATCGGGAGCAGTTCCGACCAGTCTGATGGAGATGGAGATGGGGACAGACGCAGAGGGAGAGAGATGTCTGGAGAACATGTTTTTGCCTGAATGCTCACAGCTACTACGCCCACCTTCCAAGAGGAAGGAGCTTCTATTCTTCCAGCAGGCACAGGCCAGGGAGGTTTGGTCTGTCACTAAAGATGATGAGGAAGATAGAAACAAACAGAGAGGCTGAGAGCCGACCCACACGGAGCATGGGAGAGTGTGTGACATTGGAGCGGTCGGGTGACGATGGAGGTAGTTTCATTGTGTGTGTGTGAAGGGATCACAGGACACTTACGAA
Source organism: Ceratotherium simum simum (assembly GCF_057802395.1). Lineage (NCBI taxonomy): Eukaryota > Metazoa > Chordata > Mammalia > Perissodactyla > Rhinocerotidae > Ceratotherium > Ceratotherium simum. Next base: position 2,308,129 of record NC_141929.1, on the reverse strand, counting down.
GTATCACTGTGTTACAAACATTGCCCCCTTTTCCTAAGAAACTAGAGACAGATATCTTGCAGTTATCTTTCCAACGCTGCGCCCAGCTTCTGTTGACTGCCGTGGTGCCTGTCGCTTACCCGCATGACACAGGTGCAGACGTGCGGCGTGTGCATTTCACACCACGTCCACCGTCAGCACGTCTGCCAGGCCATGAAAAGTCGTTGTGGATAGGATTTCACTGGCTGCCTGACGCGTCACTGAAGAGTCTATGCCGTGGCTCCGCAGCATTGCCAGATGTGCACCTTCGTTGTTCCGAGGTCTGCCTGCGTAAAGCACTCTGCAGGGACATCTTTGGGGGTTAATTTCTGTGCACTTTGGATGTTTTCCTTAGTTTTCATTTCTGCAGGCGCAGTTCCTGCATCAAAGTGTTTGAATATCCACAGGTCTGGTAATGTCATTCCAGATGGCTTACACTAACAGGAACTCGACCTAGCTGTGGGGGATGCCTGTCGCCCCGCCCTGCCAGCATCTTTGGGGACACTCCTGAAGAAAGAAGTGTCAGAGGCTGGAACCATGCAGCCTGGGGGAGGCGAGACCCAGGATGTAAGTCAGGGTCTAAATTGGGCTAGTGGAATTTGAAAATATCACTCACATACAACCTGCTCCCCGGGGAGAAGGGAATGAAGGAGTCGGCTCAGTTTATCACATCCTCCCTCGGACCCCTCGGTTCCAGGCTCTGAGATAATTCTGAAGATATCATGGTAAATACAAGAGCCAAAGGGAGTGACAGCCTGCTGGTGGGGACCCCTCATCACCAAGTTGCCACAGGGAAGCATGAGAATCTAGGGTGTGCTCGGCTCACAGAGCCGGGAGTGGTTGACCTGTCCGGGAGCAGGTAGTGGGTTCAGTTGTGGCCCCTGCATATATGTCCACCTGGAACCTCAGAGTGTGACCTTATTTGGAAGAAGGGTCTTTACAGATATAATTAAGGCAAGGATCTTGAGATGACATCATCCTAGATTACATGGGCCCTAAATCCAATGACAAGTGTCCTTAGAGAAAGGCAGAGGGAGATTTGAGACAGACACGGGAGAGGCCACATGAGGACGGAGCAGAGATGGATCGGTGCGGCCACAAGCCCAGGGATGCCAGGAGCCCCCAGAGCTGGAAGAGGCAGGTAGAACCCTCTCCCGGAGCCTGTGGAAGGAGCACGACCCCGCGACACCTGGATTTTGGACTTCAGGTCTCCAGAACCCTGAGAGGATAAATTTCTATTAAGTTGCTAAGTTTGTGAAACTTTGTTGTGGCAGCCCCAGGACAGCTATGGGAGCGTCGGCTCATTCAGCTGGGGGCAGATGGCTGGTTCTGGGGATCCTCCTGCGTGCAGAGCAAGTTGGGGGTGCACAAGCCCCAAATGAGTCCCAGGACCAGGAAAACTGACTGAATTTGCCAGGAGACAACCAAGCCCAGAGCCCACCAAACATGGAGGCCGACTCCTAGAGGCCCTCGACTGCAGCCCGCGATTTCCCATGTGGACACGTTGCTGGGTTTTGTGGCTTTCGCTTCCCTTTGGGTGTTCCTCCAACAGTCCCCAACTCACCGCGAGGCTGCAGGCCCATCGACAGCCTCCACTATTTACTTAAACTTTCCCTCCTTCCGTCTGCTCAGGTCCCCAAGGCCTGACTGCTCCTCGGGGTTGAGTCCTCTGCGTCAGGACATCAGTCCCACCTCGCCGCCTCGGGCCTCACCCTGGAGGATGCGGCGTGTTTCTTGGTCCCGTTGGCTCGTTTCATCAGTCTCCCTCCTCAGCCAGCCGACAGGGTTTCCGTTCCGACAGCAGTGATGAAGTGTCTAGGTTTTCTGAGCCGAGATGGGGCAGTTGATAGACAATGGCTGTCGGACCCCCAAGCCTTCACACAGAGGGTGCGGCGAGTGAGGGGCTTCAGCACATAAACTGGGGGGGGGGGAGGGGATGCGCATGGTCCTGGAAAGCAGGACCCAGCCTCTCGCTCTCTCGTCACGTGTCACCGTATGGCCTTAGATCCCTGAGAAACAACCCAGTGGCTCCCTCGCTGCAGGGTCCCTGAGCCCCCAGCCCTCCTCCTTCCTCTGTGTTGTAGTAGAGATATTTCATGTACGTTTATTCTCTCCCAGCTCTGCAGGCTAGAGGTCTGAATCCAGGTGTTGCTGGGCCGCACCCCCTCTGAGGGCTCTACAGGAGGGTCCTTCCTGTGTCTCCGCCAGCAACTGGGGGCTGGCAGTCCTCGGGGAGCCTTGGCTCATGGCCAGCCTCGGCCCCGTCTCCCACAGCCTCCCCTCTGCATGTCTCCTCTTCTTGTAAGGACACCAGTCACATTGGATCAGGACCCACCCTGCTCCAGCAAGACCTCATCTTAACTAGATCACGTCTGCACGGGCCCTATTTGCAAATAACACCGTACTCACAGGTTCCAGGTGGATGTAAATTCTAGGGGGACACTACAGGTGCACAAGGGGTCTGGAAGAAAGCCAACCCAGAGCCGAAGCCTGACGGTCACTTGGTAATTCAGGCAGGACTGGACCAGACAAGCCTGGGACCCAGGACCCTGGCCCCAGGCTGAGCACTCTCCGGCACCACAGGCAACGCGCCTCCCTGCTCGGGCCGGGAAGCCAGAGGCCCAGGTGCAGGACGCAGACATGCCTCCGCTGGCTTCTGTGCCGCTGGTGTGCAGGGCGTGTCCTGCTGGGGGAGCAGAAGCTGGCTGGCCGTTGGCCTCCCTGCCCGCCCCCGGGGCTCTCGGGGCCTCCCTGGCCCGTCTGGGCTGCACTCAGGTCCGTCCTGGCAAAGTCATCAATCCGGGCTCGGCCGCCTCTGTTAACGATGATGCCTGACGCTGGCGGGTCACCTTACAAAGCACTTTCCCAGCCCTGCCTGCTCGGTCCTCACCCCCTCCCCGGGGCCCCTTCTCGTGGCCCCTCCCCACCAGGGCAAACCCAGCTGGTACCCCACGGGTGGTGCCTCAGCCCCCCCTCCCAGAGGACAATGACACAACCCAGGCTGTGCCCCCTCCTGGGGGGCTGGGGTGGACATAGCTGTGTTTTGTAGGAAGACAGGAAAGGCCTGAGTGCCTGACAGAGCCGTGGAACTGGATTACAATGGCCAACCCACCGAGTGAGGGGCAGGGGGCTGTCTCAGCGGGGGGAATGTTCCGGGCCCTCGAGTGATGCAGCCAAACATCTCTCCACCTGCTGGTAATCGTCTCCTCGGAGCCACTGCTGGAGCAGTCACAACTTCAGTGTTCCACATGATGTGGTTTTGGTTTCAGGTCCATGCTGGGCGTGGGGTGAGTCTACCTTGTCCACTCCGGTGGCCTGTCCATACCTCCACCAGCAAGGAAGGAAGGCTGGCAGTGGTCAGGTGCAGGTCGAGCTCTCTGCTGCTGTGTAACAAACACCCCAATACTTAGTGCTTACCAAGGCCTGTGTTGTTGTGTCCCCCGATCCCATGGGTCAGAAGCACGGGCAGGACATGCTGGGCGAGTCTTCAGTGCCACGTGGTATGGACAAAGGTCACTCTCGGTGGTCAGCACATGGACGGCCTGGTCTAGAAGACCCAGGACGGCTTTCCTCCCGTGGTGGGCACCTCGGCAGGGCCAGCTGGAAGGCTGGGCCAGCTGGGACTGTGGCTGGACCATCCCGATGGGGCCCCAGCACAGTGGTCTCAGGGTGGTCAGCCATCTTCCATGACAGCTCAGGGGCCTTCAGGTGGCCAGTCCTGGAACTTCCCTTCCCAGCACCTCATGCCCACCACAGCCCATGGCTCAAGCTCATCGACTCAGGGAGCGGAGTCAGGCAGAGGGGGAGCAGAGGACCTGCATCCATCTCCTTCTGCCCTTGAGATCTGTGGCACTGGAGGTGGGCTCAGGGCCCCTGTCTCTGCCTTTGCCTGGGTGACAACCAAGAGGACTTCTCAGTTCATCAAAAGAGAGATGAGATTGATGTGGTAAAGGGTCCAGAAGTCATGGGCCAGGTGTCAGAGCCAGGCATCATGGGCCAGGTGTCACAGGCCAAGTGCCAGGGCCAGGTGTCAGAACTGGGCCCCTCAAGTCCCACGGGTGCATCTCCTGTTCATGAAGCTGGGGGTGGTCCTTGAGCTGTGTGGGATCAGGGAATGAGGTCATTTGGAGTCGGAAAGTCCCCCAGAGAGGGCAAGTCTGGTCCACTAGCCAAGCACATGAAGAAACTGAGGCCCAGAGGGAGGAACACCCAGCTCCACAGCCTGAGCATGAGGGAGGGACCATGCAGGAGGAGCCCCCTGGAACTGAATCCACCAGCCTGGAGCAGGGGGGAGGCTGAACAAGGAGCTTGTCTACAGAACACGTGTTTGCTGGCAGACCAGCTCTGACCAGCCATGGAGAACACAGGGGCGGTGGGGCCCTCCAGAGAGAGAGCAGGGCCTGGGGGGGAAAGTGGGGGGACCCTCCAGAGAGAGAGCAGGGCCTAGGGGGGAGAGCGGACCCTCTAGAGAGACCAGGGCCTGGGGCTGGGGCTGTCCAGGCGGGGAGCACAGCTGCAGGGTTCCTGGCCACCACCCGAGGCCCCTCCCCTGCGGCCTGAGCGCTCAGCCCCAGCCTCCCTACCAGGGGTTGCAAACTTTTCCTGTAAAAGACCAAACAGTAAATCTTGTAGGCTTTGCAGGCCACATATGGTCTTTGTCACATCTTCCCCCTTTTCACATCTTCCCCCCCTTTTTTTTACAATCCTTTAAAAACGTAAAAGCCGTTCCTAGCTCATAGGCTGCACGGTTCTCTTTGGTGATCTTTCCCCCAGTGCCGGGGGGCTCAGTGCCTACTGGTGCATGCGAGCAGCTCCCAGCCCTTATCCCCACCCCTCCTCCCAAGGGGCAGGGAAAGTGACCCCACGCCCCACCAGCCTCTGACTGGGAAGATACGACAGTGGACTGAATCCTGCTCTTTGTCCTCTCTGGGACCTCTGTCTCCCCTGCTGGGATGGCTGGGGCACAGAGACCCACGTGCTTGTGGGAATTCCCGGCAAAGCTCCCCCCAGGGCATCACCACCGCAGGGACCCGTCTGAGCCCTCTGCGGCCTTTGATCCCCTTTGCCCCCAGCTCCAAGCCCCAGGCAGGGACCATACCTGGGCCACCAGTGACCCAGGGCCTGGTCACAAGAGGCTAAGTCACTGATGGTTCAAGTGAGCCCCTTCCTGCCTCAAACTCGACCACAGGGCAGTGACAATGGCCCTGAGACTTTCCTCCCCTGAGAGGGAGCAGACTCAGGGGAAGACCGCAGCCCCAGCCCCACATGAAGTTTACAGGGCCCGAGGGAGGGAAACGTGGGGCTGCATCCGAAGGTGTGGAGTCAGCCTTGCTCTGCACACGGTGTGGATGCAACATCTGCCCAACAACTCGTCAAAGGTCACTCGTCCACTCAGCAGACATGCAGCAGGCCCAGTGCTGGACACTGGGGTCGGACGCATCCGTGCAAACCCTTGAGCCAGCTTGATGCCTGCACACAGCAGTGGGAGAGTGCAGGCAACCTGGACAGCCAGAGAGGGGCCCTGGAAGGCTTCCTGGAGGAAGGGGCAAGTGGACAAGAAGCGGTAACTAAGGCCCCATTTCCCTGCTCCTCCTTCCTTCTACCACAGAGCTCGCTTCAGGTAGGACGTGGACACTCTGGCTGACTGCAGTGTGTCCCCTGTTTCTGGGCCTGTCTGCAGAACATTCCAGGCATCTACTGACCACGATGGGGCCCCTGAGGCCCAGGGAGGGATGATGACTCACCTGGGCCTTGTGGTCAGCACTGGCAGAGTTGCGGATGGGTTTGGGGCTCGCTGGCGGGAGGGTCTCTCTCTCACCACCCAGGAGTCTTGGGGCCGTCTCTGCCTTCCCGACTGGGCCTCTCATCCGGAGGGACTGGGGACAAGTGGGTACCTCGCACAGTCCTGGGCTCCTGGGCCAGCCTTCGCGCCCGGCACTGTGGACGGAGCTCCCGGCCTCCATCCCCTCTCAGCAGCGGGACCCCCGGGGGACGCGCCCAAGAACTGAGTCCCCAGACAAGCATGTTCCTTCCTCTGGGCTTCCTGCTGCCGTGATCAAGGAAAGAGCGGGTGACCCGAAGCTCGAGGTGAATGCATTTATTGTTATAGGAAAGCGTCAGTTCTTCCTCACAGGCGGAGAAGGGTGCGCAGTGCATGGGGTGCTGCTTTTCAGGGCTGTTCTCTTTGGGGTCTTGGCCCGGGCCACCCTCCTGGATCCCTCTGGGCTCTGACGCCATCCCTGTTTCCTTTCCCTCTGACTCACGTGCCTGGGGCCAGGACAGCAGACACCCACTGTGTTCCAGAGTGTTCTTAGCTCCCATTCTGGGCAGACACTACATGGTCAGAGTGGAGACGGAGCCAGGCTGGTGGCAGGGCCATCACACCAGTGAGAGGCTGCGGTGTGCGGTTTTGCCCTCCACTGGGCTGGGACCGCACGGCCACACAGCAGGGTGTGAGGATGAGCATCTGGGGATGGATGACTGCTGCCCGGGGGGCCGAGTGGGTGACTCGGGGACCAAGAGCATAACGGTGCCAGGGGGCAAGGGCCGACCCCCAGGGCTGCTGGCAATTCAAGAAGACGAGGGGAGGAGTGGGGCTGGGCGCTGGGGAGGTCAGCTCCGCGCTGACTTGTGGACCTCGAGACGCCTGGGGACATCCAGCTGGAGATGCAAGGTGGGAGGGGGGCGTGGGGTGGGAAGGACGTAGAGACAGGGCCTCGGGCTACGTGGGGACCTGGTCCTGGCAACGCACCAGCTGTCCTTAGACAGCCTGGACTGAGGGGGCTCCAGGCCCAGGAGCAAACAGCAATATTTGAGTGGCAGGTGAAGGTAAGGACCCGGCACAGGAGGCAGAGGAGGAATGGAGGAGAGGAGGGGAGGGCTCCCACTCAGGACCCTCACTCCACACGGCACCTCCAGCTCCTCCCTGAATAAGCATTTCTTCGATGTAAGAAGAAAGTGCCAAGCATCCAATGCCCCGCGGAACGATGCACTGTCCACAGAGGCCGTGATTCCTGTGCAGCCTCTATCCACACACGTTTACAGACGACACTCGTGTGCGGGGAGGAGGCCCTGGCAGGAGCCGTCCCTACTCACCTGGAGGGGCGGCGGGGGGCAGACAAGGCTGGGGCCCGAGTCCCCCCAGCCTCTGGATGAGCCCAGCCGGTGTCCCTCCAGGCTCCTCACTGTCCGGTGGTGGGTCAGCCCCTGGCAAGCCAGCAAGGAGGATGGGTGAGAGGTGGCCGGAGCGCAGGCAGACGGGGGCCTAGAGCAGTTGAAGGGGGAGGGGAGGGAGGAGGGAGGGGAGGTGGGGGCCTCAGTTCCCCTGTTATGAAAATGGGCTCCAGGAGGGGAGGGGGAGGTACTGACCTCCACGACTTTGGAGAGCGGCATTTTGACTGGACAAGGAAGGAGGCTAAGCCGGGTGCTCTGCTTGGGGACGTTGTTCCTCGGGGGCAAGGCAGCAATCCTGACACTGCTTTATGTGTTACTGGGTTGAACAAATCTGCACATGGATGGTGGATGGTGGGAGCCGGGGGTCTCGCTGTTGGAGGGGGAGGTTGGAGAGAGGCAAGGGGGCAGGCTCGAATGATCCATGTGGTGATGGATTGGAGGGGGAGCCATCTGTACGCAATGTGTTCAGGTTAAGATGGATACAGAGTAAGTCTAGACATGTGTGTGCACACGATTAGTACATGTGCACGTTCGCTAGCTTTCTGCTGAGACACCCCCACAGCAAGGAGCACACCCAGCTCCCAGGTCTTGGTTTCTAAGAATCTTCTCTTGTGAAAGGAACCAGGGATCCAGGAGAAATGGATGATTGTAGGGATGGAAGGAGAGTCCTTGGAGAGCCTGGAACACCTTCTAGTGCCAGAGAGTAGGAAATCGCTGTGAACATATGCACACGCACAGGCACACACACGCACATGCAAACGCACAGGCACACACACACAGACACACAGGCACACACACAGGCACATACACAGACACACACAGACATACACACAGGCAATGACACGCGTGTCAAGGGGAGCCCACTGAAACGGCTCCCAGTGGCTGAAGCTGGAATGATTTGAGCAAAAAAATAGAGCATAGTATTGGGTTATACCCAAAGTGTGAAATAAACACCATGAGTCCACAATAATACAAATAAATTATTGAAAAAATAAACAAATGGGGAAGAAGAGACAAATCTCCCCCAAATAATGTCCGTAGACATGCCCCGGGAGGTGCACATGATCCCACCGCCAAGTGGGGCTGCGCAGAGTGACGTCCTTCCAAAGAGCAGAGGGGGGAGGGGGAAACAGTGACGTGACAGTGGAGAAACCTGACCAGCGCGACCTCAGCCAGGAGATCAAGGTCAGTCAGCAGTGAGGGGTCACGGTGACGGCTCGCACCCTGGCTGTGATGGGTGAGAAGGCGCTTCACCTCTGGGGTCCTCCTCCAAAACCCACAACCCCGGTCTAAGTGGGAGAAAGATATCAGACAGATCCCCACTGAGTGCATTCTACAAACGCCTGACCAGCCCGCCTCAGACGCCCAAGGTCTCCCAGGACGAGGCACGTCTGCGAGCTGTCCCGGCCCCGAGAAACCTGAGGAGCCATGACGACTGCATGCGACATGGTGTCCTGGATGGGATCCTGGGACAGAAGAAGGACGTTAGGGAAACCGAGGAACTGCGAGCACAGTATGGACTTCTGCTTGTGACACTGTGTCGGTGTTGGCGCCTGGCCGTGACAAACATGCCACACTATTGCACAATGGAAACAATCGGGGACTCTCTACACTATCCTTGCCACATTTCATTAAATCCCAAACCTTGATAAAATTAAATGCTTATTTAACAGCCAGGGGCTGGGTCAGCCTCTGGCACACGGGCCGAAGTAGGCCCTCTGTGGAACAAAGTCCCCCCGGGCACAGGGTGGGGCCAGCGCGAGGAGGGGCGCTTTGGGACTGGGGACCCAGACAGCTGGCTGTGTGCGGGCTCTGCTGCTCGCCGCTGTGTGCCCTCAGGCAGTGCCCACACCCTCTCTGGGCCTCTGTGATCATAGCATGTAAGGACCATGGGACAGCTCTCCACATGGCTGTGATGGATTGAGGATGCAGCCGGAAGTTTCCCCAAAAAAGCCTGGGTTCCAAGGAGGGGCTGACCGGCCTTTGTGGATGTGCCTCCATCCTGGGCCAGAGTCGGGGCTTCCTCCCAAACCACCCACCTCGTACCCACACCTCACCCCGGGAACCCACGCTGGCTCAGGGCCCCGTGTCCCACCCACTCTGGTCACCCCACCGCCATCACCGGGCACCTGGGATTTCCTGGAACAGCCCAGATCTTGAACACGTGGCCCGACATCCTGGAGAGCACAGTCACGTCTCAGAACAGTTGCCCCGACTCTGGGCTCAGCCAACACGGCCCCCGAGGCCTGCAGCGAAGTTCTAGAAGGCCTGAGAACTTCCATCTTCCTCGTCACCTGTTGTACAGGGACAAGACTGAGGTAGGGGGTTGGGGGGACACTTATGCCCAGGTCTCAGAGCAAACTGGTGGCTGAGCCTGAGGTGGCCAGTTACCCTTCTCCCAGGGGTCAGATTGGCTGGTCTGAATCAATCCCCACATGGCACAGCCCACCAGAACTCCCGGACGCTGGGAATTTTCTGTGTCTGCTCTGGTACGGCAGCCACCAGCCACGTGTGGCCTTTGAGCACTTGAAATGTGGCTACTGTGATTGCAGAACTGTATTTGTAGCCTTATCTAATTTAATTCATTAAATTTAAATAGCCACAAGTCACCAGTGGCTGCCATCTTGGGCGGTACAGACGTAACGGATGAACACGTGCACTATGGGACACAGACGTGGGTTCAGATCCCTGCTCCACTACTTTCTGGCTGTGTGGCCTTGAGCAGGTCACTTTACCCATCTCAGCCTAAGTTTCCTCGTCTCAAAGTGGGGCAAACAGCAGTACCAACCTCCTAGCATTATTAAGAAGATAAAATAAAATTATCCTCATAAGTGCCTGCTACATTGAAAGCACGCTGCAGATTTTAGCTGCCCTCTTCCTACCTTCCCCCTGTCTTTACCAGATTTAAGCTATATCAGTCAGCTATGGCTGCATAACAAATAACCAAAAAGTCTCAGTGGCATATAGCAAAGACCATTTCTTTCTCGCTCACTCATCTGTGGGTCCGTGGGATATGTCTGATCTAGTCTGTGCTCAGCTGAACTTGGCTCAACGCTGTGGGTTCACATCAGGTCTGCCCCACATTCTTCCCTGTCCAGCGGGATGCCTGGGGCTTGCTCCTCTCATGGCCGAGGTCAGAATCTCCCAAGGGCAGGTGGAAGCACAGCTGCTTCTGAAGTACTGGGCTCAGCACTCATACATCACCTCATCCAGCTGCGTTTCATTGGCCAAGCCCAATGGCCATGGGACAGAGAAGTCGAATCCTACCACAGAGGTTGGGGAGGAGAGTGAGCCTTTGCTGACAAACCGAATCTTCCAGTCAAGCTTGTGTAGCCAGCTGTCACGGGGTTCCATTTCTTCATTATAAAGTTGATCCTAGTTCAGGGGGAACGCGGGACTAGGAGTGAGGAGACCTGAGTTAGGCCCCTCAGTGGTCACTTACCACCTGACTTGGGCACACAACCCCCTCTTGGCCTCAGGCTCCCCCTTGTAAAGCGAGGGGGTCACTCAGACAGCTCTGAGGACACTTCCACGCTGACATTTCAGAATCAAGTTCGGTTCTGGGCGTGCTGCACCTGCCCCCTCGGCCCACGGGGCCCCCTCCAGAGTCAGTTTATGTCAATTCACAGACAGCCTCACGACTGCAATGCAGCGAAGGGTCGTCTTCCAAGAGGCTTCTCTGGACCGTTGGCTCGGGTTCTCCCCATGCTGACGAAACTCGCAAGCCTGGAAGGCAGGCAGAGTTTGTGAGAGCCCGCGCCCCGGGCCTGGGCAATTCCACGCACCCGCCTCTGTGGCTCAGGGGTGACCTGCCGCGCTCCTCCTGCAGCCCTTGTCCCCCAGCCTGTCCTTCTTAATCGTGGACAGTCTTGCTCTGCTCCCTGCTCCAATGTCACTGTGACAACCTGGCAGCACGGCCTGGAGGGGCTGGAGGAAAATGGCGCCTTCTCTTCCCAGGATCCTTGGACGAGGCGGGAGCAGGCAAGGCGGGGTTTTGGCACAGGCCACGGTGGGAGCACTCTCTCAGATATCTGGCTGAAGTGCTGAACTTAGCAGCCGAGAGCATTAAAAAAGAATTTTTATTCCATTTCTACTCTTTCTTCGTTGGTGCCCAGCTGACATCTCTGGGGACAGGAATTCTTGGCTCCGTCCCAGGTGCATTTCTCCAGATGACTCTTCCCACCCCTGGTCCAGCACGCCTCCAGGATGCGGGCCTCCAGGATGCAGGATGGGCCAGCCGAGGAGCTGGGGGGGAGAAGCCGGCCTCCGTGGCTCGTTCACTTTGGGGGAGCCTCTGGTGAGATGGGAGCCTGTGTGGGCTAAAGGGCCAGCTCCCCTTGTCCTCTGGTCTCCAAACCGGAGCTCTTGGGCCCTGGCTGGGCTCAGCTTGCCGAGACCCCCTCTGTCAGACCTGGCCCGGGGCCCTTCACACAGCGTCGCCTCAAAGCCACAGGACAAACCCTCAGGGCAGGAACCAGAGTTCCCGCTTTTAAGAAGAAAGGACATGCCGCCGTGCCCACAGCTCTGCACGTGCCCTTCCCTCTACCCTCGTGCACTTCCAGTCCAGGCTCAAATTCCCTCCAGCCCAAGGGCCATCTCCAGCTCCCAGGACATGCCTGCCACGGACCTGCCTGCACTGCCCAGTCGTGCGCAGTCGCCGGCTGGGGGCGGCCTACAGCAGCCTGGCCTGGCAGAACATGGATGTGGATCTGGCGCCCCAGAGGGCAGCAGCAGGAGTGGTCAGTTCTGCTACCCAGGAGGGCCGAGCGGCGTTTTCCAGCCAGCCCACGTGCCCCTCCCACCTGTGTGGGTGTCCTGGGGCCACCGTAACAAAGTCCCACAGACTGGGGGGCTTAAGACAACAGGAATTTATTCCCTCACCGTCCTGGAGGCCAGACGTCCAAACTCCAGGTGTGTGCGGGGCCACGCTCCCTCTGGAGGCTTCAGGGAGGGTCCTTCCTGCCTCGTCCAGGTCCTGGGGGCCGCAGGCGTCCCTCAGCTTGTGGCCGCATCCCTCCATCTCTGCCTCCATCTTCACGTGGCCTCTCCTCTGTGTGTCTGCGTCCTAATCTCCTCCTCTTACAAACACACCAGTCACATCGGATCAGAGCTCCCCACTCCAGCCTGCCCTCCTCTGAACCTGACATCTGCACAGACCCTACTTCCACGTAAGGCCACGTTCACAGTAGAGGGTTAGGACGTGGGCATATCCTTCAGAGGCACCACCCCCCACTGCACCGTCCTGTCGCCCCCACACCCGCCGGAGACTGGAGCAACTTGCTGTTTGCCTCCTGCCTGTGCCAGGCTGTGGCCACAGGGGCGGGGACGGGGCAGCCTCCCCCTGGGTCGGTGAACGAGGGGCAAATCCTGTCCCAAGGACCAGGTCAAAGGTGAGGGACAGCGCTGAGCCGGGTCCGGGAGCAGGCGTGCTGACCCCAGCCCAGGGCCCTCTCCACACCCGAGGCCCAGGGTGGACGGATCCAGGGGTTCCTGATGGCATTTGGGGTCCAGGCCCCAGGTGGAGATGGGGAGCCTGTGAAAGCTGTTCTACCTGCCCTGGGACCCCAAGTCCCAGGTGAGGAGCTGCCAGGGACCCCTCCCTTTCAGCAGCCCCCTGGGGCTGTGTATATGTGTGTGTGCACATGTGTGTGTACATGGGCCTTCTCCAGGGACAGGGCCAGCCTGAGCAGAGGCCCCAGCTGTGAGCCTTCCGTCTCCTTCTCGCAGCCACGGGCCCAGGCAGAACGTCGGCCTCTCTGACCCCAGTTTCCATCACTTCACTCGGAAAGATCTGAAGGCTCTGCAGCACGCTGGGCCAGCACTGCTCCAGCCAGAAGGCAGAGAAGCTTCCAGCAACCTGGAAAAAGAAGCAGGGCGGCCACTCGCCCAGATCTTGCCAACAACATGATTCCAGATCATGGGCCAGGCAGTGGTACACGTCCCATGGGACAGATGAGGAAACTGAGGCTGAGAGACAGGATCCAGGTTTCACAGCCAGAGAGCTGCAGAGACACCCCTGGGCCTCAGTGCTCCTCAACACATGTACATCACACATACCACACACACCACACATGCTACACACACGCCACATGCCACACGCACACACCACACATGCTACACGCACACACCACACACACTACACACATGCCACATGCTATGCACACACACCACATGCTACACACACCACACATGCTACACACACACCACCTGCTACGTGCACACACCACACATGCTACATGCACAAACACCACACATGCTACACACACCACACATGCTACACACACCAAACGTGCTACACGCACCACACGTGCTACACGCACCACACATGCTACACGCACCACACGTGCTACACGCACCACACATGCTACACACATGCACCCCGTGCACACACACATGCCACACGCACACACACTCATGCACACACACACGCACGTGCACATCCTCCATGTCCCGTGCTGAGAGGCACTCTCTCAGCAGCAGCCTCTCCATAGCAAGCCCCATATTCCAGATTGTTCCCTCCCATTACCCCCACCTCGGGGCTGATGGTATAAACACAGAGCTGCTTTAGTTATTGAAGGAAAAATACTTTCCACATTTAGAGGGAAGACAGCCAGCAACAGCCCCTCCAAATCTGATTCTGCAAAGATCACTGCCGAGGGTGGCCTCCCTGCCAGGTCCCTCTCTCCAACCCGAGGGCGGCCCGGCCCTGCCCGCTGCCCCTCCTGTCATGCGTGAGGACCTGGGCAGGACCCAGCATGGGCTCTGGCGCAGGCTCACGTACCCCAGGGCAGGGCAGCACCCCCCGGCCAGGAGTGCTCTCAGGGAGGGCAGGGCAGCCCACCACCACGCCAACCTCACTGGGCCACTCTGCTGGGCAACTGGACAGCTCACCTCGCCTCTCTGAGCCTCAGTTTCCCCTTCTGTGAGATGGCCACTTGGAGGCCAGGCAGCCTGAGGTCAAAACCAGGCTCCCTGTGGTGGGCAGAATAACGGCCCCAAAGGTGCCCATGTCCTAATTCTGGAACCTGTGGATGTGTGACCTCACATGGCAGAGGGACTTTGCAGCTGTGATTAAGAGACAGACCTTGAGATGGGAAACGATCCTGAATTATCTGGGTGGGCCCGGTGTCCTCACAGCGTCCTTGTGAGGGGAGGCAGGAGGTCAGAGTCAGAGGAGGAGAGGGGATGACAGAACCAGAGGTGGGAGTGATGCAGGGCCACGAGCCAAGAGACTCGGGCCCCTCTAGATGCTGGAAAAGGCAAAGGAAGGATTCTCCCCTAGAGCCTCCGGAAGGAATCAGCCCTGCCACACCAGGACCTTGGTCACATCAGTGAGGCTGTTGCTGGACTTCCAACTTCCGAAACCGTAAGAGAATGAGTGTGCGCTCTGTTCAGCCACCTACGTGGTGATTTGTCACAGCTCCATGGGAACCTCCCTCGCCTGCCATGGCTGTGTGACCTTGGACACGCGGGTGACCTTGCTGGGCCCTGGCTCCTTGTCATCAGTGGGGAAGCAGCAGCCGCCCTCGTGGAGGTGGGGTTCAGCCAGGCCCTTGCACTGGGCGCTCAGAGGAGAGGCTGACAAGCGCTGGTCCACGCAGCCTCTCCCAGAGGCCGTGCACACTCGGGCCATCTAGCGGGCCTGACAAGACCGCGTGACAGAAAAGGGGGAGCCACAGGCCCAGACCACCGTCCCCGCCAGCTGCTGGTGCCAGCGCCCATTAGCACGTCATCGCAATGCTCTGGGCCTCAGTCGCCCCATCTGTAAAGTGGGGGCGATGATACAGTGATTTCCCTGGTCTCTCTGCCCCTCGGGCTCACTTGGCTTCCTCCCCAGGTTTGAGAGTCGTTGTCCAGAAAACTTCAATCAAAGGACGGGCCTCAATTTGCATAATACCCTCAATGTCCATCCATGTTGTCACATTGAGGGTATCATGCAAAGTGAAATAAGTCAGAGGGAGAAGGTCAAATACAGTATGATCTCACTCATTATGTAGTAGATAATAACAACAACAAACAAACACATAGAGACAGAGACTGGATTAGTGGTTACCAGAGGGGAAGCGGGGAGGGAGGAGGATGAAAGGGGTGATCAGGCACGTGTGTGTGGTGATGGATTGTCGTTAGTGTTTGGGTGGTGAACATGAGAACATGATGTAATCCACACAAAAATAGAAGTATAATGATGTATACCTGAAATTTATACAATGTTATAAACCAAGGTTACCGCAATAAACAAACAAAAAAAAACCGACAAAAATCAAAATAAATAAAATCTCCAAAAAAAAACAAAGGACAGGCCTCAGGACGGCCGGCCCCCATGGGCCGTGGCTCAGCTGGTGACCGTGATGTTCTGGCTTCCTAAGAAAGGTCGAGACGCACGCTGACGCTTGGTCAGCATTTGCAGAGCCCAGTGGGCTGTCTCTGTGCAGGGGCCCCCCAGGTGCTGCGGCCTGGCCCGAGATGGGGGTCTGTGGGAGGGCCTTCCGCTGGGGGGCTGGGAAGCTGCCCAGCGCCGAGGTCCCGGCCCAGCACCCAGGGGCTCCAGCCTGGGCCCCGCTCTGTCCCCCACTGCTCTCACCCGTCTTTCTTGTCTGTGTCGGGGAAGTGATGCTCGGCCTCACGCCCATGTTGACGTCCACAGGTGGGCTTCCAAACTGGGTCATCCGTTGGAAGCTGGAGCAACAAACATGACGTATCCATACAGTGAGATGCTATTCAGCCATAAAAAGGAGTGAAGCTCTGACACACACTGCCACATGGAGGAGCCGCAAAAACCCCGTGCACAGTGAAAGCAGCGGTCACAGAGGCCACATCGTGTGTGATCCCGTTCATAGGAAATGACAAGAACGGGCAAATCCATGGGACAGAGAGTACATTGGTGGTGGCCAGGGGTCGGAGGGGAGTTTAGGAGTGACTGCTGATGGGTTCAGGGTTTCCTTTTGGGGTGATAAAAATGTTCTGGAACTAGATAGAGGTGACGATTACACAACATTGTGGATGTACTTAAGGCCACCGAATTGTGCACTTTCAAATGGCTACAATAGGAAATGTTACGTATGTGTATTTTACCATAATAATAAAGTGGTTCTTGTCCCCTGCGTGTCCCGTTGGGCCGAGGGGCTGGGCGGTGGGGGGGCCGAGTGCTGGCCCAGCCTGGGGAAGATGGACTGAGGCAGGCTTTCAGGCCACGGGATCCTGGGGCTGTCCAGGCCAGGGGCTTGGGGCGCCCAGGCAGCCCTCCGACGGGGCTGAAGGAGCCGGCGAGGGAGGAACCAGGCTTCAGGCCAGGCACCTGAGACAGCACAGCGGGGCAGGGAGGGCGTCCTGCCGAGCAGCTGGAAATCCGGCGAGCTTTTGGGAGAGGATGGGAATGGCCGGGAAATACCAGGGCTCCTAGCAAACAGCCAGGCTGACGGTGTTCACACTCGAGGTCCCAAGTCTCACGGCAGGGAGAGCTCCCTGGGGCCCCTGGCTCCTTGTCCAGGAGACCGCCCTCCCAGCAGCTCCAGCCAGAGGGATCCTGACCTTTCAAAACCCCAGTTGATGGGGTTCTCCTCTGGTCAGACACCACGGATGGCTTCTCCCCTCCTCACTCGGAACACAAGCCAAGGGTCCTCCGATGCCTGTGACCAAGGGGGCCCCACAACCTGCACCGGCCTCCTCCCCGTCAGTCCTGCCAGCTTCCCCGCCGGTGCCTCCTTCACAGTGCTCTACGCAACCAGAGGGTCTGCCTCAGAGCCTTCGCACAGACTGTGCCCTCCACAGGGCTCACACGCTCCTCGCTCTCAGGCCTCAGCACAAGGTTGCCTTCTTGGAGAGGCCTTCCCTGCCCACCCCGTCTAAAGCAGCCCCCTCCCAGTCACTCCAGCCCCTTCCCTGCTTCTTCTTTCTTTGTAGTACTTGCCTCTTGTAGTGGGTTGAACAGTGTCCTCCAAAAATTCTTGTCCCCCTAGACCTCTGAAGATGACCTTATTTGGAAATAGAGTTTTTGCAGATGTACTTACTTAAGGATCAAAATGAGGTCATATTAGATTAGGGTGGGCCCTGAATCCAATGACCGGTGTCCTTATAAGAAGAGGAGAGGACACAGAGACACCCAGGGAGGAGACTGTGTGAGGACGGGGACAGAGACCGGAGTGATGCCACCACAGCCAAGGGGCGCCTGGAGCCCCCAGGAGCTGGAAGAGGCAGGAAGGAGGGAGCGCAGCCCTTCCCACACCTTGATTTTGGACTTTGGGCTTCTGGAACTGGGAGACAATACCTTTCTGTTGTTACAAGCCACACAGTTTGTGGTAATTTGTCATGGCGGCCACAGAGGACTGTGTATCACCCCGAGGTACGTTATGTCTACTTGCTCACGAGCCGCCCTCCTAGAATGTGAGGGCATGAAGTCAAGGACGCTGTCCATTGGTTGTGGCTGTATTCTCAGCATTTTCTCATCTTTATTAAGGTATGATTGACAAATAATTATGTATATATTTAAGGTGTATAACAGAATGTTTTGATGTATGTACACATTGTGAAATGACACCACCAACCAAGCTAATTAACCTGTCCATCACCGCACATAGTTACCTTTTCTTTTTTGTGGGTAGAACATTTAAGATCCACTCTCTCAGCAACTTCCAAGTGTCCAATACAGTATTGTTAATTCTAGTCATCATGCTGCACATTAGATCCCCAGAACTTACTCATCTTATGACTGGAAGTTTGTACTTTTCACCAACATCTCCCCTCTCCCCCACCCTGAGTCCCTGGCAACCACCAGTCTATTGTTTCTACAAGTCTGACCTTTTAGAGACCACGTATAGGTGAGATCATGCAGTATTTGTTCTTCTGTGTCTGGTTTATTTTACCTAGCATAGTGCCCTCCAGACTCATTCAGGTATGATGACAGCAAATGGTAGGATGTCCTTCTTTTTTATGGCTAATTGTCCCTTGTGTATACATACATATATATATATATGTAAACCATATCTTCTTTATCCATTCATCCATCAGCAGACAGGTTGTTTCCAAGTCTTGGCTATTGAGAATAATGCTGCAATGAGCATAGGGGTGCAGACATCTCTTCAAGACCCTGTTTTCATTTCCAGTGAATATATACCTAGAAGTGGGATTGCTGGATCATATAGTAATTCTATTTTTAATTTTATGAGGACCCTCCATACTGTTTCTATAGTGGCTGTTCCAATTTACACTCCCACCAACAGTGCATGAGTGTTCCCTTCACTCCACATCCTCACCAACACTTGTTATCTCTTGTCTTTTTGATAACAGACATTCTAACAGGTGTGAGGTGATAGCTCATTGTGGTTTTGATTTGCATTCCCTGATGATTAGTGATGTTGAGCACCTTTTCATGTACCTGTTGGCCATCTGTGTGTCTTCTTTGGAAAAATGTCTATTAAGGTCCTTTATCCATATTTTAATCAGGTTATTTGTTTTTTTGCTCATGAGTTACATGAGTTCCTTATATATTTTGGATCTTAACCTCTTATCAGATATATGGTTTGCAAATATTCTCTCCCATTCCATAGGCTGCCTTTTCATTTTGCTGCTTGTTTCTTCTGCTATTGAGAAGATTTTTAGTTGGATGTAGTTCCACTTGTTTATTTTTGCTTTTGTTGCCTGCGCTTTTGATGTCAGATCCAAAAAATCATCTCCAAGACTGATGTCAAGAAGCTTTTCTCCTATGTCTTCTTCTAGGATTTTAATGGTTTCATGTCTTACATTTAAGTCTTTCATCCATTTTGAGCTAATTTTTAGGTATGGCGTAAGATAGAGGTCCAGTTTCATTCTTTTGCATGTGGCTGTCCAATTTTCCCAACACCACTTATTGAAGAGACTATCCTTTCTCCATTGTGTATTCTTGGTGCCTTTGTCAAAGATTAGTTGACTGTATATGCATGGGTTTATTTCTGGGCTTTCCGTTCTGTTCCATTGATCTATGTGTCTGCTTTTTTTGGTTTTCTTCTTTTTTTTTTTTTGGTGAGGAAGCTTGGCCCTGAGCTAACATCTGTTGCCAATCTTCCTCTTTTTTGCTGAGGAAGATTGGCCCTGGGCTAACATCTGTGCCCATCTTTCTCTATTTTTTTGTATGTGGGATGCCGCCACAGCATGGCTTGACGAGTGGCATGTCAGTCCGCGCCTGGGATTCGAAACTGCGAACCCTGGGCCAACGAAGCGGAGCACACAAACTTAACCACTACACCACCCGGCTGGCCCCTATGTGTCTGTTTTTATGTCAGTACTATACTGTTTTGATTACTATAGCTTCGTAATATAGTTTGAAATCAGGAAGTGTGATGCCTCCAACTTTGTTCTTCTTTCTCAGGTTGCTTTGAATTTGGGGTCTTTTGTGATTCCACACAAATTTTAGGATTGTTTTTCCTATTCCTATAATAAATGCCATTGAAGTTTTGCTAGGAATTGCATTGAATTTGTAGATTTCTTTGGGAAGTATGGACATTTTAACAATATTAGTTCTTCCAATCCACATACACAGGATATCTTTCCAATTATTTGTGTCTTTGATTTCTTTCATCAATGTTTTATAGTTTTCAGTGTACAGATCTTTCACGTCCTTGGCTAAACTTATTCCTAAGCATGTCATTCTTTTTGATGCTATTGTAAATGGGATTGTTTTCGTAGTTTCTTTTTCAGATAGTTTGTTGTTAGTGTATAGAAATGTAACTGATATCTGTATGTTGACTTCATATCCTGCAAATTTACTGAACTTGTTTATTAGTTGTATCAGTTTTTTGGTGGAGTCTTTAGGATTTTCTATATATAACATCATGCCATATGTACACAGAGACAATTTTACTTCTTCCTTTCCAATTTTAATGACTTTTATTTCTTTTTCTTGCCTTATTGCTCTGGCTAGGACTTCAAGTACTGTGTGAATAGAAGTGTGAGGAGTGGGCATCCTTGTCATGGCCCTGATCTTAGAGGGAAAGATTTCAGTTATTCCTCATAGTGTATGATGCTCACTGTGGGCTTGTCACACGTGGGCTTGACTATATTGAAATACAATCCTTCTATACCTAATTTGTTGAATATTTGTATCATGAAAAGATGTTGAATTTTGTCAAATGCTTTTTCTGCATCTATTGAGACGATCATGTGATTTTTACTCTTCATTTTGTTAATGTGATGTATCACATTGATTGATTTGAGTATTTTGAACCATCCTTGCAACCCAGAGATAAATCCCACTTGATCATGGTGTATGACCCTTTTAATGTGCTGTTGAATTTGGTTTGCTAGTATTTGGGTGAGAACTTTTTATCTACATTCATCAGGGATATTGGCTTGTAGTTTTCTCTTCTGTAGTGTCCTTGTCTGGCTTTGGTGTGAGGGTAATGCTGGCCTTGTAAAATGTGTCTGGGAGTGCACCCTTCTCTTCAACTTTTTGGAAGAGTTGAGAAGGATTGGTATTATATTCTTTAAATGTTTCATAGAATTCACCAGTGAAGCCATCTGGTCCTGGACTTCCTTGTGCTGAGAGGTTTTTGATTAATCTCCTTACCAATGATTAGTTTGTTCAGATTTTCTATTTCCTCCTGATTCAGTCTTGGTAGGTGGTATGTTCCTAGGAATTTACTCATTTCTTCTGGATTGTCCAATTTGTAGGCATATAATTGTTCATGGTCATCTCTTATGATCCTGTGTATTTCTGTGGTATCAGTTGTCATGTCTCTTCTTTCATTTCCGATTTATTTGAATTTTCTCTCTTTTTTTCTTAGTCTAGCTAAAGGTTTGTCAATTTTGTTTATTCCTTCTTAATTTTGTTGATCTTTTCTTTTGCCTTTCTAGTCTCTACTTCACTTATTTCTGCTCTGATCTTTGTTATTTCCTTCCTTCTGAACACATCTGGGCACCTCGAAGACAGGGCTTGCCACGTAGTAGGCACTTAATGGACACTGCAGATTCACTTGTTGAATGAGTGGATTGAACAAACGAATCAAAAACCAGGACACCTCCCTGTGATGCCCCCCAACCCAAAAAATTCTCTTCTATGGGCAGAAAGTCAGCCCTCAGGGAGAGGCACGGGGAAACCCTGAGCTCTATACGAGGACTGCAGGACCTGCCACATCTGAATCCATGTCCCCAACTCCCCCTGGGGTTGAGGGAGAGGGAAGAGGTGGGGCGTCGTGTCCTGGGGGCAGGCTGCTGATGCCCCTGATGCTGGCAGCTCTCTGGGTGTCCTCTGGAGGCCAGGATGCAGGGGCTGGAGTGAGGGGTTGGTGAACGTGGACAGGGGGGCCAGCAGCCCGCACAGCGGTTTCGAGCTCGTCTCTGGGATTAGAAAGAGTCGGATCAGTGCTTGTTCTGCCCCTGGCCAGTGTGTAACTTCAGGCAGCCATGCAGCCATCCACACCTTGATGTCCCTTGTCCAGTGGGGTAATGAGACCTCCTTGAGAGCAGCATTTTGAGGAGTAAGTTAAGAAGATGTATGTGAAGAACTCTGCGCCGTGCCCGGCTGGTTGGCACAAAGGAAAGAGCAGCCGTTACTATCATGCACTGATTTATCTCAGCCCTCCTTGAATTTAATTTCCACTTTCCACCTAAACGGCCTCCCAAGGAGACCAGGTGCTCCACGCTTGCTCCCAGCCAGTTAAACAGTGCTCCTTTTGTGTGTCCTGGAACCAGCTCCATGGACCTCAAAGGGGCCTCTGAGCTCTAATGTTCCCGGGCGTGATGGGCAGCTGAGATCAAGCAGGGTGCTGCCAGGGAAGAGCTGGAGATGAGTGAAGTCCGGGGTTCTCGAGCAGAGGTCACCTGGGGGCTGGAAAGACTTTCCCATCCTCGGCTCCAGCCCTGTTTATCTGCTCCGGGCTCACGTCTCCCCACTGACATGCAGGGAATGTGGACACGCAGCCCTGTTTCCCGCGGGTCTCAGGCGGGCCAACGATAGGCAGGGGGCACAGGACGCTGGGCAGAACTAGATGCCAGGTCCACCTGGGCCCACCTGGCGAGCTGCTGACAACTCAGCGCCAACAAGCCTCGGTTTCTCAGTTGTGAAATGGGACCATCACACCTCCTTCACGGAATGCACGGTGCGAACCTGAACACCCACAGCCCATAGCTGCCCAGAGCTAGACAATCTGGTTTCCCTCTCCACCGCAGCAGTGTGACCCTGAGTAACCCCCTAACCTTCATGGCCTGGGTTTCCTCCGCTGCACAACACAGAAACTGAATGTGGGGTCCTTGCAGTAAACTCCAGCTCTGACCTCTGCAGCGCTGGTCCCTCCCATGTCCAGCCGTTCTCGTGGATGAAGCAGCTTCACGTCCATTTTCCCCTTGGCTCTGTACTGGCCTGAGGGACCAAGCTGAACACGAGAAAACCCTCCGTGACTCAGGCTCCTGCACCCTCTATGGTAGCTGCCACCAGCCCCGTGCGTAAGCCCACTCAGCCCACAGCCAGCCCACGGGTAGCTCTGCCACAAAACCCACTTCACAGGTGGGGAAGCCGAGGCCAGGCCCCCGCTCACAGAGGTCATCCTCAGGTCACCCCAGCTGCATTCCACAGGCAGGAGTCTGCCCTGTGAGTGGATGGCGTTTCCAGTAGCCAAGGGAGGCCCAAGGAGGCCCCAGACAGGCCTGCCCTTGAGGGGCAAGGAGTCGTGCAGAGGAGAGACCTGGGGCCCCAGCCTCTGCAGCGTGGTGATCATTCAGCAGAGCCACAAGCAGAAGCCATGGGGACTCGCAGGAGGGGACCCAGAGGAGGTGTTGGGCTGGCCCTGAAGGGCGCATGGGAATTCCCCAGCGAGTACAAGGACCAGACTCTGGGCTGCAGACATGCCCTCACCACCATTTCCTGGCGGGTCGGCCTCGGGCAGGCACTGTCACCCTGTGCCACGTGGAGCTGCCACAATGGCTGGCAGAGTAGGGGCTCAGGAAAAGCCTCTGGCCTCGCAGGGTCCCTGGTGGTCCTCCCAGGCGCAGCCATGTCGCCAAGCCTCTCCAGAAGGAGAGCACCGAGCCAGCTGGGACCACTGGTCTCATCATCTCTCTCAAATGTCAGCAAAACCGGCTGCCAGGCCCTCCGCCACTCCATTTTTATATCTTTGTGTGTTTTCACCAAAATCAGATCCACATGCTTGGTCCCTCACACACTCGGCTCGTGGCTAGAGTTCCTGGACTGGGGCTTCTCCCTGGAGCACGGGGGGCCTCCAAGGCCCCCAGGTGACCTGTGCCTACCCTGCCAGTTTACGGGGGTCAATGTGGGAGCTGTGGGTCGGAGATCAGAGGTCAGAGTGGAGTGGTGGGGGTCGGAGGCTCCGGGGTCAGATACCCAGTTCCGTGTGACGGGGTGTGCCTATGCCCTCTGAGCCACAGTGGGCTTCCAGGGAAAAGGGGATAAGCCCAGCCCCCACTCGTAGGGCTGCATGAGGAGTCCATGGAGCAGCCTCTGCCCCAGGAAGAGCTGCCCTTGACTGTGTGTGTGTGTGTGTGTGTGTGTGTGTGTGTGTGTGTACCCGTGTGGGTCTGTGTGTGTGTGCCTGCATGGATGTGTACCTGTGTGTGTTCTGGTGTGTTCCTGTGTGTGTGTGCGTATTCCCATGTGTGTGTACCTGTGTTTGTGTTCCTGTGTGTGTGTACTTGTGTACACACATCATTATTCTTGTCATCATCATCATTTTCTGCCAGCCGCCAGTGGATCCAGATCAGAATTTTCTGGAGAGACAAGTCAAGGAGTAGGGGGTTAATGAAGAAGGCCATGTGGCGGAAGGGAGCTGCCACTCTGCTCTGTGGCCTCGCGCCCCCACCCCACTCCCGTGCAGTGGACCAGTCCTGGGACAGCCGGGCAGGCTCCCCATCTGCTGTCGGGGAAACTCCTCAGGGCAGGAGTCACATCCAGCTCGGTGGAGATGGAGCGAGAAGCCCCAGGCCAGGGGTCAGCCAATTTGTGCTGAATGCCCACTCTCTTGCTAATAGCTGTGTAAGCTTGAGCAAGCACCAAAGAACCTTCTGGAAGCTCAGTTTACTCCGCTGTGTGATGGGGGTGGAGTTGCAGTTCTCAGCACCCCCTCACATGGGGGGCACCCAAACCATGCTTGGGAGGAGATGTGGGGTGCCCGGCCAGCCCCCGCTGCAGAACACCTCGCAGCTGCTCCTGGTGCCGGGAGCTCTCCAGGCTGCCCTCTCCTGGCAGGTGGTGGGTGGGGAAGGCTGTGGTGTGTCCCCAGGGCAGAGTGAGGGACACCAGGAGACAGCCCTGTGCTCCTTCTGGGACAAAGAAGACAGCCTGGGGTGGTGAGGGAGCATGACATGGAAGGCCTGGGTTCGATCCCACCTCCCCACCTGCCATCCCCTCAGTTCTCTCACCTGTAAGACGGACAGGTCCTGAGGACCAGAGGTCGTGAGGAGCTTTCAAAGCCACCAGAGGCAGGTCCTGCTGCCATTGCAGCCTGAGTGCCAAGCTCTGACCCGTGCAAACCCAGCGCCTCCCTCCCCTGCCAGTGGAGGCCCAATTCTTGAGCCCTGGAAATGGCCCCCAAGGAGCATCGGGAAGCTTAGGTTCGAGTCTCAGCCGGACCCCGAGCCCAGGAGGCCCTCTCTGTCCCTAGATCGCGGTGGCATCAACAGGCAAGTAAGAAGGCTGACCCTGAGGCCTCTCAGCCCCAGGGTCTGCGGTGCGCTGGCTCCACTTGGAGCACACGGTGGGGCTGGGCTCGGAGGCATAGCCGAGACAGCAAAGAAACGGGCGGATTCGGTTTGAGTTAGCTACAACCCAGCTTAAAAGCGTGCCAAGTCTATGCCGAGGCCGTGCGGAGTCATTTTATTTCCCATCCACATTTATGGGGATCATGATCCAACTAATCCCTTTGTCGCTCGTGCAGTGAAAAAAATGCGCAGCGTGCTTTAAATGTTTCCCAAACTGGAGTAGTTATTAAGTGAGTGACAGGCCAGGAGGTATAGACGAGGGGGACAGGAGGGAGCGGGCGGTGAGGACCCAGAATATGCAGAAGGAGATGGCGGAAACAAGAAGCCACCTCTCTCCAAGTCTCCTTCATGCCCCCTCGCGCTGCTCGGAGCAGCAGACTTTGCCCAAACAGGTCATTTGGCCCCGGAGGAAGCCGAAGCCCAGGGACGCAAGGCGGCGGTGAGGCACCAACGCATGCGCACGGGGCGGGAGGGCAGGCTGAGGTCTGAGCTCCGTCTGGGCTGCCCGAGGGGCGGGCTCCTTCCCCGCGCACGCGCACGGAGCATCTCGTCGTGTGCGCAGCCCTGCCCAGCTCCGCCGTGTGACGTGAGCCCGCGAAGAACAGAAGCGGGCGTTGTGAGGCGGCCAGCTAAGTAAACAGGCTCGGCCTGGTCTCCCCAGTCACCAGGGGCGCGGACCTCTGACCCCCAGGACCCCACCAGCTGGAAGGTCCATGTACCGGGGTGGGCCTGGCCTTCCCACCCAGCCTCCAGGGACCCGCCTCCGGCAGAGCACCACAAAATGAGCACTCTGTAGGCTGGGCGCATTTCCTGTAGGGTTATTGTAGAACCATTTACACACAGAAAACCGCACAACTCGAATGTTTGCAAAGTGAACCCAACCCCCCAGGTGACGACCGCCCAGATCCAGACATTCCAGCAGCCCCATCCTCCCAGCCGGACCCTTGCCAAAGGTACCCACTGTGCCCACCATCTGCCCCCATCACCAGAGGGCAACTCCTGAATTTGAACTTTATATACGTGGGAGCATTCAGAATGTACTCTTTTGTCTCTGACTTGTTTTTTAAACCAACATTATGTTTCTGAGATTCACCCACGTCCTGGGTGTGTCACGTCCCATTGTGTGAAGATACCACATTCTATTGCTGTTGGTGGACATTCAAGTTCTTTCCAGTTTAGGGCTGTTCTGACTTTCACTGCTATGAACATGCTTCAGCGTAGCTGTGGGGCACATGAGTCCGCCCGTTTCTGTTGGGACTGTCCCTGGAAGTAGAATCGCTGGGTCGTCGGATGGGTGTGTGCTCGGCCCTCTCAGAGGCCACCAAGCACACGTTCAGTCTCTTTGCAGCAGTTACACTTCCGCCCCCGTGCCTGAGCCTTCGCAGCTCTGTCTCCTGGTCACCACATGCTGTCGTCTGTGCGCATGCTTTGTTTGGTTATCTTCATGGTAGACCTGGTCTGTGTGTGAAGGGACACGTCATGTGTTTGGTCATCTTTGTGGTAGACCTGGTCTGTGTGTGAAGGGACACGTCATGTGTTTGGTCATCTTTGTGGTAGACCTGGTCTGCGTGTGAAGGGACACGTCATTTGTTTGGTCATCTTTGTGGTAGACCTGGTCTGTGTGTGAAGGGACACGTCATGTGTTTGGTCGTCTTCATCATAGTCCTGGTCTGTGTATGAAAGGACACGTCGGGTTTCGTTGACATTCCACTCTTGACTAAGGACGTTGAGAACTTCCAAACATCGTTGGCCAATGAAATGTCTTCTTTCATGATGTGTCTGCTCAAGTCTTTGTCACTCATCTAAGATGCTGTTGTCTTTTTCTTGTTGATTTTAGAAGTATTTAAAAATATTTTCTGGATACCAGTCTTTCTTGGAAAAAAAAATTGCATATGTGTTCTCTAACTCTGTAGCTTGCATTGTTTCTTCTTTTTTCCCAACATCTGATTATGAAAATGTTCAAACATCAAGAAAGCTTGAAAGGATTCTCCAGTGATCACTCATACATGCACCATGTGGATCCTGCAGTTGACTAGACTTTGCTTGATCGTATCTCTGCCATCTATTGATCCATCAATCCGTCTTATGTTTTGGATGCATTTCAGAATAAGTTGCAGACATTAGCACACATTGCCCCAAATTCTTCAGCGTGCATATCATTAACTAGCCGTCGGTATTTTGATTTTGGTTGTTGATTTTCTTTCAGGTAAACTTTACATGCAGTGAGATGCACAGATCTTGAGGATGCCATTCAATGAGTTCTAACAAATACAAGCCCAACTCTGGCAAGTTATAGAACCCCAGGCCGTGTCCTCACGCACCTTCCCAGACAACCCGTGTCCCTTAGCCTCCTTCAATCCACGACCGTCCCACAGTCTCTCATGACCCTGACACTTCTGAGAAGGGAGTATTGGCCGGTTATTTTGAGAACGTCCCTCGGTTTGTGTGTGTTTGATATTTTTCACGACGAGACTGTGGTCGTGCATTTGCAGGAATCTCACAGAGGTGAGGCTGCGTCCTGCTCAGGCACATGGTGCCTCTGGTCCCGTTCCCGGGGGTGGCCACTTTGACTGCTTGGTTAAGTGGTGCCACGTTTCTGGGCTATAAACTACTTTCTCTCTTTGTAATTAAGAGGTATCTTGTGGGAGGATACTTTGCGACTTTGTAAATGTTCCATTTCTCATCCCACTTTGGCTTGCTGACTTGAGCATCCATTGATGATTCTTGCTGACAACAGCCCTGCCGCGGTGTTTGATGAGCATGATTCCCGAGCTCACCATTATTCCCTCTGCGCTCACCACTCGGGATGTGCTATAAGAGGAGTCGTCTCGCCCCGTTTATGGGCTGAAGTGATGATGTATACCACATGGACTCATGGACGTTTATTTTATTCTGTTGGTCATAATCCATTACTGTCGTTACTAGTTTTGTTGCTGAAACTGTCCTGGACTCGCCTGGCCTTTTCACACCTTGAATGGGAACCATCAGAGCAGTTGTATGATGCTCAAAGGGAAAAGGACTTCTCCTTTCATGGGGGCATGAAGCTAACCAGCCCCCGCAGCCCATGACGGGGCCGTCTGTGCAGAGGACAAATCCCCGCTGTGGTCATGACTGGGGCTCTTACCCCCCAAAGGTGTGCTGTGACAATTGGAAAAGACACACAGGGCGGTCTTGGCGACAACATTCAGTTCCCAAAGGACATTGCAGGCAGGGGGGTCTGGAGGCACCACTTTTGGGTCCCCCAAACTGTGGGAGGCGCTGTCTCTTTCAAAATGGAAATGTGTCTTCTCTGTGACCACTCTCCGCCAAACCAGCCCTCACGTGTCCGGGTTGGGTTGGGCTGGGAGTCTCACAAGGCCAGGAGGCTGAGCATGCGTCTCCCAGCTGCCTGTTCACTGTCCGGGGAAGGCGCTGGGGGCGCTTACGCTACTCAGCCTCGAGAGGCCTTCGTGGCTTCCAGTGGCATGACCACAACCCCTGCCACGGGGATTCACGTGTTTCCCTTAGTTCAGTGTCCACTGAAGGAGGAGCATCCTAATGGAGGGGTTCCAGGCGCTGGCAAGGGGCGGTGTGGGGTAAGCGCCGTGCCCCACGGGGCTGGCAGCGGCCGGTTCAGAGGCTGAGCCGGGGTTCTCAGAGGCAGCGGAACCATCCCCTTGGGGCACTGTAGTTGTCCCAACGCCCAGGGGGCTGCTGGCCTTTGGGGGCAGGCTCTTCCACGGCCCGCCACGCACAAACCGGCCCACAGGATGAGGAAGTGTTGCATGACCCACCCACCATTGGAGCATCTTGCAGAATATTCAAGCAGGTGAAGTCTCCCCAGGAAACTCCATCTGGCTCCTGTTTTCGCTCAGTCACAGTTGTGCAGGATTTTAATGCACACTGAATTTTCCAGGAATGTGACTGTTGATTGAATCTAGAGAAGGTGACTGCGTGGTGCCCTTGGGACACCTTGTTGGTAAGGCCGTCCCGGACACCAAGTCCCTTCGTCCTGCAGGTGCATCTGCCCGTTCACTATGATTCTACAGACAGGAGCAAACAGGAGGGTCCCTGTCACGGGCCCTGGTCATTGCACCTGCACATGGACGTGTCTCTGAAATTGTGTGTTAACAGATCTTTACTTCTATCCTAGGATCATGAAGACACTTGTTATTACAAAGAAGTGGGGGAAGCCCTTGCGTGGGACAGGGTGGGAGCTGGGGCCCTGGTCGAACCCCTGGTTGGCAGTCCCTGGGCTCCTGGCTGGAGGAGTTTTCCCACTGCCCCCTCTCCACACGAGTCCCTGGATGAGCCCAGGAAGGGGTCAGGGAGCTGGCTCAGTGTGACCTGCACTCTGTAGGCTCTGAAAGAGGGGATCCTACTGGCAAAGTGCTGCAGAGAACTGGGGTGCAGTGGAGAAGCAGAGACCCAGGGAAGGGGCAAGTTGCCCAAAGTCACCCTGCATGCCGGTGGGTGCGAGCAAGAACCCAGGGCTCGAAACTCCCAAGGACTGCCTTCCGTCACATCCCCTCAGCCCTAAGCCAGCCCTTGAGGGCTGGGATCTGGGCCCCGGCAAGTGTTAGAAAACACTGCTGCCCAGCCCCACCCTCAGAGACTCTGGTGTTAACTGGTCTGGGGCAGCCTGGGAATTTGGA
The DNA here is from genome assembly GCF_057802395.1 of Ceratotherium simum simum. Classification (NCBI taxonomy): domain Eukaryota; kingdom Metazoa; phylum Chordata; class Mammalia; order Perissodactyla; family Rhinocerotidae; genus Ceratotherium; species Ceratotherium simum. The sequence continues at coordinate 2,278,625 of NC_141929.1, read as the reverse complement.
TTTTTCCACGCTCCCCACGGGAGTTATATCAGCTTCCTGTGGCTGCTGTAACAAATTACCACAAACTGGGGGCTTAAAACAACAGAAACTTATTATCTCTCAGTTCTGGAGGACAAAGTCTGAAATCAAGGTGTCTCAGGGACATGCTTCCTCCAAAGGCTTTGGGGAAGGATCCTTCCTTGTCTCTTCCAGGTTCTGGGGGCTCCAGGTGTCCCTTGACTTATAACCAAATCACTCCAGTGTCTGCCTCTGTCTTCACATGGCCGTCTCTCTGTGTCTGTGTCTCAAATCTCTCTCCGCCTTTCTTCATAAGGACACCAGTCTTTGGATTCAGGACCCACTGAAATAACCTAGGGTTATCTCAGCTGGAGATCCTCAACTTGATTACATCTGCAAAGACCCTTTTTCCAAATAAGGTCGTATTCACAGGTTTCATGTGGCTATATCTTGTGGGGAGGGGGAGGCATAATTCACCACCATCACCAACATCATCCTCACCATCCTCATCACCATCATCACCATCATCACCTTCATCATCACCATCATCACCTTCATCATCACCATCATCATCATCACCTTCATCACCATCATCACCATCATCATCACCTTTATCATCACCATCACCATCACCTTCATCATCACCATCATCATCCGCACCATCATCACCGTCATCATCATCACCGCCATCATCACCATCACCATCACCACCATCATCATCATCATCACCATCATTACCATCATCATCATCACCTTCATCATCACCACCATCACCTTCATCATCACCATCACCATCATCACCTTCATCACCATCATCACCATCATCATCACCTTCATCATCACCATCACCATCACCTTCATCATCACCATCATCATCCGCACCATCATCACCGTCATCATCATCACCACCATCATCACCATCACCATCACCACCATCATCATCATCATCACCATCATTACCATCATCATCATCACCATCATCATCACCACCATCACCTTCATCATCACCATCACCATCACCTTCATCATCACCATCATCATCATCACCATCATCATCCTCACCATCATCACCATCACCTTCATCATCACCATCATCATCATCACCATCATCATCACCATCATCATCCTCATCACCATCATCCTCATCACCATCATCATCACCATCATCATCATCATCACCATCCTCATCATCACCACCATCCTCTCCTTCCTCATCTTATTTCACTTGAGGACAAGATGCATGTCATCTCCCTCTTTGTGTCTCCTTGGTGCCTACCGTAGGGCCTGCCTTCTGGTGGGTGCTCAGCAAATGTCTGTGGAGTAAAGGAAAGAGATTAGCTTATTAAGCTCCAACTGCATCCATGTCCTCCATTTTAATCATAATGGCATAGTGCATTGAGTTAGATGTTGGGCCCTCTGCTGTCTTATCTCGGTCCTCACAACAATGCTTCCAGGCCGGTATTTGGAGCCCATTTCACAGGTGAGGAAATCAAGACACAGGCGAGGTTCAGCCCCAGGCCCCAGAGCTAGTAGTGCATCTAGGATTTGAATGTAGTCACCCTCGGCACGGCGCTGACGCCTGCGCCTCATCCATACTAGGAAGCCCATGAAGAATGACCCTGTCCCTCCTCCCCACATGCTTAGGACACCAGAACCCTCTGTGTGATGACGGACACAGGAGGGCCTTGAGGACTTCAGGAGGAAGTGTGCATCCGGGCACCACCACGAACTACAGCAAGCGTTAGAAATGAAAGCAGAGCGCCCACAGCCACAGAGGAGGCTGTGTGAGCGCTCTCTGTGCTGGAGTCCACCCAGAGTGCACACTGACTGCCCACTACGCGCCAGGCACAGCCATCTCCCAGGGGGAGACTGCGTGAGCCAGACTCGCAGTTGGTCGCCAGCTAGTCACTGGCTCCCATCTCTGGGGTCTGGGGCTCATGGCCCCGTCTGGAACGCTAAACAATCCGACGAAGACACTAACTTTCCAAGAGACATATTTATGAAAAAACAGAAGCAGGCCTCTCGCAGAGCAGCCCCCACGTGGGTGGACGCGGAGAACCCAGCCGCACAGAGCCCTGCATTCTCATCCGCCACGCCGGGGGCAGCGCTAAGTCCCCGGTGCCCGCACATGAAAGCACCCATCCGGCTCAGTTCCGGACGAATGTCCTCCCTCCAAATTATGAGAGAGGAAATACAATATTATTTTAGGACTTGCCTTCGCATAATAGCTGGTGAGGGCAGAGAGAACAATCCAGCACTTATATCAAACACAAACAAGTGTGTCCGCTCACCCTGCCTTGGCCTCAGGAAGGGGGGTTGGCGTCGAGGGCCTGGGCCTTTCTGGACAGATGGCCGAGCCTCTGGGTCAGGCTGTGGAGCCGTCTCGGCCTCGGTGGAACCGAGGAGAGGGGAGGGAGAAGGGGGCTGCAGGCCCCAAGAAACCCTGCAGGCGTGGGAGTCTGCAGAGGGTTCTCCGGGGGGCTGGACAGGCCAGTCCTCTTTGCTGGTTTTCTAATGCTGTTGGCTGGGAGCAGCCCGGGGAGAGCACGGCCTGGAAAGCGTGGCCTCTGCAGTGGCTTTGTGCTCCTCGAACTCCTTCTCAAAGGAGAGCTGGGTGGCGTGTCCCTGCATTGTCCTCCTCTGGGGAGGGTGGGGAGCGGCCTGGCTTCAGGGTGGAGAGTGGACTGCTGACCTCCAGGGAGCTCTCGGCAGGGCTGCCCTCCCCCCAAGTAGAACGGAAGTCCAGCACAGGCCATCTCACCTGGAGCAAGGGCCACCTCCCGCTGACACCCTCAAACAAGTCACCCAGCCCTCTGAGCCTCAGTGGTACTTCCACCAAGAGGACCCGGTCCTGGCTGTCCCCACGCTGGTGGCAAGGATCCAGGAGCAAATACTGAGCCTGTGACATGCATCCCGCACACAGGCTGTAGTCGCACATCAGCTGAACTCGAGGGTCCCTCCCTGGCCGTATCACACCTGAGCCCACCTCCCAGGCTGTGCTCTGTGCCCATGCACATCAGGGGACCATGTCCCAGCCTGGCATGCAAATGACATGCAGATGACATGCACATCCACTCCCTTGGACCAAGGCCTGGTTGTGTCTTCTCTGAGCTCCTCCGCACTCCCCAGCGTGTCTGCTGAGCAAGTCTGTTCCTTGTGGTGTTCCGAATCAGCACGTGGCTGACCCAGGGGGTCCAATGGGGGCCACCCAGCAGAACAGGGGCCTATGAGGCCTACCACCCCACCTTTCTCCATGGTAGGAGGCAGCAAGCTATGTAGGAGAACATGGGAATTGAAGTCGGACACAACAGGGTTTAATGTCAGCCCACAGCCCATCGCTGTGTGACCTTGGGCAAGTCACTTGGCCTCTCTGAGCCAGGAGAAGCTAATGTCACAGCTGACACACGGAGCACTCCCCAAGCACGTGGACATTCCCATGGCAATTCCATGGGTGGCACTGTCCCACCACCCCGTCTCTCACGGGGCTGTGCAGAGACGAGCCAGGCGAGGCCGCATGAAGCTCAGTCACAGAGGCGGCCGCCCGACCCTCGGCCCCAGCTTACAGGGATGCCAGTGCAGTCACAACAACCTGCTCCCGCTGTGCCCTCGGAAACCACAGCCACCTGCTCCACCCCGTCCCGGCCCACTCCTCCCGGAGCACCTGCTGGCCCGGCCGCAGTGGCTTTGAGCCCTTGGGCTGGGGCCACTGCTTCTAATTGCATTGTTTTCCTTTCAAAAATAATACCTGTTCTTTACACAAAGTTTGGAAACTACACCAAAACCCAAACAGGAATTTCCAAATTCCCCTTGATTCTCTGGCCCAGGGGGGCCCCCAGCTGACTCCCACGGGCTCCCCATCCCCCGAAGTGTACCACTCTTTCTGCGACCTTTTTTTAAAATCAGCACCCCCCCCCCCCCCCCGTAAATAGCTTTTTTACGCAACAACTTCCGCGTCGACGGCGGGGTGACCCGCGTGCTCTCTGACCACAGTTAACAACCCTTTTCTGTTGTGGGCGAGGACGGAGATCGCTTCCAAATTTGTGTCATAAAGGGGGCAGTGGGGGACACCTCCTCACCCTGAAGCTGATTATTCCTCAGGGGGAATTCATAGAAATGGAGGAATGTTCCGGGAAATAGCATGGGTTTTGTTAGTGGGTTCTCCTTGTCCCACACCCTGGCCAGCCTCGGGGATCCACGTATTACATCTCTGACAGTTTGCTCAAGAGGAACGACTCCGTGTTAGGTAACTGGATGGGAGCCGCGTTTATCCGCGCTGGCCGCTGAGGTTTCTTGCTGTTTGTGTCCCCGGCCCATTTCCATGTCCCTGGGTACCTTAGTTTCCCGGGGCTGCCGTAACAAATTACCACAAATTAGGTGGGTTCAAACAAGAGAAATCTATCTTCTCACAGTTCTGGAGGCCAGAAGCCCAAAATCCAGGTGTCACAGGGCCGTGCTCCCTCCGGAGGCTCCAGGGGAGGGTCCCTCCCGCCTCGTCCAGTCCTGGGGGTCCAGGCGTCCCTGAACTCCAGTCTCTGCCTCCGTGGTCACGTGGCCTTTTTCCCTGAGTCTGTGTCCAAATTTCCCTCTTATAAGGACACCAGTCTTTGGATCAGGACCCGTCCTGGTCCAGCATGACCTCATCTTGACCTGACAACGTCTGCAAAGACCCTGTTTCCAGATAAGGCACGTTCACAGTAGGGGGTTAGAATCCGAACATGTCTTTTAGGGGGCATAGCTCAACCCACCACACTGTGCTTGTCTCTTGGTGAATGGAAAGAGAAGTTTCCACACAGCGATAACAGAGATCTCTTGAGGGCTGCTCTGTGCCAGGCTCTGTCAGCTCTGAGAAGGACTCAGAGAGGAGACCTGAGACCCCAGCTCTCTGGTGACCACAGGCTGAGGACCTCGGGGACCACCACTCCCAGGTCTCCACCTTCCTCCAGGAGAGAAGAGAGTGGACATTGGGGAGGTCAGCCCATGAGGACAGGGATCCCTTCTCGGCTGTGTCCCAGCACCTGGAATGGTGCTGGGCCCAAGGTGGGGTCCCCGAGTGTCTGCAGAGCCATGGGCTCTGCCTTGTCCCACGTGTCCTCAGCCCTCCTCGAGAGGTGGGGACAGTCACCCCGAGGAGGACACTAGGTCCAGGGAGTTCAGAATGTGCCCAAGGTCACCCAAGCCTAGAGTATTTAGCCCCACGGGACACACCGTGACCACCACCCCTAGTGCCCCTGACCCCACTCACTCCTCGTTCTGGAGATGGAGTGGCTTGCCCAGAGTGGCATAGCTGAGAAGCCTCAGGGCCAAGACTCCAGCCTTCCCCTGACCACAGCCTCTGTGTGAATTCATCTCCCTCCAAACCCAACGACCCACAACCAGCTCGAGACAGATCCGCTCTGCAAGCCGGTCCCCTGGACCCACAGCCCCTGCGGCCCGTCTCCACAGCCGCCTGCATGCAGGCCGGCCCAGCCAAGGAGCTGAGTGCTCGTGGGGTCCTCCCTGCCCCCTCAGCTTCCAGCTCACAGCTCCTGTGGCCGCTCCAATCATGCGTTTCTGCGTACATTCAAATATTTAGTCCCCTGCTCCAAAAAAAAAGCCATTGCCCCGGGCTGGAGCCAGCTCAGCATAATGCCACCTATGTCCTGCCCCGGGAGGCTCGGTGACAGAGGAACCCTCTGTGTGTTCTCAGGCGCCGGGACCCGCCACTCAGCCCCCGCCCATACACCCCGTCAGTGGGACCAGCTCACTCGGGGCCCTGGCCACAGGAAGACAGGCTGGGGGCAAGACAAGCTTCCTAGGGGACAGCCACACCAGCCCCCAGCCCTCACCCCCAACACTCACCCAGAGAACAGCGCGGGTGCAGGCTCCGGGCCTGTTTTAGAAGCATCTATTCTGATGGAGATAAAGCCACTTATGTCCCCTTGAAGACATCAGTGGTCCCAGTCTATTTTTTTAAGAAAAACATGTTCTTTGCTCTGTGTAGAATAACAATTAATAATAGTAATATTAATGAGAAGGAGAATAATTTATGCTCCTGTCATGTGCTGGGCGCTGGTCAACGTTACATCCCAGCCCCTCGACACAGCCCTCGGAGGAAGGTCCAGGATCAGAGATGCTGACTTATCCTAGATCCACACGCAGGTGTCCGCGGGTGCCATCAGGCTGACACTCACAAGCCCAGACGGTTCACAGAGGGCTTGGCGCACGTCCAGTGGTTTGATCCCCACAATAACCTTGTTACTGAGAGGCCAGGCAGGATGGATCATCGCCACGTGACAGAGGAGGAAACCTACACTCCAAGGGGTGGATGATTTGCTTAAAATCTCCAGCCACACTTCGTGGAGGCAGAATTCAAATCCACGTCATCTGGTTCTGTGTCGGAAAGTCATGCCGTGGCTGAAGTGCACTCACAGTCACCCGTGGAGCAGTGTGGCTTTGGGGACGTGGCGCTCCTGGTTCCTGCTCTTCCTAGGTTGTGTAACTATGAGTGAACATAGCCAGCTGCCCAGGATCCACAGTGGAGCCTGACTGCATGATCTCGGTGAAGTCTATGCATTTGCTGTGCTTTATGAGGGGATCTCAGAGGTGTCAGTATGTATTCTGGGATGTCAGGGATCTGCTGTGCTTGTGCACACGCGCATACACACACACATCACCTTGTCTACATGTATCTCTGCACATGTCAGATGCCTACTCGTTGCTGGATGTCTGGGAGAAGGCATGACCGACTCAGGCTTTGTTGAAACAATGGCACAAAATACCAACATGCAAAGGAGGAAGGAGGGCCCATCACTGAAAACCCACTTGATGTAATACAAAAACTGAGCATCAGGAAACCTTACACCCAGAAGGACCCTTTAAGTACCACCCAGTTCAACCCTGTTGTTTCACAGATGGGGAAAGCAGAGCCCAGGAGAGGAGGCGAAGTAGCTGACGTCACTCAGAACACGGGTGCCCAGTCTGTTCCTGCAGGTGAGCTCTCTCCCTTCACGCACACTCCCATACCTGCCGCCCACCCAGAGCTCAGCTTCTCTGTGAAGTTCTATGTCACAAACAAGGAAGGCAGGAAACAGGAGCAGTCTTTGAAGGAGAGAGTTTGGAAGTAGTGAAACACCATCATCACCATCATCATCACCATCACCATCAACATTACCACCATCATCACCATCATCACCATCATCATCATCATCACCACCATCATCATTACCACCGTCATCACCATCACCATCACCATCATCACCACCATCATCATTACCACCATCATCACCACCACCATCATCATCACCAGCATCATCACCATCATCACCATCACCATCATCACCACCAGCATCATCACCATCACCATCACCACCATCGTCATCACCACCATCATCACCATATCATCGCCATCACCGTCATCATCGTTACCATCATTGCATCAGCATCACATCATAATGATGGTCGCAGTCTACTGGCTCTGAGCCAGGCACTCGTTTAAGCAGTTTACATACATCATTTCCTTGAATCATCATGACAACCACTAACGGTAGTTTCCATATATTATCCCCACTTTTCAAAGAAGAAAACTGAGGCTCAGAGAGAAAATGCAACTTGTCCAAAATCACACAACTGGCAAGTGGCAGGGCTGCCCTCCTCCACTACCCACAGTCACAGTCTGCTGCAGACGCAGCAGCTCCTTGGTGTATAGATTGTAGGGGTGTCTCGTTGTGATGATGGGAATGTGTATGGAGGTTTAGGGGGGAGTAAAATGAAGCAAGGGCACCTGGAGAGCGAGCAGAGCAGGACAGGGGGTGTCAGCCTTGCCACCCTGCCTGGAGGTGGATGGGGAGGCCAAGCAGAGGGCTCCTCTGGGCCCCTTGGCCTCAACGCAGAACATGAGCCTCCGGAGGAAGCACGGCCCTGTGACACCTGGATTTTGGGCTTCTGGCCTCCAGAACTGTGAGAAGATAGATTTCTCTTGTTTGAACCCACCTAATTTGTGGTAATTTGTTACGGCAGCCCCGGGAAACTAAGGTACCCAGGGACATGGAAATGGGCCGGGGACACAAACAGCAAGAAACCTCAGCGGCCAGCGCGGATAAACGCGGCTCCCATCCAGTTACCTAACACGGAGTCGTTCCTCTTGAGCAAACTGTCAGAGATGTAATACGTGGATCCCCGAGGCTGGCCAGGGTGTGGGACAAGGAGAACCCACTAACAAAACCCATGCTATTTCCCGGAACATTCCTCCATTTCTATGAATTCCCCCTGAGGAATAATCAGCTTCAGGGTGAGGAGGTGTCCCCCACTGCCCCCTTTATGACACAAATTTGGAAGCGATCTCCGTCCTCGCCCACAACAGAAAAGGGTTGTTAACTGTGGTCAGAGAGCACGCGGGTCACCCCGCCGTCGACGCGGAAGTTGTTGCGTAAAAAAGCTATTTACGGGGGGGGGGGGGGGTGCTGATTTTAAAAAAAGGTCGCAGAAAGAGTGGCACACTTCGGGGGATGGGGAGCCCGTGGGAGTCAGCTGGGGGCCCCCCTGGGCCAGAGAATCAAGGGGAATTTGGAAATTCCTGTTTGGGTTTTGGTGTAGTTTCCAAACTTTGTGTAAAGAACAGGTATTATTTTTGAAAGGAAAACAATGCAATTAGAAGCAGTGGCCCCAGCCCAAGGGCTCAAAGCCACTGCGGCCGGGCCAGCAGGTGCTCCGGGAGGAGTGGGCCGGGACGGGGTGGAGCAGGTGGCTGTGGTTTCCGAGGGCACAGCGGGAGCAGGTTGTTGTGACTGCACTGGCATCCCTGTAAGCTGGGGCCGAGGGTCGGGCGGCCGCCTCTGTGACTGAGCTTCATGCGGCCTCGCCTGGCTCGTCTCTGCACAGCCCCGTGAGAGACGGGGTGGTGGGACAGTGCCACCCATGGAATTGCCATGGGAATGTCCACGTGCTTGGGGAGTGCTCCGTGTGTCAGCTGTGACATTAGCTTCTCCTGGCTCAGAGAGGCCAAGTGACTTGCCCAGACAGCGCGGGGGCCCCGAAAGTGCAGGAACCAGCTGCGTTCCCGCAAACCTCACGTGTGCAAAGGCACCAGGACCGTGCGCACAGGCAACGGTCAGTGCTCTGCGTTTCCAAGTGGGCCTGACGGGGTCTACAGTTCTTCCGAGGGCTTTAGCGAGGTGACAGCCTCGGCCCAGGTGTGAACAGGTGTCAGGTACCCTTCCCATCCGTGGAAGATTGCAGGGAGGCGCAGTTGAGAAGGACGGGGAGGTGTGAGGGCCGAGCTCCCGGGTGATTGGTGATGTCTGTCCTGGGCTCTGGGACGGAGTTCGGGCCTCGTGCTGCCTCTTCACTCGTTCTCTGTTCCCTCTGCCGCTGCCACTGAAAGGGATGGGGCCTCAAGGGACAAGGGCAGGGTCGTCGAGTAAAGTACAGAGGTCTTGCAGGTTTTCTGTTTTCTGTTTTCTTGCTGACTATACAAAATAAACCGGGAAGAGGAAATGATGCCATTGAACGAGATTCAATACTCAGAAATTTCTAGTGCCCATAACAGTTGCACCACACGGTGCGGTCTCTGAACAGCGGGTCCAAGAGCATTCCTGCAGCGGTGGAAGTGCGTTCTCTCCGTGACGTCCAGCGCAGCACTGCAAACCGCATGTGGCCACTGAACACTTGAAATGGGCGAGGACAGCTGGGGAATGGAATTTTTACTTTTATTTCATTTGAATGTAAACAGCCGCTGTGGCTACTGGCCAGCATGGTGGACAGCATGGCCTGGTTGGAGGAGGGCCGGGGATGCCCTCACTGCCAGCTGAGGCCAGAGCAAGGCCACTGTCCACACGGTTTGCTTTTCTCTTCGGAGGCTCCATGGTCCTCCAGGTCCTCCCTGAGGAAAGGGATGGCCTGGGGGGTGGGCTTTCAGACAAACTGTCCTGCTCGCTCCAGGGAAAGCGTGGTGTAGAAGCAGGAACAGGCATCGGGCAAGGGGGAGGGGCCAGGCTCACTGCTGCGGAGCGGTAGCAGGACGTGCAGGTGGGCCAGAGGCCAGTGGGCTGGACGTAGCAGAGAGATGAGTGCAGGAACCAGGAGGGGTGGGCACGTCAGAGTCCGCGGCTCAGAACCCAGGAGGACCAGGGAGTAAGGAGGAGCCTGGACGAGAGGACTTTTTGGGGTCAGGGCACAGTCGCCAACCATAAACCCACCGCCCCCTCCTCACTCCCACCTGGTGTCCAGTACAGATGTCAGGACAGAGCCTGTGGCCCCGAGGGTTTATTTGAGAGCTCAGAGAAGATCTCTCAGCCAACCCAAGGTGCCAGGCCTGCAGGATGCCCACAGAGTCCACCCTCCCAGCCACCACGCTTGTGCAGGCAGCCGGGAGAGCCTCCAGCCCTTCATGGGAATGTGTCCCCCCACGTGGCCTGAGGATCCTGGGGGACCAAGGCATGGACAAGCAGGAAGGGCTGGGGGCAATGCAGGAGACAAATTGATCTTCCTTGGGTCTTGTGACAAGTGTCTGCGGGGCTGGGACCCTGGGCCCCGCACATCACCACACGCTGAGCACCCTGTGGGGCGGGGGACCTCAGGCCCGGCCCAGCCAGGAGACCCGGTAGGTACAAGTCCCAGGAGGGACAGGCCCGGGCACTGTGGCGGACACGGAGGTGAGGCAGTGTTCTGATTATGATCCGTAAGTCTCGGCCACTACGGACACTTGTGGAAGTGTGGTGGGGAAAATAAGTCCACCAGGAAAGACACTGATGACAGTAGTCCATTAGATTCTGAGGGCTCGATGCCAGCCGCCATTAAGGGGACAGGGATGGGAAACTGAGGCACAGAGTGGGAAGGCCACTTGCCAAGGCCTGCCGGTAAGAGGCAGAGCTGGGATTTGAACCCAGGACTCTGCTACGCTGCCTCTCAGACCAGCCTCTGGGCCCCTCCCAGCTGGGGTGAGTTCCGAGGACAGAGGAAATTAAGCTCCTGCGGTCCTCGCAGTCCCTTCCCCACCCCTCCCGGGCTGTGGGGCCCACGGCTCCCAAACTGTCACCATCAGAGGCGCCGTCAGTGACACACGGTGTCACCATCTCTCACAGGGCTCCTTCCAGCGTCTTCCAGCTCCTTGTGTGCTCATGTCACAGGCACAAGCCTCTGTGTGCAGCCCCGGTGCAGGCACGGAGGGTGTGGCAGGAACAAGACAGAGTCCTGCCCTCGGCTCAGGGATCCTGCGTTCCCGAGGAAACAGGTCTGAAGACACACTCACACACAGACATGCACACACTCACATGTACACATGCACACTCTCGCACACACATACACTCTAACACATACGTGTACACACGTGTACACACTCAAGCACGCACGCACACACATTCACACAAACATTTACATATACCCGCACTCACATACATACATGCTTTCCCACACATGCATATACACACACTCACATACACACGTATGCACACACTAACACACATATGTATACACACATATTCATGGACATATATACACACTTACCCACGTACGCACTCTCATATGCGTGCTCTCTCACATGCATGTAAACACATATGTGCATACTCGTGTACGCACACACACCCTCTAACATCATATGCGCACACACAGCCACATCTATAAACACTGGCACACATGCACCCTCTCACACATACATGTACATGCACACACGTGTACACGTGCACACACATGCATCCACACACATGCAGAGTTGAGGTGAGGTCACCTATACATCGCTGTCCCCTCCCATCCTGGCATCGACGTTCTTCCTGGAGGAGGCATCTTTCTGGAAGGTGGAAGGAGGAGAGGCGGCATCCTGGTGGTGCCCGGCAGGGACCAGTGGGGACATCAAGGATGGCCTGTGCCCAGGCCCGGGGCTGTCTGAACATCCACTGACGTCCAGAATGGGACCGGGCACACTGGGCTGGTTCCAGACCCAGACCCGCCGGCTCTGTGCCCCGATGGGGGCCCCGTTCGCCTGGACCCGGGGCCGTCGGAACACAGAGCCCCATGGCCAGCCTGTCGACATCTCTTCAAAGACTCAGAGGGACGTCCGATTGCCAGCCCAGTCCTCGAGAAGTCAGAAGGGAGCTATTGTTGGGGTGTAGCAGCAGGTGGCAGAGACGGAAGCAGGATTTTTCTTTACTGTCGCCAAATGGAAGAAGAGCTGGCTTAGGTTTGGGCCGGAGCAGGATGGATAAGCCATTCAGAGAGAAAACGGCCCCAGGGAAGCTTGCCACATTTTTTCTAGAAGAATGTTGGAAGTTTCAGTAGCCAGGTATGGAAAAAGAAACTGTCCGTACACTGAAGTCATTCATGGCGCGCGGACGGAGGCGTTTACACAGGCCAGGTGGTGAGGGCGCCACTGCTCACAGGCCCCCGGCCTACAAGGGCCGGTTGTGTCCGCGCACCCTCACCGGTCACCCCGGCAACAGGAGAACACACATCAATGCGCCTTGTACAGCCGCGCCTTCCTCGCGGGCTCCGAGTAAGTGACCGAGCTGAGCAAAATGTAAATTTGTAGTTATCCCTGGGAGATATAATTATAGAAGAGAAACAAGGACAGCAGTGGCATTTGGACGGAGGACGGCTGGCCCCTTTCCTGCAGCCCAGCTCGGTGTCAGGGGGCGTCCAGGACACGGAGCGGGGGAGGCCAGGCCCAGAGACCCCGAGGCCCTGAGGCTGGAGCTGAAGGCCGCTGTCCCTCTCCTCCCTGCCCCGGGCCTGCCCCGGGCACTGCCATTCCTTGGGCCGAGTGCGGGCACCTCCACCCCAGGCCCTCGCTCTGCGGGCGTCCCATGAAAGGGCCCATTCATGCACAGGCCGCTGGCTTGGGTTACCGCTGCCTGTTTTCATTTCATTAGAAGGATTCCCATATTGAAGGCCCCCGAGAGGCTGAGGCCGGGATGCTTCGGATGAGAGTGTCAGGAGGTGGACAGCCGCCCACGGGCCCCGGCACATTCCAAAAGAGTCTGAGTTAGCACAGCAGATGGGGAAACTGAGGCTCAGGCCACGTGGCTGGCAGAAGGCAGAGTTAGGGTTTGGACCTGGGCCACTAGCTGCCTGCTGGCCCTGCTGGGAGGGGCTCAGGGAAGATGGGTCCTGAGCCAGTGTGCAGAGCAGGGAGGGCTTCCTGGAGGCGGGGGAGCTGGTGCTGGGAGGAGGGCACGAGGCTGGCTGTCAGTCCTGGGAAAGGTCTGCCTTGGGAAGTCCAGCATGCCCAGACCCTCTGCCAGGCTGTGGGCACCGTGGCCTGGGTTAGACTCAAGCTGCACCCTCCATGCATGCAGCCCACACGTGTGAGAGCATGTAAGTGTTCAAGGTGAGCAGTGGGACGGCATGTCTGTGTCTGAGACCCTCCTCGGGAAGGGCACCCCTTTCCTCTCCCTCTGTTTGCTCCCAAATGGGGCCATTTGGAAGACAGGAAGACAGGACAAGAAATAATCGTGCTTCGGGCCTCTGAGTCATGCGCCACCGTCAGCCTGGAATGTCTCTTTGGAAAGCGGCTCCCAGGGCCGGGCCCCACCCACTCGGCCCCTCTCAGGCGTCCCTCCCTTCCTCCTTCCACTCCTCTCCCTCTTCCCCACCTCCTCTTCCTCCTCCCTCAGCTCCTCCTCCTCCCCTCCCCCTCCTCCTTCGCCTCCTGCCCCCTCCCTCCTCCTCTTCCTCTTTCCCCTCCTCCCCCTCCTCCCCCTCTCCCTCCTTCCTCCTCCTCCTCCCCCTTCTTTCTCCTCCCCTTTCCTCCCCCTCCTCCTCCTCCCTCAGCTCCTTCTCCTCCCCCTCCCCCTCCCTCTCCCCGTCCCACCCTTCGCTGGTGAGCCCACCGCAGCACAGCAGACCCTGTGAAGCCCCCAGCCAGTGGTCGGATGCAGGTGCCCATGCCACTGTTCCGGAGGAGCTGCAGTCGCACGCAGAGGCCGACACTGTGCTGTGCAGGTGAAGGTGGATGGTTTCCATCAGTTCCTTCCCTTAATGCTCTGCAGCCAGGAGTTTTTTCCTGATACCCCGGCCCTGGCCAGGGTGCCTGAGGGGCGCAGGGGAGCGTCGGGGCCAGAGAGGGCTGCTGCGGGGACGGGCCCTTGTGTCCGTGGAACCACTTGCTCCCCCTCCCTCGCACACAACTATTATGTCCAGCTGCTTGGAGACCCCCAGCCACTGTCAGGAGGAGCTGGGGCTGCCCCGCCACACCTCGGGGGCCGGCTCTGCCCTCCCAGCCCCTCCAATACTCCCTGAGTGGTGGGCGTCACTACTGCCAACTCCCAGATGAGCAGGTGGAAACTCAGAGAGGTTGCTGACCTGCCCAAGGACATACAGCCGGCAGCTCACAGTGGGGAACGGAGGCTGGGCCTGCCTGTGCCAGGCTCCCTGAGTTCCTGGACTAAGTGGCCAATTCCGCCAATATTGACTGTGTTCCTAACGTGGGTTCCCTGAACCCCCTTTCTAGAAATTGGGGGCTGGTGCACAGATAGTGAGCTCTGGATGGGCCAGGTCACAGTTTCCCGGAGAGGCCTTGGGCTCCGCGCACTTGCGTATTTGCTGTCATCTGTGCTGAAGCACATCTTAATGTGACAGGAGCCCCCAAACCCACATGACCCTGACTGGCCAGAATGCCGGGGAGAAGCGGGAGGCCACCCCCAGGGCTCAGGCAGCCCCTGGCCACCATGCCCTCACCCTGGACTCGGCCAGGAGGCCAGAGAGAGGCAGAAGAGGAGGCAGTCAGCACGCGGGAAAGGCTCTACCACTAACTTCCACGACCTTAAGACAAGGTCCCTGCCTCCTCCAGCTTCAGTTTCCCCATCTGGCAAATGGGGCTAAGGAGCCTGAGGGAGCCCGCGAGGTCGCAGGCGAGACTTGCTGCAAAACCTCCAGGATTTAAACATCTGAAATCCCAAGTCACAGCCACAGGCCTGGTCTGAGGTCAGAGGTCTTGTCGCCCAGGGACAAGGGTCTTGTCGTTGGGGACCCCACTGGTTCTGGCAAGGAACCACATACCGGGCAGGGGTGGGACTTGCTTTCGAGGTGCAAGGCTGTCTGAACGGATGGGTGTCCACATGCCAAGGTACTGTCAGTGTCAGGCTGGAGCAGCCATGTGACACTATGCCCCTGGAATGTGCCAGAGGTTTCTCACCGCCCCCCCGCCCCCCCCCCCAGCTCTGGCTTTGGGTCCGCGGTTTCATTTTGACATCAGGCAAAAGTCGAGGGATGACTCAGGAGCTGACTGGCTCTCCCGGCACGCGCGGGGGACCCGGGGAGCCTCTGCCCCTTGAGGGCAGCCAGCAGCAGGCCTCGGGCCCCGGGCGGCGGGGGCTGGCCGGCAGCGGGAGACTGGCCTCCACATCTGTGACTTTGGACAAGTCGAGTCAGCACCCCCGCTGGGCCATATCCTCCTGGAGAGTAGAAGGTTAGCACAGCCGAGCACCTTCCAGCTCGGTTACTTCTCAGAGCAAACGGGCAGGAGCTGGGCCTCTGGGGCCAGACCCTGCAAGCCCACGCCCCCCTCCACAGTGCCCCCTGGGGTCTCGTGTTCAGCAGCTCCTCCCCAGAGGTGTAGGTGCGGGTTCATGTCCAGCTTTGGGAGCTGTGAAAAAGGCACTGCAGGGGTAGGCCGGAGGAGCACTGGGATCCAGAGGCCAGGACCACCACCCACCTCCAGGGGACCATGGACACTGGGGTTCTCACACCCAGCACTAGTGACATCTGGGGCTGGATAATTCTTTGTCACGGGGCTGTCCTGCGCATTGCAGGAGGTTTAGCAGCATCTCTGGTCTCTGCCTGCTAGATGCCATAGCAACTGCTTGGTTGTGCTAACCAGACATGTCTCCAGACATCGCTGATGTGCCCTGGGAGGCGGAGGTGCCCTGACTGAGAAGCGCTGGGCTTCATGCAGCAGGTGGGCGTGCAGGACTGGGGTGGGAGCTCAGGGGCTGTCCAGGGTCTCCGAACTGGGGGGCTGAGCTCGCAGCTCTGTGGGACGGTGGCCCTGGGGCTGGAGAGGCATGCCGTGTGGCCTCAGGCACCTTCTAACATCCTGTGAAATGGGAGTAGCAGTGACCCACCTCCCAGGGCTGTGGGAATCATTCAATGGCACAGTGTCAGGCCCAGGGTGGGCCGGGTGTCCCTCAGCTCTTAGGACAGTGGTCACGGGTGCCAACACCAAGTGAGGGCTTCTGTCACTTCCTCATGCTAGTGAGAGAGAGAGAGCTTCTTGCACCCAAGAGGCGCTCAGGGTGTACCACAGGCAGGACACACACGTGTGCACCCCTGCGCATGCGCGCGCGCGCGCACAGACACACACACACACACACACACACACACACACACACACACACACAGGTGAGCTCTGAAACTGTCGCCTTTCTTAGAAACAAAAATAGACCCAGTAGGAAGGATTAGGAAGGAAATACCTTCTGGGAACTTTGTCTGAGCCAGGGGACCCTGGCCCTGGAAACTCTAAGAAACCAACTCGATTGAAATACCAATTAACTCAAGGGGTTCTGAGCCCCTTCCCGGCTCGCCTTCCATGGAGAGGGCAATCCCAGGACCTGGAGGCCCAGAAGGATGCCCCGGAAACGTGAGCCGAGCAGGGCTCAGTGGGGCTGCTGAGCCCCAGGCCCCGTGTTCAATTCAGGTTTTCAAGTCAGCTGGCAGGAATTTCCAGAACCTTCTGCAGATGCTATAATGTACGGCCCCAGGAAAATGGGCCCTGGTTCGAGTGTGTTTCAGCTCATTGTAAATTGTACGTGGAGAGTGATGCGGACTCAGAAGGCCACAGGTGGGTGGGGCCGGGCCATTCACTCCTTTCCAAGCGCCTGTGCAGGATTTGGGGCGAAGGCCCTGGTTACCTATACCTTGCTTTACATGATAAAGGTGTTCCTAAGAAGGCGAGAAACTTGAACGTGTGTAAGTTACCGCACGCTCTCAAGGGAAACGTGGTTCAAAGGACTAATTCTGGAAGGCTGCCCTTCTGTAAAGTGCAGAGTGCCCCCACAACTTCACTTCTCAGAGGAGCCCTAAGTCCACTGTGCCACCCTCCCACCCCCATCTGTTTTTGAAGTGGGGGAGGGGCTGCATCTGTCAGCCGCTGCCTCCCACAAGAGTGTCTCCTGATCTTGAAGGAGACCCACATGTCCACACCAGGGACCAGCCTCTTGCTCCCACCTGTCCGAGAACAGCCGGTGTCACACGCACTGAGCTGTGTGGCCTTGGGCAGATCCCTTGCCTTCTCTGGGCCTCCATGTCCTCAGCTGTGAACAGATGACCTGTAAGTCCCCCAAGCCCACCCCCGGCTCTAGCGGCCTGCATGCTCCCAGGTGGCCACCATCCATGTTCCAGAATTCACCAGGATGGTCTGTGACAGGCCTGAGGCTGGATGAGGGGCCCCAAGCTAAGGTGCTAAGTCCCACCTTCGAAACACAAGACCTCCCTCCAGAGGGCCTTCCAAGTGCTGGGAGTCCCCCAGCAGGTGCCCAGCGCTGGGTGCAGCATGGCCCCCCCATCCTTCTGCCAGAAGCAGAGGGGAAATGTCCAGTGGGGGCTGGAGAGGAGGGGCCGGCGGGGATGGGGATGGAGGATGGAGTGGAAACCACAGGTACACCTATGCCAGCCAGTACTTTTGAGAGTCGTGCTAAATCCAGCTGTTTGCATCGGAGCCGCACAGCCCTGCGGGTTTGGGGGTGGGCTGGCCAGGGGGTGCGGCTCGGAGTTTGCTGGCTTACATCCCTTTCCATCAGGGACCCCCATCACTAGGATGGATCGCATGAAAAGAACACCTAGGAAGAGCGGTGCTAAAAATAGCCGGGGGCGGGGGCGGAGGACGAAGTCTGTAACCGAAGCCGGCCCTGGGCCTGGGGCGACCCCGCGGCTGCCAGGGGCTGGGCGGAGGGCCCTCCGGAGCGCCCGGCCGCTGCGAGGGCTTGCTTGGAGAGGACTCGGCCGGCTCGCGCGGGACCTGGGAAGCGGGTGGAGGGCTCCTCCCTGCACACCCCGCCCCGGAGGGGCAGAGCGCTGCGCGCGGCGGCGGGGCGGCTCGGTGCCCGGCGGGCGGGCGGCCCGTCTGCGCGGCCCGGGCGGGCCTGCGGTCAGGGATGAGGACTGCGCCTCCGCGCCGCAGAGCGCCGGGGCTGCGCGCGGGCCGGGCGCCGGCCGCCGCTGCCGTTCCGGGAGCTCGTTCGCATCCGCCAGCGCGGCGAACGGAGCGGGGCCCTCGGAGCCGGAGGTGAGTGTGGACGCGTCATGCCCCGCGGCTCCTGGGGCTCCCGGGGCAGGGCCACCGGCTCGAGCGCTTCCGGAGGGACTCCGGCTTGGCCCCCGGGGGTCACCTGGCTGCCCGCGCCCCGCCGCCTCCCCGGCCCGGCCCCCTCCACGGAGCTCTCGGCGGCGCGCCCCGGTGGGGCCGGTCGCACCCTCCCGGCCCGGCTCCCCCGACCTCGCCGGCCGGGCCGGGACGTGCAGCGCCGCGAACGCCAGGGCGCGCCGGGGGCTCGGCGGGGGCCGCGGCGGTCCGGCCCGGCCCAGCCCTGCCCAGCGCCGTTTGCGGAGCTCGGGCCCGTTCCGCGGGGCACTTTGCAAAGTGCAGCCCAACTGCTCGAAGCTGCGTGCCCGCCACGGCCGCCGAGCGGGGGGCTCCGAGGAAGGGGGCCGCCCGGCCGGACTGCGGGAAGCAGGGCACATGGCGGGGGGCTCTGGGGGAGCGGGGTGCGGGCCCGGGGCGCGCGCGGTCGCGGGCCTGCTCATTCATTGCGGATCGAAGCAGTTGGTCCCGGATCCGGGCCGCCGCCTCCTCCGGGACGCCCCCGGGCGAGCTGGCCCCGTGGTGCTCGGGCTCGGCGCGGGCTGGCTGGGCGGCGGCGGAGGCAGCACGCCGGGCGGGGTGGGGTCTTTCGGGCAGGCCGGGGGCTGCACGCCGCTGCGCTCCTGCCGGGGAGGCCACGCGGCGCCCCCACCCGGCCCGCGCCCCTTGCCGGTTCTGCGCGCTGAGGGAGTCGGGCTGGAGGGACCCGTGGGGACGCGGCGCCGCGCGGCGGCGGCCGGAAGGGAAGGCCAGCCGGGCTCGTGGGGACTTCCCGCGGCCACCCAGACCCTGCCCCTGCACCCTCGGCCCGGGCGGCAATGGGGTCGGAAGGATAGGCCCGTGGGCGCAACAGAGGCTGTGGGCAGCTCCGCTGCCCAGTGGCCTCCTGTGCCCTGGCGGCGGCTGAGGCGGTTAACTCCTTCGGACCGGCGCTTGAGCACTCTTACTATGTAGGGACTGTGCCACGTGTTACTGCGTTTAATCCTCCTATCATGAGATAGTGGTACCCCATATTCTAGATGAAGAAATTAAGGGTCAGAGAGGTTAGGTAACTGGGCCAACGCTGCAAAGCTAGTGAGCAACACATAGTCCACGTCTGCCTGTTGGTTGAACAAATGTGTATTGAGCCCTCTCTGTGCCCAGCACTGTCCCAGGCATTCTCCTCTCCCACCCAGCAAAGACCCCCGCCTTCCTGATGCAAATAAGACAAACAGGTAAACTGCCAGGATGGTGTGAGATGAGGAGGGTGGGAACTGGGGCAGTTACAGTTTTAGGAAGGGCGGCCAGGACAGCCTCTGAGAAGGTGGCCTGGGAGAGTGTGCCCTCGTGTGCTGTGTGCCCAGCCTGGCAGGTCCCAGAACCTCGGGCACAGCCTCACCTATGAGTGGGAAGAGGGATGAGGCGGTTCAAGGCAAATAGGAGGGCCAGGCCGTCTTGAGGGGAGACTGTGGCCCCTACAGTGACTTGGCCTGGGAAGCACAGGTGAAGGATACGTGGTCCCTGTGCCACAGCCCTGGGCATTGTGGAAGCCAGCAAGTCCCGGGATTTCAGAGTCAAAGAGAACTTAGAGGTCATGAACTTCAAGCCCCTCATCAGTGCTTCAATCCCCGCCAGACCCTGCCTCCAGGTTACTGACTCTGCTTGAATACCATCAGTGACGGGGAACTCACTCTCTGTCACAGCAGCCCATTCCATGATCCCACCCCTGGAACATGCTCAAGGGTTATGAGGAAGCTCTGCTGCAGGTTGATGGAGAAGCCTTTTGCCCGTGGGCCCTGTCACCTCTGGTCCCGTCCTCCTGGGGCAGTGCACAGCCGTCAAGTTACCTCTCACGCACGGCTGCCTTTGAAGAGTGTTAATAGAGCTTAGATCCCCTTTGAGCCTAATCTTTTCAGGTCCTGCGCCTCCTCTGACTTGACATTCCAGGTGAGGCACCATCTGGCCTCCCTCCCTGGGAGAAGTCAGGGGGTCTCTGGCCCATCCTCACATTTGCTGAACACCAGGGTAGCCTGGAAGCTGAGACCTGCTCTCACCTCCTTTCTTCTGGAGCCTCGCCACCCTTGATCGTGCCAAAGACGCATATGCTTCTTGACACTGGCTCGCTCTGTGGACCCTCCGGAGCCCCGAGGCTTCCGGGCCGAGCCCCACCCCCGCCCTTCTCCTGGATTTGATTCTTGCTAGGAATTCAGTTACCCATCTGCTTCCTCGTCCTGAACTAGGGGCTGAGGGTTGGGGGAAGGCGGCCTAGTGGTTAAGAGCGCAGGCTCCAGAGACAGCTGCTAGCGGGCTGTCTGGGCAAGTCACCAACATCTCTGAGCTTGACATTCCCATCAGGAAAATGGGGAGCCCTCATGAGGATTCGTGGGGTGGGCTGAGGTACGGAGCATCGGTGGCGCAGGCCTGCCACGCTGCGCGTGCGGGAGGGCTCGCCGCGGTGGTCACCACCCCCAGGTCGGGGAGACTCCGCAGGCTTAGTGGGAAGGGATGCGAAGATGCAAAGACGTGGAAGGATGCCAGGTGCCAGCTACGAGTGCAGGAGAGAGGGAGGCCGTAGGGAATGGTCATGCAGCCGAGGCAGGACATGGCCCGTGACTGCTGGATGCCACCTTCTCCTGTCCTCCCCAGAGAGCAGCCCACCCGGCCGGCTGGCCTACCTTCGTGTTGGTTCATCCTAGATGTGGACAGTGGGGAAGAGACTGGGGGAGGAGTGTGAACAGCCTGCTGTCCTGCCCGCTGCAGATGGAGCTGGAGGATTGTGTCCACGGCCAGCCGAGGTCCAACCCTAGCCTACTTTCCCACCACAGTCCTCGTGGACCGTTCTCAGGATGCTGGCTCTCCCTTCCCACCGCAAGCCCTTGACCTCCCGCCCTGGACACCCAGCATCCTGTCTCCCATCTCCACCAGTCTATCAACTCCTTGCCACGCCACGTTGCCCCACCTCCCCATCAGGACGCGCCCCCCCCTTTGCCCTCAGCCCTTCCAGTACCCCACCTTTCATTGTGTGTGTTCCCACTAGACTGTCCCCCTTGAAGATGACACCCTGTTCAGAGCCCTGCCCCCCCGAGCCAGGGACAGCAGCACTGAGCACACCAACCTCGTCCTCTGATGGAACTGGCTTGTTCTACGCCGGGGGCTGAACTGAGCATGGTGGAGGGTAGAGGGTAGCGGTAGGGGTGAGCTCTGCGAGACAGCTTTCCAGGAGCACAGGGCCTGGTTCCTTGGCCTCTCCCTTGATCGTTTATCCACACCGTTTGCCTTGGTGGCCATGGCGGGGGTGGCAGATCCTGTCCTTGGGGACTGATTGCAATCTTGTGCTTTAATCCCACCATGAAGTCAGCAAAGAACCCACCATTTCTCTTGGTGGAAGGAAAGATGGGTCTGTACGGTTGAGCAGGTTGTTCGCTGCACAAGGGTGCCCAGCCCATACTCTGCTCACCAGGCCTCCGTACATCCTGGGGCTGTGTCCACACCCAAAGGTACCCAAAGCACGAGTGGTGGCCCCGCTTTAGGCATGAGTGCTGTACATGGACCACTGTCCTTGCTCCAGAGGACTTCTCATGCAACCCTGTCACGTGTGCACACTGGAAGCTGCCCCCAGAGGCCAGAGAGCCGGGTCGTCTATCATTTCTGACTTGGGAGTCCCTCCTCCCTCATCAGGTGTTGTCAAGCATCCAGGCCCCCTCAGCGTTCTTCTGGGTGGGCGTCACTCTTGTAGACGCCCCTCCGATCCCGTGTACCAAACCAACTTTGGGGAAGGGCAGGAGGCAAGGCGGGGGCCAGGCAGGACCCGCCCCAGAGGTGCTGGGGGACTTAGGGCCCGGCTGTGGTTAGCACTGCAAGTTCCTGCCTCCAGATGTTCTTCAGAGGCCGCGGGCCCCGCCCCCTCGCACGCACGGAAGGCCTGCCGTCGCCGTCCTGCCTCCCATGACCAGAAAGTGAGATCAGCGACTGCACTGGCAGGGGTTTGGGGCCTGTGACCCCGGCGTCAAACTATAGGTTTCCTGCTCCCTGCTCACCCCCGCGCTATCGGGATTGAAGTGGTCTCTGAGAATTACACCCTTCTTTAGACAGGACTGGCTCTGGGGAGGAGAGTCCCAAATATAAGCTCTATTTACGGCTGGGGGGTGGGGGGACAAGCCTGAGGGTGGAGGTGAGAAGGCAGGGCTTGTCTGGTGACCCTGGGACTTACCTGCCACATCGGCCCACGGTCGTCCCAGGCCCCCTCCCCACCTCGCCTTCCCTGCACCTGGAGTAGGAGGGGCCCCAGCCCTGGGCTGAGCTGCCCCCTGCCCTCCCCCGGAGCCTGTCAACACCCACAGCTCCTGCCCCTCACAGGTAGGGTGGGCAAGCCCCGTGAGTTAAAACAGCATGAGCTTGGGGGCCCCCAGAGACCTGGACCAAGTCTCACTCGGCTGTGTGGGCCGCGAGCCCGGAGCGAGGCAGCCACCCCCTGGGGGCCCCGGCTGGCGTGACAGAGAGGGTCAGGTGAGGCCTGGGCTCAGCCATCCCGCCCGGATCCCGGAGATGGCAGCAGCAAAGGAGGGAGGCCAAGTGCGCGTGACGGAGCGAGAGAGAGTGGACGGGAGTCCGGGAGGTGAGTGCGCCCCAAGACACACGAGGGTGAGATGGGGACCTGTGTGTGGAGTCAGAGCCATGGCAGCCTCCTCTGCCCTCCTCCTGGCCGGTGGGCGGGAGCCGGCAGCAGGACGGGGGACATTCCGTCCCCTGGCTGCCTGCTGCCAGCCTCCGTCCTGACTCCGGGCTGCTCGGGGCCTGCGTCCAAGCAGCGGCCGAACAGAATCCACATTCATGAGCGGCCATTGAGGCTTCTGACAGCCCGGGCAGGGCCGCCGCCTGCAGAATGTGACCGTTGCATTTTCCACATTCCTCCAGGGCTGCAGGGCCAAGGTGGCCATGTGTAAACAGGGCCTGCCCCTCTGGGCCCTGCATGTGGCTGGCTGGGCTCTGCCCTCTGGGGACACTGTGGAACGGGGCTTCTCTGGGTTCCTGGCAAGGGGAGGGGTGGCGGCTGACGTGGCAGGGCCAGCAGTGGTCAGTGTGGGGTTGCCAAGACTGTGGCCAAACGGAGCAGGGAGCCAAGACCAGGTCCCGGTACTGGAAGGGACCCCGCGGTAGAGGCCAGTGCTGATGGGCATCCTGGGTCCTGCATCAGCCCTGCACGCAGGAGCTTTGGGTTTAACAGCGTTCACACAGCATACAGTTCACCCTTTAAAGGGTGCAGGTCAGCGGTTTTTCTCACATTCACGAGGCTGTGCAACTGTCACCACTGTCTAATATAGAACATTGCCATCACCCCAAAAATAAGCCCCATACCCGTTGTTAGTGCCTCCTCATCCCCCCTCCCCCAGCCCCGGCAACCACGAATCTACTTTCTGTCTCTATGGATTTGCCCGTTTAGGATGTTTCACGTAAATGAAGTCACTCAGGATTTTTCTTTCTGTGACCGCCTCTCTTCACGTGTTGTAACGTTTTCAAGGTCCATCCACGCCGTGGCCTGTAGTGGTCCTTCCTTCCTTCCTGTGGCTGGATGATGTTCTGCTGTCGGGACAGACCACGTTCTGTTTCTCCATCGTCCGTGGACATCTGGGTTGTTTCCATCCTTTGGCTGTTGTGAACAATGCTGCTGTGAACGTGTGTGGACACGTTGTGGTGCGGATGTGTGTTTTCGTCTCTCAGGTGAATATCTGGGAGTGGAATTGCAAGGTCACATGGTCATTCTGACCTTCTGAGGAGCCGCCAGGCCGTTCCCCACGGCAGCTGCACCAGTTTCCATGCCACCAGCGTGGAAAGGGGTAGGGACCTTGTTACCTCTTTCTGTGGATGAGGACACCAGGACAGGGAGGCGAGGGCGCTGGCTCAGGGTCACACGGCCAGCAGTGAGGCAAGGATTCCACCTCTGCCTGGGCGCCAGAGCTCCAAGCACATAGATGGGAAATCGAGGCAGAGAGTGGCAGTCATGCACCCAAGGCCGTGTCTCCAAGGGATGGTGCTGTCCTGCAGGAGGCTCCGTCCTCCAGCCCTGTCCCCCCGAGGCTTCTCCTGACACTGAGTGTGCTGGGCCCTGTGCCCACTCTCCACGCTCGGGACCCATGTCTTCCTCACGGTGACCCTTGCATGAAGGGGAGGCCGGGTCCCCTCGAGGAGGACCCCACTACACTGTCCCAGATCTATGGTGCTCGTCTTTCTCCCAGCCTTCCCCAAAGGAGCCCACGGCCCTTCCCGGGTGGCTGCACGCCACAGAGAAGGAATAAGCGCGTCATCAGGGACGCTGGCTCCAATGGACGCCGACCCCAGGAGACCGGGCACGTCTGCCCTGCACCTCGGCGCTCACCGAGGTCAGGATCGGAGGAGTTTCGGCTCAGGTCTGTCCCAGAGTGGACCCAGTGGGTCCCCGAACCTGTCTGCCAGAATGCACAATCGGAATAGACATTCCCAGCAACAGTGGTTCTTAACCCAGAGAGGTGAAGACACTCGCCCAAAACCCGCCCAGCGGGGAGCCGTCACAGGTCAGGGGGCTCCGGCCAGGCTGCCCTGCCCACGAGGGGCCCACGAGCACCTCACCTTCTCCAGTTCCAGCAGGGGGGCCGCCTGCCCTGGGCACTCCCAGGGGCTCCACCCAGTCCCTTTCGCTTGGACACAACCACTCAGGAGAGAGGTGCTGGGGGCTCAGTCTCCCCCCGGGCAGGTGGGCTTCTCCTTAGCTGTAACTTATGCTCAGAGTCGGAGGAGATGGTGTCCTCCTGCGGTGGCCACAGTGTTGACCCTGCTGGGCGGGGGGCACCCTCTGTGTTCCGCGCACACATCTCCCAGTCGCTGTGGAGGGTCCCCCGGGCCAGGCTGTGCTCCAGGCATCGGGGCCACTCTGACTGGCCAACCTCTGTTTGCCTGCTGGAGCTCGTGGTCTGGCTGGGGGAAGCCAGGGGCAGGGGCGGCCAGGGGCGGGGCAAGTCACTTCCTACTTCCAACGTAGCAACAGTATGAAAAGCGCAGAGACTCAACGCAGGTGCCCGGGGAGGGGCCTCTGGACAGGATGGGGGCGTGCGGGCCAGGAGGAGAAGGTGTTCCAGGGGCTGATCCCAGAAAGAGGGGAGCAGGATGTGAGGAGGCCCGGCCAGCCCCTCTTTAGGGCGAAGAGTGTGAGATGAAGCAGCCTACCGCTGTCACACAGCTCTGAGAGCCAGAGCTGGGATTTGAACCCCTCCCAGTTCTTACTGCAGCCTGAGTCTGCAGCCCCTTCGTCCCAGGGCCCCAAGGGACCCACAGAAGAGCAGCTGAGGGAGGGTGACACCCTTGTGGTGCCCTTGACCAGGGCCTGCAGGGGGCAGGGAGTCCCCACCCCCGAGACGGTCACCATTCCCCGCTTGACCATCCGGGGCTGGTTGGCACCGTGATGGAGGGGCTGGCGGGGCCATCCTCGGCGGGCACTTGGCAGGTGGCGGAGCGGCTGCGAGTGCTGTGTGTCCCCTCCTCTAAGAAGTGGGGCTGCTTTTGCTGTTTCTCAGGTGAGGAGACTGAGGCACAGGGAGAAGGGATCCCTGTCATCAGGACCCCAGGGGCCTCAGCACGGCCAGGGGGCAGGCCAGGCAGTGAGTGGGTGCCTGCCGGCCACCTGCCGGCCAGCAGGAGTCCATTTAAAGGGCCAGAGCTGCGGCTGCTGGTGGCCGGCGCTGGGGGGTTGTCTTCAGGGTCTAGAAAGCCCGGAACTGAAACCTTCTCTTGTCCCCTCATTGGGTGGAGTGCAGCCATCAGAGCAGGGGTGTGCGTGAATGTGTGTGAGCGTGCCTGCATGTGTGGACACGAGTGTGCACGTCTGTGAGTGTGTGCACGCATGCGAGTGTGTGTGCACATGTGCGTGTCAATGGGTGCACGAGGGTGCTGTGCATGTGTGTGCACGTGTGAGTGTGTGCGTGTGAGAATGTCATTGTGTCTGTGAGTATGTGCATATATATAATATAATACAAGCCACAGATGCAAGGCTCACAGGTAATTTTAAGTGTTCTAGTAGCTATGTTTAAAAACATAAAAAGAAACAAATAAAATTAATTTTATTTAATACGGTATATTCGAAATGCCATTCAACATGTAGCCAATAGAGACCTAGTGAGGTGGTCGAGGTTCTGGAGGTCTGGCAGGCATTTTACACTTCACGCGAGTTCTAGTTCCGAGCAGCCACGTGTGGGCTCTCAGCAGCCGTGTGGGCTCTCAGCGGCCGTGTGGGCTCTCAGCGGCCATGTGTACTAGTGGCCACCGTGCACTGTTGGTCTCCGATTGCCCTCCAGCTGTGGAATCCCTGCCGCCCACTCCTCGCATAGTGCCTCTCCACTCTCCAAGCCCCCCTTACCCTTCTTGCCCAACTCCTCCAGGAAGCCCCTCCGGACTGCTCGTCCTTCTCTGAGCCTCAGTTTCTCAAGATCCGGGTCTCTGGCCCCAGATCAGGCACCCCTGGGAGCAGTTAAGCCACAGTCTCCCCACCTCACCCAGGTCTGCTGAATCAGAACCTCAGTGGCGATCCTGGCATCTGCATCTTAACATGCTCCCTGGCACCTTTACCCACAGTGCAGTTTGAGACCCTTTTAAGCCCTCATCTTTTCCTCCCAAGATGCCCTGCTCTAGGTACACTAGACAGCAACTGTCCCCAACTTCCTTGCTCACTGCCATACTGTTGCACATGTATTTTTCTCTCCTTGGGATGTTTGGGAAACTCCCATTCATCCTTCAAAACCCACCTCCAACACTGCCCTGCTTTTCCTCTGAGAAGGCTTCCCTCCCGAGGCAGTATGACTCCCCTCCACTGCATCGCTCCTTCTTAAATCCGCCCTGTGTGTGTTGGTCCCATGTCTCAAGTCCCTGGGGTGCTGGGACCTGATGAGAGTCAAGACTGCCACCTCCTCTCTGAGCTCCCGGCCAGGCCCCAGCGCAGAGCAGCCTCGGAGTGTGGATGTGGAATTAATTCCGGGCGTGCGTGGGCGGGTCGGTCTCTGCAATCTCAGTAAACATCTGGCCACAGGACCTGGCAGGAAGCTGACCTGGAGGGTACCACTCAGCTGGCAGCCGTGCCCTGTCTATAAATACATTCTCACCGCGGAGCAGCCCACATGCATTCCTGCTCCCCGCCCCGGAGTGCCCTCCCAGCGGAAGAAAGGCAGCCGGCGGCCCTGCGCCTGGCCACGGCGGACACTCCCGGTGAGGGGAGCGTGCCCGCGGCAGGGTCAGCTCGGGGTCCACGGAATCCGATTGTTATCTGAACACGATCCCGGCCTGCCCAGCGCCCAGGCTGCATTTAGCTCTGGGAACCAGGCTCCCTGGCCCAGCAGCGTGCTTTTCTTGGATGTCTAGGCTGTATTTATGCCGGCCTGCTGCCCTGGGAGTAATTAAAGTCTCCCAGGTCCCGGAGGGGGCTGCCTGCCATTGGGCGGAAGGTGCCGGGGTCTGAGCACTCGGGCCCCGGGCCCCCCTGTGCCGCATCGCCCCGAGCCTATTGAGCTAAAGAGCAAAGCTGGGCTTTCCCCGGGCAGCGGTGAGCTGAGCCCCACAGGGACCAGGAGACCCCGTCATTTCGGGCACGAGGAGGAGCTCGGGGTGAGGTCAGCCAGGCCACTGTGGGGCTTCATCACCTTCTCTAGCCTCAGTCTCCCCACCTGTCCCCAGGCACAAGTCCTGCCTTCTAGGATGGGGGTGAGCACCTGGGTGGCTGGCAGTCAGTCCAAAAGTGCTTTGCAAACCACGGGCCAGGCCTGGTGTCCAGCGGCCTGTGTTGTTCCAACACAAAGTGGAGTGGATGCTACTTCACTGTCTTCTGGCACCCGGGTGTCTCAGGCATGTGCCTTTAAGAGGATTGTCCCCGAGTGTAGGGCAGTGATGGGTCCTCAGAGAGAAGAGGCTCCCCGTCCACACCAGCACTGTCGGGAGAAATGGGATGTGAGCCTCAGGGGTCGTTTCAGATCTTCCAGTGGCCACAGGAGGATAAGAAACAGGTGACTGAACTGTCATGATATATTTTATTTAACTCAACGTAACAAAAATACCTTGTGTCCATACATGGTCTGCATTTGTAGAAGTTATCAGTGAGACATTTAACCTTCTTCTGGGCTCAGTCTTGAAGGCTGGGCGTGTTCTCACGCGCAGAGCATCACAGTCATGCACACAGCAGCGCAGCACATCGGGGGCCTGTGGAGTGCGAGGACGCAAGAGCAGGTGCGGCGGGGGGCAGTCGCACTCCTGGTCGCAGCCCCCACACGGCGCTCCCTCAGGTCGTGCCGGCATCTCCTCTGCTGGCGCATGAGCTCCTCAAGCACAGCTGTGCCTGGTTGTTTCACGGCCCCGGAGGCCAGGAGATGAGCAGGTGTTCAGTGAGTGAGTGAGCTAGAAATGTGGCGTCCACAGGAGCTCGGGGCTCAGGGACTCCCAGCACCATGATTTTCATGTGGTCTCCATCCTCATGGTCCCCACAGCCACCTGTGCCCACCCCAGGGTATCTGAACCTCTTGACCCCCTCTGCACGCCCTTCCACCCACCCCCTGCCTGCTCCCCAGATGGCGACTTTACTACGCCTTGTCCCCTCTGATGGCTTTGCCTGCATCAGCCTCTCCACCCTGCAGTCTGGACTTCACCACCACACCTTGGCCCGGGCAGTCTCAGACTGACTCAGGGGTCCCCCCAGGAGTGAATCAGCCCTGGGACCCCTCTACTTTGCGGCAAACTCTGTAGGCAGAGCCTCAGGTAGTTGTAGCAAGGAGGAAGTTTCTCCTGTGACCACGGGCAGCCAGTTAGGAAGCTCTGGAGGGAGTGGGTATACGTATATAAGATACATGCGTGTGTGGCTGTGTATATGTTGTATATGCAAAGGTGTTACTGCACATATACATACATAATATTGTATGTTGCATATGTGGTATAATATTGTATATAGTGTACTTTGTGTACAATAGTATATAAATTACGTATTTGGGTCATTGGGATCGGGCGTCATTCCTGGGCACCATGTACTGGGCACCGTGCTGGGACTCTGCCCAGGTTGTTGGTGTAGATCTCACAGTCCCTGGGGTAGATAATGCTGTAACATCATAATCCCATGTGAGGCTCAGAGGCTACACCCCAGCGAGGGGGCAAGATGGAGCCCAGATGTGCCAATCTTAAGTCTGTGTTCCCTGCTTTTGCTTGTCCTGTAGCCCTGTGACAGCTATAGTCCATGCACGGTACCCCAGCGCCAGGAGGTGGTCGTTCGTCAGTCCTGCTGTGCGGCCCCCACCAATCAAGAGCACTCACTGTGTTCGGACTGTCCTGTGCCCCGCCTCTAGACACCTGTCCCTGAAGGTCACGACCCTGGGCTATCCCAGGTGGACTCCGGAGCCTCTTCCCAGGCTGGTCATCCCTCTGCTCCTGACTGTGGGGCTTAGGGTCGGGTAGAGTCACCGGCAGGGACGCCCACCAAGTGTTCGCTCATTTCCAGTTCCCATCTTGCACCCTGCTCTCGTCCTGCTTGTACCCCCACTTTTAGCTTGGCCATCAAGCTGTATTTTACATATTCTTGTGCTTCAGGTCCCTCAAGTGCAAAGGGCAGAAGCACAACTCCTACAACACGAAAGGGATTTATGGCTCGTGGGACTGAAAAGTCCGTGGAATAACAGGCTTCAGGCAGAGCTGGATCCAGGTTCCCATACAGTGCTTCAGAGGTTGGCCTCCCTTCATCTCTTGACTCTGCCTTCCTCTGTGTTGGCCTCTCCAGGACACCCTCCTGAAGGGTGGCAAAGAGGCCCCCATGGCTCAGGCCTCTGTCCCACCAGCCCAGCGAGCCCAGGGAAGACTCTCATCAGTGGATCTGCACCCACTGCTCACTCGGTCTCCATGGCCAGGGCATGTGGTGCCCTGGGGCAGGTCTGGGTCTTGTGGCCACCTCTGGGATGATGGGATCAGCCCCACCCAGGGCTGAGAGCCTCTCTCCCTCTAACCCATTCTCCGTCCCTTTATCACATGGATCTTCCGGCCCCTCTCCCCCCTGTTGGGGAGAAGGGTGAAGACGGAAGGAGATCGGGCTGGTGAATTTCAGGGTCTCAGGGGGTTGGGAGAGCAGGGTTGTGCATCTTCCTGTGTTAGGAATCTCTGCCCAACACGTAAATTTGAATCCAAATGTCCATGTAGGTATTCTGTATGTGTATGTGAGGAGATGGACGGATAGGTAGGTAGAGTGGTTGATTGATTGACTCCCCTCTGTAAGACTTCATCTTGACATTTGAACCAAGGTTTCAGTGACTATAAAAGTTGGAAACCTCCAGCCTAAGAGGACCTCAGGCCCCTCTGTTCCAGACATGCCAGCATCTGGGAGTCTGGGAGTGACAGTCTAGAGAGGAATCTGCTCCTTGCTCCCAGCCTCCCATTTGGGGTGCAGGCTCATGGGTGTTAGGGCACCCAGATCCTTGGGCGCAGGTCAGAGGCACCTGTGTCCCTGCCTAGAGTTGAGCATGGGACATGGAGTCTCTTCTGCCAGCCCAGCAGGGCAAGGCCTCCATCGGCCCCCTGGACAAAGCCGGGTCAGAGAAAACAAAACAGAAGCCTCAGGAGGCGCTTTCTATCAGCAAATAAAGAAAATGCCGGAGGCAGCGATTACTCTCCCTCCTCGGATGGGCCTTTGATCCCTGCCTCCAGCCGTGGAGTCGGAAGACCCCTCTGTGATGTCTGGCTCCTCACAGTGACTGGTGGGGGGCGTAGAGGATGCTGGGTCCTCCTCCCTCTCTTCTCACCACTTGTCCCTCTGCTCAGGACACGGATGTAAGGATGCGGAGAGTCATGGAGGATGGGGTGCCAGCACCCCGAGGAAGGGAGATGTGAATGTCGAGGATAAACTTGGATCTGGATCATTTGTGGGAGCCCAGAGTGTCTAAGATGGGATCTGTGACCAGATGGTCAGGTCAGAGCCAGATGGCCTTCCCACAGGAGGATGGGCGTCTTCATTGGTCCAGGGACGAAGCAGATGGTGAAGACGTTACAGCAACACTTTCTGTGCTGGGAGGCCAACCTGCACTATCTCCTCTAATCCCCTCAACACCCCTGAGGGGGTCTGTTTTATCCCCATTTCACAGATGGGAAAACTGAAGCTGGGAGACGCTGACTACTCAGCTGTCCACTGCTGCGTAACAAACAGCCCCAAACCAGGGGCTCCAGACAACAACCCTGTGTCATTTGTCATGATTCTGTGGTTGGCCACCATGCTCCTGTGGGTCCTGCCTGGCCACTCAGAGGGCTGCATTCGGCTGGCAGGTTGGTGGGTGGCAGGTGGCCCAGCTGGCTTTGTTCACATGGCTCGCAGTTGGCGGTTTAGATAGAGGCCAGCTGGGTCGTCCTGAGAGTACCACAGCCAGGCAGCCCTCTCTCCTCCATGTCCCCTCCCAGGCTTTGCCCAGGACCCCCCCCTGGGGCCACCCAAGGAGGAGGGCTGGGCCACGCGGGCCTCATGTTTCTCAGTGAGGAGATGGGGATTACATCGTCATGCCGGCCTCATGGATTAGCGTGAGAATGAGCTGGGGTGACAGAGGTCACATGTTGGGGTGAAGGGGAACGTCAGCGCCTGCCGTTGTGGCCACACTGGGGAACACGGAACCGTCGGCCCTCATGGTGGGAGGGGGCGTGGGTGCCAGTGGAAGAGCCTGACCTCTGGAGTCCTGCACCTGAGTCCCCATTCTGCCCCTGCCCGTGGTGTGACCTTTGAACCTCAGCATCCTCGAGACCCCACCCAGTGAGAGAGCTGAGCAAAATCTGCCGCATGAACTCCCGCCAGCACCCCAGCTTCCTCCCGGGTCGGGCAGCTCAAAGCATCTGCTGCAAAATCAGCCAGCAGGGACCACGGTTCCATTTTCCAGATGGGGAAACTGAGGCCCAAGCCTGCTGGCAGAGGGGCCCACGCTCTGGCTTTTAGGGCGACTTCTGCTGCTCCCAGGAGCATATCCCCCCTGGCCAGGGTAAGGGCGCCAGGCAAGCCTGAGAAGGAGCACAGGCCTAAGGCCACTGTGGCTCTTGGAAGCACCGTGCTTACGCCTGCTCTCTGGAACCTGGGAGCCCAGCGGCCTCCTCGGAGCAGAGACCCAGCCTCTCTGGATCAGTCCACCTCTCAGCTGTGAAAACAGAGCAGTGGCAGCAGGAGGGCTCGGGCTGGCTCAGCCATGGGTCAGCTGGTGGCCACAGTGCAGGGGCCCGGGAGAGACTGAGGGTGAGCTGGGCTCTCACCCCAGCTCCATCTGTGCCTCTTGGCATCTCGGTAGACAGGCAGAGTCAGCCCTGCTCTTGAGGTATGCAGGAGTGTCTTCAAGGCCATCAGCACAGCAGGCCCAGGGAAGGCGGCCAGGGATGGGATAGGGGCTGGATGGGGGATGGGAAGGGGCCCAGAGACAACAGGCCTGTGTCTGCCTCTGGGAGATGGAGGAGTGTCCACTCTAGGGGAAGGACAGGCCTGTCCCAGGTCGAGTCTGGCTCCCCAACCCCCAACCCCTGCCAGCTCTTTGGCCCATGAGGCCCTGGAACCCTCCATTGACTCAAGCAGAAAAGAAGCCTCCGACCCCAGATGGCTGCATAAGGTCCTTCCCCCCACAGACCCCAGAGCTGCCAGGAATGAGCCTGGGGGGGTGGGGCGGGACTTGTCCCTTCTGCTAGCCTTGGGACAGAGCTGTCAGTGACAGCTGTCAATGATGGTGCTGTGGGCACCCGTGCCATCCAGCTCCAATCATGTCAGGTCCTCCCTCAGAGAGGATCACATGGTGGGGCAGTGGGAGAGTTGCTTACTCCATAACTTTGCAGCTCCCTCAGCCCTGCAGCAAGCTAGGGGCTAGAGGGCAGCACGCAGGGCCCTAGACTGGAATTCTAGTTCTGGTGATGGATGGATGGGTGGGTGGATGGATGGTTGGATGGGTGGATGGATGGATGGATGGTGGATGGTGGATGGTGGATGGTGGATGGGTGGATGGATGGATGGATGGTGGATGGTGGATGGTGGATGGGTGGGTGGATGGATGGATGGATGGATGGATGGTGGATGGTGGATGGGTGGATGGTGGATGGTGGATGGGTGGGTGGGTGGGTGGGTGGATGGATGGATGGTGGATGGGTGGATGGTGGATGGTGGGTGGGTGGGTGGGTGGGTGGTAGATGGTGGATGGGTGGATGGGTGGATGGATGGGTGGGTGGATGGATGGATGGATGGATGGTGGATGGTGGATGGGTGGATGGTGGATGGTGGATGATGAATGGGTGGGTGGATGGGTGGATGGGTGGATGGGTGGACAGATGGATGATGGATGGTGGATGGATGGATGGATGTGTGAGTGGATGGGTGGTGGATGGATGGATGGATGAATGGATGGATGGATGGATGGATGAATGAATGGGTGGATAGAAGGATGGATGGATGGATGGACAGATGGGTGATGGATGGATGGATGGATGGAAGGATCAGTGGGTGGATAGGTGGTGGATGGGTGAAGGATGGTGGATGGGTGGTTGGGTGATAGATGGTGGATGGGTGGTTGGGTGATGGATGGTGGATGGGTGATGGATGAATTACTACATTTGTCAGACATTGTGCTAAGCAGCTGACACAAGGGTGAACCTATCAAACAATGTCCTGTCCTCTAGGAGCTTCCTATCCAACACAGGA
This sequence comes from Ceratotherium simum simum, assembly GCF_057802395.1. Taxonomy (NCBI): domain Eukaryota; kingdom Metazoa; phylum Chordata; class Mammalia; order Perissodactyla; family Rhinocerotidae; genus Ceratotherium; species Ceratotherium simum. The sequence continues at coordinate 2,244,705 of NC_141929.1, read as the reverse complement.
GGCTGGTTAACCGAGGTGATCAGGTGGATGGAGGACTCTAGCGCCGTGAGCAGACACTGCACCGTGGCAGGATGATGAATGCACAGGAGTGTGATGGGGTGGTGGGAGGTGAGGAGAAGGCAGTGTGGGGATGCTGGAGTGGGGAGAGGATGCTATGTAGGTGTGTCCCGTTTGAAGGGCCCCATGGAGATGGACATTTTGCATCCCAGTGGAGCCTCAGTCTCCCTTCTGTGAATAGGGACTTGCCCTGGCCCCCTGGTCGCAGCTCTGGGTCCTCCACAGTGGACCTGGGTCCATGCCTGGGCCCCCAGATCTCCACCACTACCCGCTTTCTCTGAAACCTCACACGGTGCTGGCTAGCTTCGCCAGGAGCTAGAGGTACACAGCAGGGCCAGGCCCCCACGCCTGCCTCCAGGCATTGCTCCTCCTGTTCTTGGGGCCTCTTTGCCCAAGCGGCCTGCCTCCCATTCATTTCTTCACCCAGTTTATTTTCCTGGTGGGGAACAAGTTGGGCAGGGTGGCCGGGGGCTAGCCCAACGTCACATGGCCAGTTAAGCTTTCCCTGGGGTCTGCTGATCCTCTCATCTGCCCAGCCCTCAAGGAACAGAAAGACCCCGTAAAAAGGCCAGCTCACTCTGGGAAGATAAAGCTGTAAATGCCAGCACGCAGCCGTACATACCAGAGATCAGCTATGTGGCGATAGATCAGGACGCTCTCGACTTTTACAAGGTCCAGACACTTGTGGGGGGGGGAGGGCGGGGGGCGGGCTGAATCAAGGAGCATGTGGGCCGCCTGTTGAAGACGGAAGGCAGGGGATGGCGAGTTGGGGTCAGTGTGGGTGGCAGAGTGGACCCCCCCCGAGCGAGGGGCAGGTGCCTGTGGTTTCATCGCGTTTTCTTATGGCGTGAATCTCCCCTGCTTACTTATCATCTTGATCATCTGTCTATTTTGCCATTTTTGTAAATTTATAACGAATTATTTTACTCCCCTTTTATGCTCAGAAGTGTCCAGTTTGGACAGTACACTCTCTGGTCTGCCTAGAGGCCAAGAAGGGACCGCCCACGGCCCACACCTCTCGGCCATGCTGCGGGACCACCCTCTGGAAATCTCTCCTCCAGAACAGACCGTGCTGTCAGGCTGCCCACAGCGCCTTGGCGATTCTGGGATCCTTAGAGGAACAGCTGGAGTCTTTGTAATGGCAGCTGTTCTGGAGGATAGCCACTCTTACATTTTTACGGTGGCCTGTTTTAAACATACACAAGAGTCACGAGAAGGTCATCCCAAATTCGCACCCCGTCACCAGCTGCAGCGGCTGGTCACTAATTCCAGCTCTCTGCCTCCCTCTGTCCCCGCCCCCACGCTCATTCTTGCTGCGTTTTTTAGAGCAAATCCCAGACGCCAGATCATGTGGCCTGTAAAGACTTCAGGAAGGCAGCCGGCCCGCGGCAGCGGACGACCTGGGGATCAGCAGTGGTGCTTCAGGAGCGCGTTCATGAGTGACTGGGGCAAAGGAGTTGTTCGCCTTTGTACTGTAAACTAGGATGAGTTGAGGTCCCCCCTGTTGCCTTAGCCCTTTTCAGCCACCTCATTCTGTGCAGGGAGAGGACGGGATGGCCCGTGCAGCTGAGCACGGGAAGCTGTGGGTCCCCGTATGTACGTCGTCTGTACCCGCGTCTCACAGGAAGACCAGGAGGCCTTTGAACAGTTTGGAAACCTTTGGTGCAGGGTGGCTGCTTTGCAGCCCACAGCAGGTGTGCAGTACATGCGGGTGCATGAACAAATGCGCTCGTGGGGCAGTTCATCCCTCCCAAGCTGGCAGGTTGGGGGACAGACGGGAACTGCGGGAAGGAGGCACAGACCCCTGGGAGAGAGGCGAGTCTGGGCAGCCACATGAAGAGAAAGGAAACGAGCAGGTCACAGGGCATGTCAGGCCCCTTAGGACAGCCAACAGCAGACCCAGGATGAAGCCAACACCCAGTGGGGTCACCTGTGAACCCCCATGGGAGGTGGTATTGGTCACAACATTTTTCAGCCACAGAAAAACAGAACTCAACTCAAAATAGGTTAAGCAAAAAGGAGACTCTCTTGACTCACGTAGCAGGTCATACTTCAGGCATCGCTGCCTCTAGGTGCTCAAACAGCGGCATCAGGATGCGGTCTAATAGAACAGGGGAGGGTTAGTCCACATGCACAGAGGGGAGGGGAGGTAGTTCCTGAGAGAAAACTGAAGGTGCTGTTGCCAGGAACAGGAGGATGGGCGCTGGGCAGGCAAGAAACATGTTCACACAGAGGGAACATTTGCAGCTGCAAGGATGGTCCAGGGGTAGAGGGCAGAGAAACAAGATTTGAACCTTGGGGTGCAGCCACATGCAGGATGCAGATTGCAAACTTGTAGCCCCTGGGTCGGATCCACCCAGCATATGTGTTTGGTTTGATCACAGCTGTTTTTAAAATCACAGAAGTAGACAAGAGTATCCAAGCTTCTATTGGAAACCCACTGGGGCCGTGATGCCACCAGGAAACAGGTGGGTGGGGCTAAGCGGCTACTGCCCCCTTGGAATGGGGCATGAATCCCCTGTTGGCCACAGTCCCCAGCACTCCATATTGCCCACCTCCAGCTCCCCTGCCTCACTAGTGTTGTCATACAGCCCCTTTGGGCATTCGCCTCTGCACCTTGGGACCTGGAGGGGACTATGGCTGAGAGAGGGTGGGCGTGGGTCCCCAGCAAGGTGGGCACGAACGAGACTTTGCTAAATGTATGTGGGAGCAGAGCAGAGGGTACGGTGGGCACTGCAGGCTCTGTGGGTGCTCGGAGGCCCCCTGGAAATGCAGACAAAGTTTGGAGTCTCCAGGCCAGCAAGGCCAGCCCCTCTCAGCCACTCCAGTGGGGCCACGGTGTCCTTCCTCGTTATCTCCCGCCCTGCGGTCCAGGCCAGAAATGTTATCCGGCCCCGCAGCTCTTGGCCCCAGAAGTGGAAAAGCCCCTGCAGTTCAGCGACTCAAGATGGCCCCCGCATTCTCCTACCCACCGCCCCCAAAACACACACACACGTCAGAGTGTCTGGGCAGCTTGCGAGCGCTAACGTGGCTGAATTGCTTTTGGGGACTTTGAAGGAAGCTAATTAAAACCAGCTGAGATGTGAAAAGCTGGAAGGTGGCTGGAGCCAGGGACAACTTTCCACAGCGGCCCGGAGCCGCCGCACGCCACCGCCACAGCCACCACGGCCAGCCAGGCCCGACGACCCGGCCCAGCCGGGAAGCTGCGCCTCCGTGGGCCCAGAGCTGAGTGTGGGTCTGGGGCGGGAGGGCAGGAGTGAGGGTGTCTTCAGGGTGGCCGTGGGGGTACGGGTGGGTCTGCTCACCTCGGTGCTCGCAGTCACTCACTCTGGCCTCAGTTTACCCGGCTATCAGAGGGCGCCCTGCAGACCCTAAGCCTGATGTCCCTTCTCCCCCAGAGGGGGCTCCCTGCAGGCCAGGGACACTGGCCGCCTCACCAGCAGCAAAGGAGAGCGCAGTTCTTCAGAAGGTCCCGTTCTAGGATCCTTTTCATTATAAAAGCGACTGCTGCTCCGCGTCAGAGACCGGGCCGTGGACGGTTAAGAACTGACAAGGCCGCGCCCTCCCATCCCTGGGGCGCGGGCTCCGCTGCGGAGACGGCTTCCGGCCGCTCCTTGCAGAGACGGGGCTCGCCTCCTCCGTTTGGAGCACACGGAGTGGGCATCTCCGCACCGCCCACCGGCTCCCCTCGCTCCACAACGGCTCCGGGGCCGAGCTGCGGTGACCCCGTGGGTCCTAGCCATGGCGTTTCAGGTAGCCAGGCTGCTTTTCTTTTATTTCCTACAATCTTTTTCTTACTTAATAATTAACGTAAACGTATTATTTGGGGGGGAAAAAAGACCATCGGGCTGTGCCTTCAGTGTTGGAGGCAGTGGCACCTACTCGTCAGCCCCTCCCCGGCACCCGAGGTAGCCCACGGTGGGCGCTGGGCCTCTGCTCTCGGCCTCTGTAATCCCAGTGGGACCCCAGCTGAGCCAGGGAGCTGGAGAGAGCAGGCTGAGCAGGCGGAGCAGCCTGCAGCTCGCAGGGCCTTGGGTGGCCCGGCCTCCCTTGGGGGAGGTGGGCCAGAGCTGCCTCAGGCTTCCCTGTAGCTCTGTTTCCACTCGTGCCTGATCCACGCGGTGGCCGCGTCGGGAGACCCCTGGTGTGCGGTCTGTGCTGGGAGCGGGGGCAACGTGGCCATGGGTGATGGTCCCTTCCCAGCGGGAGGGCTCGTTGCTCCTCTGCTCCGTGTGATGCAAAGGAAGGGTGGAGGCGGGGGAGGGCGCGGGGTGGCAAGTAATGCCCTCTCTCCATTGCTGTTGATCTCCGCAGTGTTTCAGGTAGTGCATTAAATCCCTACCGTTGTTGAATGTCATTTTTACTGAGAGTTCACCAGGTACCCTGTACTGAGGGAGGCACGTCACATCGTTATCTTACATAACCTTCACATCAACCCTGCACACTGGGTGTCATCATCGTCCCCATTGTATGCAAGGGGAAACTGAGGCACGGACAGGGGTTAAGTCATTTGGCCACAGGGCTGGATTCCAAACTTGCACCTAAAATTCTACATTTGTTTTAAGAAGGTTCCCAGGCCTTCCAGACCCACTCGTGGACCCCAGATTTAAAAGAAACCTAGAGGTGGTGATGCCCCAGGCCCCACAGCCCGCGGACATTACCGTCTCTGAGTGGTCAGAGCCCCTGATGGCCTCCGAGCCTTGGAACCCATCAGGAATAAGACAGAAGCGACGCTGCGTGCACATACACAGCTGTGCCTGTGTGTGTGCCCGTGCAGACGGCTGAGGGGAGGCCCACAGACTGTGAGGAGGTCCCCAGCTGCCCCTCCAGGCCCCCAGCCTCTGAGAAGCAGCTCAGCTGAGGCGCCGCCCTCGCGGCCAGAGCCGGGGGTGGGCAGGGGCCGGTGGTGTCATGTCCATCTGGTGGGAGATGGAGTCCCCGAGAGAGATTCTCATAGCATCACTTTTTAAATATCCAGATTCGCCCTTATTTCTGGGCCTGTCCAGCCTCCCCAGGGCGATGGCAGAGGTGGATGGTGTGAAACAGCAGTCCTGGAGCAGTGATGGCGCACGTTCCCCGAGGCGCCTCAGGAGCTTCCTGTACACTGCTGGGCGCAGCCTGCAGGCCCCCTGAGTGGGGACGAACATCAGACCCATTTACAGGGAGGCAGATGGGGCTCGCACAGGCTAAGTCGGTTGCTGGAGGTCTCACAGCGAAGAGCTGGGGGAGCCTGCACTCGGACCACAACACTGTGCCTCCTCGGTCCCGCTCTCCCAAGATGGGTGGCTGGCCTGTGGCCCCAGCGCGTGACGGGGCCAGGACCCCCCTCTGAGGTCAGCCTGCCTCGCACTGCCACTTACACCACCCCACCCCTACTGACGGTGGGTAGGGTGGGGTCCCCGGGTCAAAGACAAAGTCTGGCTTCCTAGTGTGTGGCCCGGCGTGTCCCCAGGGAGATGGAGGGAGGGGACCCCGGGGACACGCCGGGCCAGCCAGACACGTGGACAAGCACGCTGCCCCTCCTTCCTGTTCCGTCTGCTGGAGCAGAGCCCGTGGTGAGCGTCTCCTCCCACCGCACAGGCACTGGGCCTGAGCAGCAGGAGGAGGAGGCCAGGGCGTCCAGCAGGCTTGCCTCCAGGGCAGGGTCACCCCAGGCTGCTGCCAAGACCCCTGGCGGGTTACCTGCCCACAGAAAGGGGTGCACCGCTCCCTCCTGACCCCCACTTGCCTCCCCACCTCTCCAGACCCTCCAGTGCCCTCCGAGCAGGTGAGAAGCGCTGGCGGTGGGGATGGCGGGACCTGGTGTCTCCATGCCCACGGCCCCCAGGGCGCCCCACCTGATTCAGGGAGGAGCCTGGGCTGGGTGACTTGGGGCCTCATTGCCCCTACAGGCTCAAGGCCACTCCGAGACCTCAGCCAAGCATGACGTCAGATGCAGGTGGCACCGTGGGCCAGGGCTCCCCTCCCTAAGATGGGGAAAGTGGAGGATGAGCCCTGACACCAGTCTCAGCATCCAGCCTCCTGCACTCGCTGTGCGACGACCTTGAAAGCCGTGAACCTCTCTGAGCCTCAGTTTCCTCACTTGTAACACAAGGGGAGGGAATTCACAGCCATTGAGCACCATGTCACGGGCTGCAATACCTGGCATCTCTTTTAATCTCACCACAATGCTATAGGGTAGGGATTGGTTAGAAAGTTCCAGGAAAACTGTCTGATCCATGTGTGCTCCCCTTTGGTTAGAAAATGGGAGAGACAAGCCCACTGTGTGTTGTTCCCTTTTTGCCTTGGTGGCCAGGAGGCTCAGAGCTCAATTTGGCCCTCCTGTGAGATTTTTGGCTTTTGGTTTCTGTCTTAACCACCTTGTGGTATAGGCATCATTTTCCCTATGCCTCCTTTAGTCCTTTCAGGACCAGAAGTTTTAAAGAAACAAAGTTGGGGCCAGCCTCGTGGCTTAGTGGTTCAGTGCACGCACTCCGCGCCTGGCGGCCCAGGTTCGGATCCCGGGTGCACACTGACGCACCACTTGTTCGGCCATGCTGAGGCGGCATCCCACATACAGCAGCTAGAAGGATGTGCAACTATGACATACAACTATCTACTGGGGCTTTGGGGGAAAAAAGGAGGAGGATTGGCGATAGATGTTAGCTCAGAGCCGGTCTTCCTCAGCAAAAAGAGGAGGATTAGCATGGATGTTAGCTCAGGGCTGATCTTCCTCACAAAAAAAAAAAAAAGACTTAAAGAAACAAAGTTGGGAAGAGGGGAATTAAAGATTGAGCAATGAGAGAGAGGGGGCTGTTGCTGTGAGGCCAACGTGAGGGGATGGCCCTAAACAGAAATCAGTAGACTACACAGAGCTCAGAATGGCTTTGCCAGCCACCCATAAATCCACCCAGCAGACACTTATTGAGCACCAACTGTATACACAGCACAGAATTGTTGTCTTCATTTGCCCTGCCAGAATCTTCTCTCTCCTCTGCCTCTCTTTCAGGCCTCTTCTGGTCCCCAGCAGCTGGCTCACACGGGCTTCCTAGGCTGGCCTTGCCCCACCCCACCCCAGTCCCTGTCCCTACAGACCCTCGCTGACTCAAGGCCAGCTCCCTCTCTCTCAGGCACAATGCCTTTTTCAGTCCCTGGCAAATATCCCACTTTCTTCTTTTCTTCCCGACTTTTCCTCCACCCGAGGAAAGAACATGCCGAGGGTCGGGAGGGAGGGGCTTTCCGGGGGTCTCAGCCAGCACCGTGCTCTGAAGCCCACAGAGCCAGGGCCTGTGGGGGAGTATCAGCGTTCTTTGGGCTGTACCCGTGGGGCCCGGCGGCCCCTGCTCCCGCCAGCCCCTCTGCAGCAGCTGCAGGGGAGACAAAGGGGGTTGCGCCGGGCCTTCCAGGACCACGGAGTGGGTCATGCAGCCAGAGACACCTGGAGCATGGCTGGAGTTGGGGGCTCCTGCCCAGGCAGGTTCCCCCGGGGTACCCCGGGCTCAGGTCAGCATGCTGGGAAGGGAAATCCGGAAATCCCAACCTCACCGTGACTCAGTTTCCTCACTTGCAAAGGAGGGACGATGTCAGGGCCTCAGGGGACAGCACAGACCCAGCCATGAAACAGCAGATGCAGCTCTGTGCTTCCCTCGGCGACGCTGGCAGACAGGGTGTATGGCAGAGGTGGGGACACCAGACAGTGGGGTCTGGTCTCACCTGGGCAAAACCACATCTGCGATGGAGGCTGGCTGCCTGTGGGCGTGGAGCCGCCACAGAGCCAAGGGGAGGAGGGAAGAGGAGGACCCAGCTCTTCAAGGCAGTGGTGCTCCCTCCCACCTGTGTATGTGTGCGTCACGCACGTATATACACTGTGTGAGTGTATGTGCTTTGTGAATACACGTACAAGTGTGTGCTTTTGAACGTATGAGGCATTCCACGATGAAATTTAAATCAAAACTGGATAAAGCAGAGAAAGGAGGTAGAGAGTGCCGGGGGCCAGGCGTCCAGGTGGCCCAGGGGTCAGAGGTCCCTTCGGAGCGGCCGGCCGTGTGAGCAGAGACAAGCCTCGGGCAGCTGGGGAGGAGGCTCCGGGCAGAGGGAAGGGCCAAGCAGGGTGGGTGTGCAAGGGCTCCGGGCAGGGACGCTGCTGCTGTCCACCGGCTCTGGCAGCCGGGTGGAGAACAGAAGAGGGGGTACAGGATGGCAAGGAGGAGGCAGCCGCCATGTCCGGGGGTGGGAGCAGGGCGGCCGAGGGCCAGGTGCCGGGGGGAGGTGGGACTCGGGATGTGACTGAAGGTGGAGTCACCGGAAGGGCTGATGGTCTGGATGTGGGGCAGAGAGGAGGGGCAGGCCTGAGTCCAAGGACTGGGGGAGAGCACATGGGAGCAGAGTGGACCGTTCCTGGAGCCATGGACGGCTGGCCAAGGCCACGCTCCCTCCAGAGGCTCCAGGGGAGGGTATTCCTGCCTCGTCCAGCTCCTGGGGGCACCAGGCGTCCCTGGGTGCTGGCTGCGTCCCTCCATCTCTGCCTCTGTCTCCACGTGGTGTCTCCCTGTGTGTCTGTGTCACCTCCTCTTCCGTCTCTCATAGGGACACACGTTGGATTGAGGGCCCTCCCTGACCTCACCTGAACTTGATGACGTCTGCAAAGACCCCATTTCCAAATGAGCTCACATTCCCAGGTTTTGGGGGTTGTGACTTGGACACATCTTTTGGGGGACACAGTTCAACCCATGCCACCCCCCATCTCCTGCCTCAGCAAAGACAAATTCCATGGGTGGAGGAGCCACAGTGGAGCGGGTGTGAAGGTGACCGGCACCCACTGAGACTCTCCAAGGAGGTGGCGTTTCAGCTGAGGCATCCAGAGCCAGATGCAGCCAAAACTGGGTGGGCTAGGAGGAGCATTCCAGGCAGAGGCGCAGCAAGTGCAAAGGCCCTGAGGCACGCGTGAGCTTGGGGCTTTCTGGAAGGCCCAGGAGGCAGGACCCTGATGGTGCAGGGGCTCGTAGGCCAGGGTAGGACTTGATTCCAACCCCTCGGAAGCCCACGCAGAGCATTTACATGGGGGTATAGCCTCATTTGTGTTTGGAAAGGTCCCTTTGGCTGTTTAGGGAAGAATGAGGTGCAGGGAGCCACCAGGGAAGCCAGACATGGGGCGTCGCAATTGTCCAGGTGGGAGATGTTGGTGGCCTGGGCCAGTGAGGGAGTGGCACCAGGAGTGCAGCAGGACAAGGCCAGCCTTTGTCTTCTGGGACCTATGTATTCACGGGCAAGTGTCTCAGCCCCTCTGCGCTCAGTCCCTTATCTGTAGAGTGTAGATGAAGCACCCACCTGAAGGTCCGCTTCTTGTCACACAGCCAGATGGGGCCATGGTGTCATCAGGGGTCTTGGACCCCCTCGTACCCCTTCCACTGTCCTGGGGACTTAGCAAGGCCCCACCACCACCCCTCCATGGGGAGGGACTCAGCCCTTACCAGGCGGGCCAGCTGGCAGTGAGTCAGGAAAGGGGCGAGGTCCGTGTGCTCGGTGTGGGTGGCCAGGGTGACGGGCAGCGGCCGGGCTCTGCCACCCACGGGAGACACTGCACGCTTTGGGAAGGCACTGGAAGCTGCCACCCCCATGCCAGGCGCACCTTCGGCCTCCTGACTCCCTTGCAGTCTCGCTTCTGTGTCCTGCAAGAACAGTCCAGCCTCAGACCAGGGAGGTGCCCGGTGGGGGTCCTGGCACACCCCCACCTCCATCAGGAGCTGCCAGGCTCCCTGCCTCAGGCCCACACCGCTCAGCTCGCCCCCTCCTGTCTGTACAACCCCACATGGCCACACGGCCTTCTCTGCCCCCGGCCTCAGACACGGCCTCCCCCGAGCTGGCCCCTCTCGCTGTCCTCTCTGCAGCCTGCTGTGTGACCTGGGGCACGTGGCTTAACCTCCCTGAGCCATGCTTCATAGGGAGCCCATAAGGTCCTTTGCCAGTGAAGGATTTTCCTGCTCACGTAGGAGTTCTGGAAATCCTGAGAACGTTCCAGGACACATCAGGCCTTTACCAGCCATGGGGTCAGGAGACCTGTGTTCATGTCCTGAAGTTGCCCCAAACTGGGACCACTGGGATGTCAGCCCCCCAGTGGGGCCTGTGTCTGTCCCACTCACGGCCATGTCCCAGCGCCTGGCGGGGAGCCTAGCACCCCGGAGGCACTTGGTGGCAATTCGGCGAATGAACAAGTGAGTGAGCGAGCCAGAGGGTCTCGTCAGGTGGGCCAGTCTGGAATGTGCACCGTCCACAGAAAGGTCGCACAGGACCAACCACAGGCTCCATCTGGCCCCCACGGCTTCAACCCACACAGTAGTTATTTTATTTTCTGTGAATTTGTTGCCAAAGTTTAAAAATGGGGAGATTTTACTTTAAAACCTGGCTTTTCTTGAAAAATCATAGAGCCTGCGCTGGATTTGCTGGCAGCCACAGTGCCCGGGGCTGGGCCGCCATGCTGTCAACCCGCGTCAGGGGAAGGGCAGGTCAAGGGCCCCCCCCCCCCCCGACTCCCTGAGGAACCCGTGCTGCTCCCAGCCTCCCCAGGCACGGTCCTGCCCCAGGACACGGAGTCACATAAAACCACCCAAGAGCTCAGCCCTGGGGATCAACAGTCCAGTAGGGGGTGTCCGGGTGGGTGGGGCCAAGGGGCCAAGTGAGGCAGGAGGGGGCATGTGGGAGGCACAGGGGAGACCCCCACGACTCACAAGGCAGAGGAGGAGGAAGGCCCGTATTCCAAGCAGGGCCCACGGACCCGCCCCATCCTCCCCCTGAACCTCTTCCTTCGCTTCCTCCGCCCTACCCCCACCCCAAAATCCGCCTGTGGTGGGTTTCGACTAGGTGGGAGGGCGGTTTCTCGAGCACGGGCACTGGCGGAGCCGAAGCGGTGAACAGCTGGTAAATTAAAGGCCTGGATGGCAGCTTTCAGGCAGCGCTGCTGTCCGTTTCCTGCGGGACGGTTTGCTGACTCTTTATGAAAACAGACCATCGCACCGGCTAGTGGGGGCCCTGCCCCATCCAGGGCAAGAGGCTCCTGTGATGCCCGTCCCGTCTGCCTGCAGCCCCGCTCCACGACACAGGCTGTGTGTCCGCCCCCTGGCCTCGGTTTCCCCTTCTGCACAGCGCTGGTGGGTGCAGTGATGGCAGGGGACCCAGGAGGCGGGCTCAGGCCTGAGGGCGAGGTTGCGGGGGAGTGTCCTGCAGAGGCAGGCGTGGCTTGTGCAGCCGTGGGCTCTGTCCTGGCACTGCCACCGACTGTGTGGCCTTGGCCTCTGGTTTCTCCTGTGAAAGGGGTGACAGTGGCCGTGCCAAGTGCTGCCAGGGCTGTCACGGAAGACACCAGCTCCTCGGTGAACACGGCAGTGCTCACTTGAGCACGGGGCCCTGGGCAGGCCTAGGGACAGCGGGGAGGGAGCCCGGTCCTGCCCCACCAGACCTCGGGTTTAGGAGGGGCGGCAAGCGCCAGCAGGGGAGGATGCCAGCGGGGAAGTGGGTTGCCGGAATGGGCCTTGCAAGACGGTGACACTGAGCTTTGGCACAGCAAGCGGGCGGGGGGGGGTGGGCAAGGGAGGCGAGAGCTGCCCTGGGGTGGGTGAAACCCGCCTGCAGGCTGTGAGTGGAGATGTCCTGTGTGTCCACAGGAGGCCCCTGTTCCCGGGGCTAGAACCTCCTTTCCTGTGTCCAGGCTGCCCGCCTGGCCTCCTGCCCCCAGCCTGCTTTCCCCCCTAGCTCCCCATCGCCCAGGCCTCACCCCGGACAGCGCCAAGTGCCACCCCCACAGGGGGCTCCTGCTCGTCAGGAGCGAGGAACGTAGGTGGGCAAAGCGTGCACACAGCCCGGCCCAGCAGATGGCCGGGTGGGGACAGCGCGAGGGAAGACATGTGCTCCTTCCCTCCACACAGCAGAGCGCGGGCCCTAGAGGCTCGGGGCCGCGAGAGCCAGACTGGAGGGTGGGCGGGAGTGAGCCGGCCAGGCGGCGGCCTCTGGGAGGAGGGCAGCATCAGTGTCAGCGACAGGCCCTGTGGGCTCGGAGCCCAGTGCCTTCAAGGAACAGGAACAAGGCCACACAAGGCCGTGTGACAGAGCAGGAGGGAGGGCCAACGAGGCCCTCTCCACAGGGAGAGGGCAGCGGGCCCGCAGTCTGTCGGGCTTGCCCTCCTGCTACGGCCTCCTGCCCTCGGGCACGGCCAAGCCCAGAGGACACCCCGTAGGAGGGCAGCCTCCCCTGCCCCGGGGATCTCTGGCTCTAGAGCGAGGCCACTGCGGCCAGGGTCCACCTGCCACCCAGCTCAGCCCCTCCTGAGCCCGGGTCACCGGCCCAGGGGAAGGGGCGCCCTTGGGGATACTTCTCAGAGGGGACTGGTCAGCCAGATCAGTGGGCCCACAGAGAGCTTGGCCAGGCCCTCAGATTCCAGCTGCCCAGAGACTGGCGGAGGCCACACAGCAAGGGGACAGCGGGGCCGGCCAGCCCAGGACCCCAGTTGCTGTCCCTTGTAAGGTGGGCCCCTTAATATGGTGGCTCGTCTCACAACCCGGGGGAACCCTGAGTGTGGAGGAGCCCTCTCCCACCCAGCTACCAGCCAGGCGATTTCCTAATCGTCTCATCCTTAGGAAGTGAAATTATAATCACTTTTAATTGAAAAAGGAGGCTGATGGGATTCTGGACCTGCCAGGAGAGTAATTAACGCAGCCCGGCCTCAAAGGAAGCTCATTAATCTTGTCACTCAGGAGACAGCTCATTAACCCTCCCCATCCACGTCCCACCGAGCACAGGAAGGAGGCCTCGAGTGACGTCTACGCGGGCAACCTCAGTCCCCGTTTCTCACATGGATGCCTCGCTAGGGGCAAGACGGGCTGTTTCCAAAGCCAGAAAGTTTCCAGACCTTCCCCAGGGTCTTGGGACGCACAGCAGAATCCCACAGCCGCCTCCCAATTTGTTCGCCTCCTGCAGCCTCAGCCTCCTCACCTATAGAGTGGGTCTGACGGCTCCCCAGGCTGGACATAAGAAGACTGACGTAGGGCAACTTATCCTGGGGCCTGGAGTAATGAACCAAACCCGGCCCAGCCACCCCGGCCCCAGGGAGGGCCGCAGAGCACGCAGAGGGCCCATCACTCCAGGGTCGCCCTAGCCCCCCTCCGCAGTCTCCCAGCCTCTCCCTCCTCTGTGCTGATCAGCATTTGTCACTCCGTCACACATCAGGGTCACAGGGTGGGGGGTGACAGCGTGCAAGTTTCCCAAGGCGCACACTGGTCCCCAGCCCGGGGTGTTGGACCCAGAGGGTCTGGGTGGGCCCCAGACTGTGCCTCCAGCTACTGGTCCCTGGCCCACCTGTAGCAGCAAAGGTCCAGAGGCCACTCCCTCCCCTGAGGGAGCCAGTGAAAGAGCCACTTCAGACGGGCTGGCACTGTGACCGCAAGGTGCACGGGGCTCCGTGCTGAGTGGTCAACGTCATGGGAAGAGCTTCGGTTTTCATGATGCATGGTCACGTGTCAATGGGTTGTTTGTGGGGAAGGGATGGTGACGATCTTTCCCACGAAATCAAAATCACACGAAGCGTTGAACACTCCGCACCCACCAGGGGTTTCCCAGCATCACCCCGACCCCAGGCTCTGCCCGTCACCCCGAGCCCAGGAGGCCGAGGCCAGCCGAGGCTAGGGGTGCTGAGCTCGCCTGCTGAGGCCCTCGGGGCTGGGGGTTCCTTACAGAGGACAGAGGGCCAAGTCTCCGAGAGGGCATGTTTGCTCCGGGCACAGCGCAGGGAGGCCTGGAGTCTGCAGCCGTATTGGGGGCAGGTCCACCCTGGGGTCCCACCCTGCTGGCCCTCTCCTCCGGGTCCCTCTGAGCCTCTCCCTCTCACCCACCATTTCCGTGTGGGTTGATGGGGGTGGGGGCCTCATCCAGCTGGGGGCTCCCAAACAAGGGCAGGCCTGGGCGTCGTCCGCCCTTTCCCAGAACTGCTTTTGGTATCCAGGGCGGAGTCTCCCTTCTCTTCTCTGAGAGCCCAGCAGCTGGGCCCCCACCCCCAGCCCCGCAGATCCTGCTGATGGCTGCTTTGAGCTCAAAGCCTGGGGCACCCAGAGCCCAGGCTCTGCTGCTGTGTGGCCTTGGGCAAGCTAGCACCCTCTCTGAGCTGCCGTTCCCCATCTGGGAAGGGAGCGTGCTGAACTAGGTGCCCCCAAAGATCCTGGTTCTAGAATTCCAAAGCCAAGCTGCTCCCCCCCGAGCCAATCTGAAGAAAATGCCCCGCCCACTTGGGTTTTCAAAGTGGGTTCTGTGGAGCCCAGAGTTCTGCTGCTGTGGGCACCGTACATGTCCTGCCAGCCCCTTGCCCCCAACACCCTGACCAGCCTGCCCAGGACGAGCCGCCTCTTGGCTTCGGCACAGTCGACACTTGCTTTGTTCACCCCCCCGCTTGGCTGGGAGCTTCCTGGGGCCACTGAGTCCCAATATGATTCCTTCATGGCAGACCTCGGCAGGAGGGCCCCAAGCGGTTGTCACCGCCCCCCCAATGGTCCCCTGTCCCTCTCAGCAGGGGAGAAGGACTTTCCCAGGGCCGGGGTGTGGGGGGCTCAGCTCGGTGCAGTGTTAACATTCAGGATATAAGACATGTTTCCAGAGCTGAGTGTCAGCCCTGTCATCAGGCATGTCAGGACTCGAGTGCTGCAGTGCAGAGATGGAGACCCAGGATTCGGCCTGCACAACCCCTGCGCCCGCCTCCCCTCCTGCCCGCTGGCTCCCGGCTGTAAGGCATCGCGGAGGCTTCATTTAGAAATGAGATCCAGAGGCAGAGTGCGTGCAGCCTGCCCGCAGCCATGGCGAGGGGTGTGTGCAGGTGTGTATGTGTGCAACATGCACTTGTGTGTACGTGTGTGTGCGTGCATGCACCTGTGCAGATGTGCACGCTGTGGGCATGTGTTCACATGGGTGTGCATGTGCACGTGAATGTGTGTGTTTGTAAATAAGTGTGTAATCGTGTGGGTGTATATGTACATAAATGTGTGCGTGTTTGTGTGAGTTTGTGTATGTGTGCGTGCACACAAGTTTGTGAATGTGCACATATTGAGCACTGTGCGTGTGTGCACACGTGTGATATGTTCGTGTGTGTGTGCCTGTGAGCGTACACGTGTGTGTGCACGTGTGTGTGCTGAGAGGGAGATCTGGCCCCTGCTCTGCATACCACCCCTGGTGGCCCCTCCAGACCTGGAGAAGGAGTGAGGCCCCAACAGCCTCCCTCCGTGAGGGCTGGGCCCCGGGATCCCCATCCGTGTTCATCCTGCACTGTGTGGAGGGAGTGGGGGCGCCGCCGCCTCACAGACAGGCTGACTGAGGATGGCAGAGCTTCCCCAAGGCACCCAGGGAGGCAAGCAGCAGGGCTGGGCAGACCGTGGGCAGGAAGGGGCGAAGAGCAGGGCCTGAGCTGGCACCCGGGGCAGGACAGTCTAGGCCCCCCACACCCCCTTGTGTTGCCTGCGGCGGGAGGAGAGATAGTGTGG
Source organism: Ceratotherium simum simum (assembly GCF_057802395.1). Classification (NCBI taxonomy): domain Eukaryota; kingdom Metazoa; phylum Chordata; class Mammalia; order Perissodactyla; family Rhinocerotidae; genus Ceratotherium; species Ceratotherium simum. The sequence continues at coordinate 2,229,159 of NC_141929.1, read as the reverse complement.
CGGTAAGCAGACAGCAGCCATGCAAGAACAGGACATTCCACGAGAGACTGACAAACAGTCCTCGGAGGGGCAGAGAGTGACCTCAGACAGTGGCTGTGCCAGCTCTGTGGTCAGGGAGGCCTTCCTGGAGGAGGTGGCTCTGGAGCTGGACAGGGGAGGAGGGAAAAGAGGCACATCCTGGGAAGGGAGCAGCTGGTGCATGGGCCCAAGGCAGGAGTGCACTGGGGAGGGTGGCAGAGGGCAAGTAGGTGCCAGGGAGGGTGGCAGGAGGTGAAGGCAGAGGGCAGGGGGGCAGGAGGACCCAGAGAGCGCAGGAGGTAGCCCTCTCGGGCAGCCCCCCAGGCGACACTGAGGGCTCCTGCCTGGGTCCCCTGCCTCTTGACCTCCGCAGGACTCCACACCTTGCCTTATTCCAAGTCTCCAGCCTCACTCCTTGGCCCTTCCTTGCTCAGCCTGTGTGGGACTGTGTGGTCACTCCTGTCCTGCAGATGGGGGCACTGAGGTCCCTAGAGAGCCATCCCCTCCCCGCCCTGGACCACAGGTGTCCAGGGTTCCAAAGAGTGCCGGTCGGCACAGGAGTCAGGGATGGTCCCTGGTGGGGGGGTGACCAGGACTTTGATTTCTGGTGGCCCTTCTAAGGCCTGGCAGTCAGCTGGGCCAACAAGCACGTTCCAGATCCCGGGGCCATCGGGATGCACCAGACAAGGCCCCTGCTGTCCAGCGGCTGAGGCTCAGAGAGCCTTCTCGGGCAGAGCCAGACGTGGACGGTCAGCTCCGGCCTCTCCTGCGTCCACCCTGCCGCAAACGGTTCTGCACCCCCGACCAGCACAGTCCTGTAAGACGTGAGCGGGGACCTGCTGAAATTCCGAGGCTCCCACCACACTCAGAATAAGGTTCTGCTTCTGCGGTTGCGTCCAGAACAAGGTGCGTGGTGTCCCGGCGAGGTTGCGGGCCGATTCTAGGAGCTTGGACAGGGCGCGGTCTGGCCGCCAGGCGTCGATGGGGGCGCGGCCTTCTTCTGGAGAGTGGACACGTGAAGTCTGGGAGGTGGAGAGCTACTGTCTGGAGGGTTTTCACGCACCCCCGAATGCTGGACTTTGAGGGACAAAAGAACCCAGGACAGTGGCTGGGGCCATACCTCACCCCACAGCCCTCAGCGCTTTCCGTGGCCCTGGCCGTGCCTGTAAGCATGAATCCTTGTCCCCTCCAGCTGCCTCACTGTCACTCTTGAAGACATCATTTTCTCCCCACATGCTTCTCTTATCTCTCTCCCATTAAAGGATCTCAAATATGCACCCCCAGAAGGCGGGACAGACACGCTTCCCGGCCCCTTCCAACGCCAGCCTCCACTTTCCCCCAAAGTAATTAAGATAAATGCAGCTGATAATTTGCCCAGGATTCTTAAACGGACCCTCGGGCCGTATCCCAGATATACGTTTACCTGCGAAGGTTTATCTGCACGCTCGGGTAACAGCTAGTTTTTAAGCAAAGCGGCAGCGTTTGAAGGAACAGGAAAGGGGAGTATTTGTAAAATTGGTGTCAGAATGAACCACCCCGCAGCCTCTAGGAGCAGGCTGGAAACCCCAGCAGGCGCTGCCCTGGGCTGCTCGACTCCCCCAGGACATGGGGCATGTCCAGCAGCCCAGCTGGCTGGGAAAGGGGCTGGGACAGGCATAGGGCACCAAGTGTCGGCTCGGGCTGTTGGCAGGCTGTGCTCCTCACACTTTTCCAGCCGCGATCGTCAGGGATGACCTGGAAATGGAGGCCCCTGCCCAGCAGAGCGGGCATGCAGGGTGCCTGGCTTCACCCACCAAGCCCATCTAGGAGCGGACCGGCCAGCTGGGGCGACCAGGCCAAGCCACAGGCCAGTCGTGGTGCAGGCTCAGGGAGGCCAGATGGCAGGGCTAGTGCCCAGGGAGGCGCAGCTCAGGCAGCTCGGCCAGGGTGGGCAGCCAAAGGCAGAGCAGGAATCGACAGAGGGCGTCAGGCTAGACCCAGGCTGGCGTGGTGCCTTCCTGAGGCCTGGGGAGAGCATTCTGGTGGGGTAGGTGGGGTCCTGTTCCAGGCTCTGCCTCCCAAACTTACCTTGTGACCTTGGACAGGCCTGAGTCTACTCTGTGCCTCAGTTTCCCCATCTGCACCCAGGTCAGCCTGGAGCCCTGCTGCCCTTCCCAGCTCTGTTCCACCCAGTGGTGCGTATGTCTTGCCTCCTGTTCGGTGTCCAGGATGGGGAACGGGGCCCTGGGGTTGGATATGGATGTGGGCCCCACCCATGTCCACGGCACCCCTGACCCTCCGTGGCCTCCCATTACCCACCAATAAAACCCAAACTGGCTCATTGTCTCGGCAGCACCGCATGCTCACCACGCCAGTTTCGCCGTGCCTCCCGCCAGGAGCCCCCAACCCTGGCGCCTGCTTGAGAGACCCTTACCCAAGGCCTGGCCACGTGTGGCTGAGGGTCACCTCCCTGGGGAGGCCCTGAGTGCCCGCCACCCTCATCCGGACCACTCACTCCCTTTGCCCCGGTCACGACCAACAGCCGCGTGTCCCGTCCCAACCTGCGTCCCACCTGTGCCCGCCCGCCCACCCCTCTCTGTGCCTCAGTTTCCCATCTGTAAGTGGGGAGGACAGGGCGAACCTCATAGGGTGGCCCTGGGGATCAGGGAGGAAACGAGCCTGTCGTCTGCTGTCACTGTCGAGGCGTCCTCGCTGTCTCCTCTCGCTGAGAGCTCCGTGGAGAGGGGTGGAGAATGAAGGGAGGCAGAGGGAATCTGAGCCTACAGCCATGTATCGCCACCTTCTCATGCCCGCCTAACACCACTGCACCCCCTCCCCGCTCGTCCTGTGCCAGCGAAGGCAGCTTACAGCCCTGCACTCTGTGGGGCCGGGAGAGGGCACAGAGCCCACCCACACGAGCTCATCTAACCCTGAGCACCTCCCAGAGGCCTCCCACTCCAAAGGCCACCACCCTGGGGGTTAGGGCATCAACACACATCTGGGGACACGAACATTCAGTCCATGACAGCCAGGACGAGGGGATGAAAGGGCCGATGCCTCTCCCCCCACCATGCCGTGTGTGGGGCCAACACCTCGCTGGGTGGGAAATGGGAGGGCCGGGTCCCTGCCTTTCAAGAAGGAACAGGCCAGCCTTGACGAGAGAAGCAGCATCTGAGGAAAACTAGACCTGCTACTCGTCTGGGAGGTCAGCACAAGGAGGCTGCGGAGGCCGCGGGGCGAGGAGCGAAGCTTTGGTGCCCACTGGGCCTGTGAGCGGGCATGTCACTGGTCACAGAAGATGGAGCTGGGACAGGCCTGAGGTGTCCTCAGGTCTAGCACCTCGTTTACGGCTAGGGAAACTGAGGCCAGGAGGCCCAGGGTCGCACGTGGAGGGGGGGCCCGGGGCTCGGACTGGACAGTGCCATCCTGGATGCAGAGCTGCCGGGGCCACCAGGACATGGGGGGCAGTCCTGCCCCTGAGAGCACTGCCGGGTGAACAGATGCCTCACACGTGAACACACAGGCACAACCAGGAGGGCTTCTTGGAAGAGGGGGATGGGAGGGGAGCCTGGAAGAGCAGGGCCCCCCCAGAGCAAGCATCTGTTGAGCACCTACTGTGTGCTGGCCTGAGTGGGTGAGTTGGCTGTGGGTCTCCCTTTAATTTTCTGCAATTAAAGGTCAGAGCTGATCCTCCCCACTGTACAGGCGAGGAAACGGGCCCAGAGAGGCTCTGGCTGGCCCTGCCCCACAGCTGAGACTCGAGCCCAGGCCCAGCTGACCCCACCCTGCACGATCTCCCTGGAATTGGGTGGGAATCAGGAAGATGAGGAAGGGAGGCATCCAGTCAGGGGGAGGCGGCACTGGGGAGGAACGACCAAGATCAGGGCCCTTGCAGGGGAGGACGGGAGAGGAGCGCCCGGCTCTAGGATGGAGAGGCCACGGCCAACACAGCGCAGGTCCAAAGAGGAGGTGAGGGAAGAAGGTCGGGAGCAGAGACCAGACGCTGCACCAGAGGCCAGGGGTCATGGGGTGGGAGCGCGGGGAGGGCAAGGGCCCCGGCCTGCGGCAGGACCACTCCTCACCAGAGGCCGCTGCCGCACACCCCGGTGGGAGCCCACACCCCAGCCGGAGCCAGCCAGCACAACCGTGGTCTTGAGTTACCCGGGCACTGGGGCCAGGTTGTGTTTCTGAGGGAAAGGAGACGCCCACACCCCTGGGGCAGGCCAGGATCGGGGGATTGGATCTCTCGACTTCAAAGGGGCCCCAGGCCTGCTGAAACCCACACCAGTGAGCACTGAGGGGCTTTGCCAAGAGCTTGGGCAGGAACCCGAGACCCTGGCACACGCTGCCCCACGGTCTGAGCACCGAAGACCAGTCCTTGAGCCCCTGGAGGGGCAGCGGGCAGAACATTGGGCCCAGTGTCCTGGGACCGAGGAAAGAGGGAGATGGGGTGGCTGAGCTCTGCCCACAGGCTCAGCACGTGGAGGCAGGGGCCATTCGGGACGGGAAGGGTCTCCTGATGCGGGGGCTGGGTAGAGAGCCACTTTCTCCAGCACATCCCTACGTGCCTCTCTATGTGCCGTGCAACTTGTCAAGTCACACCACCTCTCTGAGCCTCAGTTTCCTTGTCTGTAGTTATCCGTTGACTTTTCCAGTAAGTTCTATGAGGCAGAGGCTGAGAATCAGTCCCTCATCACTGTCCAGTGCCCAGCACAGCATCAGGCACAGAGGTACTGATCTGTGAATGAATGAATGAATGAATGAATGGGAAGGTGTCCTGAAAGCTCCGCTCTGAGACACTGTGTGGCCCCTGCTGTCCTGTCTCCCCAGGCCTCAGCCTGCCCCCTGGGAAAGAGCCCCTCCACTCTGTGGTGCTGGGACTCTCGTTACAGCCTCGGATCCTCCACGTTGTCAGGAGGGGTGGACGTCGGCACAGCCCCACAGGTTGTCCTCATAAGTGGGCTGTCTACAGCCGTGTAACAGATAGCAGCTTAAAACAACACACCGTCGTCATCTCTCAGTTTCTGTGGGTCGGGGATCTGGGCTCATCTCAGTGGGGTAGTTCCAGCTCCGGGTCTTCCATGAGGCTGTAGTCTGAATGTCAGCAGGGGCTGCCATGTCATCTGAAGGCTCCACCGGGGCTGCAGGTGGCTCCTCACACAGCCTCAGGCCCTCCCCTGTGGACTCTCCACAGGCTGCTTGAGTGTCCTCACAACATGGTGGCCGCCGTCCCCCCAGGGAGCAGTCAGAGAGAGAGCCGCAAGGAAGCCACAGTCCCTTTTGTGACCTAATTTCTACCCTATTCTGCTCGTTAGCAGCGAGTCACCAAGTCCAGCCCACATTCAAGGGGAGGGAATCAGCTTCTACCTTTTGGAGGGAGAAGGATCAAAGAATTTGTGGCCAAGTTTTGAAACCACCACAGAGGTTAATTGACAGTCTCTCTCCAAACCACAGATGCATTTGCCCTTTGACCCGCTGCCTCTTCTCGGAGTTCACCCTGCAGGCCTCACTCATACACGTGTTCACTGCTGTACTGTTTGTAAAGCCCGGAGGGATCTGGATGCATAGGTAGCTGTTCCTGCGTCTCTTCTGTGGAACATTCCGTAGCCATGTGTGGGTGAGAAACGGACAGACAGGCGAGACTCTCTGTATGGAGTGCTATGGGCTTATCTCCAAGACTCGCTAAACGCACAAAGGAAGGGATGGAACACTGAACGTGGTAGACTATCTTTTGTTGAAGGAAAGAGAGAAATGGGGAAATTTATTCATATTTGCTGGGTTTTGCATCAAGAAACTCTGGAAGGAAATGCGAGAAGCCGCCCTCAGTGCTTGCCCAGCAGGACGGGGGAAGAGGGTCCATGGGCCTGGGCGAGGGTGGGACTTTGCACTGCAGACCTTTGAATATTGTCTTGCCTGTGGGAACCACATGAACGTGTAATCTATGCACACGTAAGAACTTAAGGAAAAGAGGTGTGAAATAATCGTCAAACCTGAGAGGGAGGCAGCCCGCCGACTCCCAACCCTGCAGGCCCCGGCCAGCCTGAGCTGCCTGCCGCCTCCTCGAGCTCACCCATTGCCCAGCCCTTGGCGGCTTCCTGGCACCCTGAGGTCCCACTGGCTCTGCGCGGTGTTGGGGGCCTCGCCCAGGAGCCGCTCCCTCCCGCCCGCTCCCCCAGGGCTCTCGGCCCCCTGCCAAGCACCACAGGGATTCTGACACACTTTCCATTTTCTTTGTAGCCAAGAAATCCTCATTACTCAGGAAGTTGTGTGGCGATCCAGCTGAGGGCCACCTCCCCAGGTATGTAGAGGAGCACAGCTGTCGGAGGCTGGCAGGCTGCCCTGGCCGGAGATGCCCTCGTCCCGGCCCCCCCTGCTCCCCCACCGCACCCGGCCATCTCCTTCCATCTCCCGGCTCGGGCAGAATTGGGGCTGCCAGCTGCCTCCCCGAGAGACTGGCTCCCACGTCAGCGGCCAACACGGGCTTCCCACCGCAGCCCTGAGCCGGGCAGAGGGGTGGTGGGGATGGCAGCTTGTCACCTGAGGTTCTCTGCGGTAGCCAGCATGCCAGGGCTGTTAGATCAGACCCTCCTCTCCTGAGAGGCCTGCGGCCCAGCCATTTCAAACCAGCAGCTCAGGCCTGCTTTCAGACCAGCCCAGCCTTCCCACGAGCCCCCTTCCTGTGATCTCTCTGCATCTCCTTCGTGCCCCCGAGCAGAGGGGGCTCAGAGGGGTGACAGGCCATCATAGCTAGTGTTCATGGGAACACGTTGGTCCCCACCACGCTCTCTGCCGAATGCTTTATGAAGAGGTTGCTCACCAACCTCACCTTGCCACAACCCTCGAGATAGGTCCCAGTATTATCTCAGGTCACAGATGGAGAAACCGAGGCTCAGCAAGACTGAGTGACGGGCCAGCGTGGAGCAGGGGGATCAGGACTAGGGCCGTCATTCCTGGCCCAAGCTCCCGCCCGCCCACTCCTTCCGGAGGGCACTGCTTGGAGCCTGGACCCGCGGGGCCTCCACAGTGTCTGACGGCTACTCCAGCCTTACCTGCCACCTCCTGGAGAGCTCTAGAAGCTGTGCGGAGGCCCAGACTCTCCCCCCTCCTCCGCACCAGTATCCCAGCGGCCAGCCTGCTTGGGTCTGAGGAGGAAGGCCCTGAGAGGTCAGCAGGCCCTCGGGCCGTCTGCACACCTGACCCCATGGGCTTTGCTGCTCTTTCCGTTGCAGCCTTGGGCCTGGGTCTGGGTCAGCCTGGTCCTGCCCCCCAAGGCTGTCTGGGAAGTTCAGGAGGGAGGTCCCACAGGCCAGAGCCCCTCCTGGCTCCTAGGGAGGGGCGCACACCAGCCCCCAGCGGGCTCAGAGCCAGCTCCTGGCCGACTCATCCTGGATCACTGCCCTGCGGTTGGGTGAGGGGCACTGGCTGGGGGCCTCCCTGGAGCCGGTGGCAGCAGGGGTGCCCAGGAGATGCCCTGGCCCGCATCAGAGTACACAACAGGGGAGCCCCCCTCGCCCGAGCTGCTGGCTGCCTGCTCACCTGGGGTCCCCACCGCTCACCCTTCAAAGGCTGCAGTGTCCTTGGTGAGCTGACCCAGACTGGGCAGTTCCTCTGGGCACAGAGCTCATAGTCCAGCTTTCCCTAACCAGCCCTGCACCCGCCTGTGCTCATAGTTCCCCCCACCGAATGCCCTCTCTATTTTCGTGCCCCAAGCCTGGCCATCCACGCGGCCAGAACCAATGCCACCTCCTCCAGGAGGCATCCTTTGATGCTGCAAGTCAGCCAAGAGGCCTGGCCACAGCCTGCAACCTCAGCCCTCGCAAAAGCAGCAAGATGGATTCCCGAGCCTTGGCTCTGAAAGGCTCTGCTCGGAAGCAGCGTGAGTCACCGCTGCTCGCATCTAGTGGCCAAACAGAGCCACGTGGCCAAGCCTGCTGGCAGCAGAGCAGGCTGGGACAATCTTTCCACAGAGGACAGTAGGATCTTGAGTAATAATGCAATCTGCCCTCCTCGAGCCCCAGTGGGGAGCCTTCTGGCGTTCAGAGCTTGGGACTGCTGGCGTTCGGAGTGACTAGCATGCCCAGAGGCTGCCGGTGCCCCTGAGAACAGGAGAGCCATGGGGTCAGAGGCTTCTGCTCCTTGTTAAAACCCCACACAGGGTGGCCCCAGTGGCCCTGCCCCAAGGTCTGCCGCAGCCTGGAGGGGCCGACGGACCCTGACTCTCATCTGGCTTCAGGCAGTGCCCTGGGAGAAGAGCTCAGCAGCCCCACGCACAGATGGGGAAACTGAGGCTCGGAAGGCGCTTCCATTCTGGGAGTGCCCCCCGCATTCTGGGCACCATGCCAGCTTATGTAGATTGTTGATCTTGAGGACGTCCGAGGGGGGAGGCCATGACCATCTCTGTGTCAAGGGTCTGGAAGCCGCCCTTCCTCTCCCGGGAGTGCCCACTGTGCGCCAGCCCCCAGGCCGCAGGAGAGAGCAGAGACTCAGACCCTAGGCTCCCACCGAGGGGCCCCAGGCTGGGGCAGAAACAGGACTAGACAGAAAAGACACAAACAACGAGCGTTCCATGAGCGGCCTTTTCTAGTTTGTACACTGGGGGCTCCACTGGGACCCCCACTTCCAGGCGCAGAGAGGCTACAAGACTACTCCGGGTCACGCAGCAGTCAGCAGCCGAGTCGGGACCTGTACCACAAGGTTCAAAGTCCAGGCAGAGGCTGGCCTTGCCCTTGGACTCCAGCTCTCCCGGCAGGGGGCTTCGTGAGGGGCACCGGCCGCTGCTGTCCCCACACTGGGCACAGGCCCCCCCGCCGTGGACCCCCCTGCCGTTCACCAGCTGTGAAGCCTTGGGGAGTTACTCACCTCCCCATACCTTGATTCCTCACCCATAACTTCGGGGTGACAATAACAATTCTAAGCTCCGATCCACTGTGAGGACAGAGAAGCAATTGATGGAAAGTGCTCAGCGCCCTGCCGAGAAGGAGCTCAACGCTGCTGTTACTGCTATCATTTATTCACTCAACAAACTTTACCCACAAGCCCTTGCCCCAAGGTCTCCCAGTCTGTAGATGGAAAGGGGAGTGGAGGACTGGCCCAGGCAGTGGGGCCGAGGAGAGGGTGAGGCCTCTGCTTAGGAGGGGAGTGGCCCCCAGGCTGATGAGATGGGGGAGGGTCTATGGGGGGGTGTGGCACCCTCTGCTCGCCAGCCCTGCAACCACGCCCACCCAGGAGACCAAGGGACACTTGTGCCCCAAGTCAGGCAGAATGCCTCTCCTCGGGGTCTCCAAACACAGGAAGGGAGCCTAGAAATGCAGGTGCAGGCCCCCCCTCAGGGTGCTGACCAGTGGGTCCCCAGAGCAAGGGGCTGGAGGCTGTCCTGTGCCGGGCCGCCCTCAAGGCCCTGAAGGAGCAGGTGTGAGCCTCAGCCAGACTCGAGTGTGCACGGTCTCACTTCCCTTACTTCCTGCAATTCCGCTTCTGATGCAAGGCCCCTTCTCTCAGCAGAAGGCGTCCCCCTCCGTCCTTCCCAGGGTCTCCCCTGATGCCACCTGGCTTGTATCCCAGGCCACACAGATGGCCGCCAGGTGCCCGCCATCCCCGCCACAGGCCTTCTGCAGGTCTGGGAGCTTGTGTGCTCACAGCCTTTCTGCTCACAGCCTGGCTGGCGCCTAGGAGGGCTGCCCTGAGGCGGCCAGGGGTCTTCTCAGACCCTCAGGCCCCAGCAGCACTCTCCCTCTCCCCCTGCTTCCCAGGGACCCCTTGGTCAGTCTGGCAGGACCCTTTCCTCTTGTCTCTCAAGGTGCCATCGGAGCTGAGCCCCGTCCCCTAAGGACGGTGGCCTTTGTACCAGCTGCTTCCATTCCCGTCCTGCCATGGCCTTCACAGGAGCCACGAAGCCCCACTGCTCCCTACTCACTTCTGTCTTTTCCTTGCAGGCTCCACTCAGGACCATGAGAGCAGGCTTCTCCGAGGCCCCCCGAGGGGTGAGGATGGCCACCCAGCCCACTCCCTGCAGCCCCCCTCGGACCACTGCATCCTCCTAGCGCCCAGACGGAGGGGCCATGCCTGGGGAACAGCCCCGTGGAGCGCTGCCCCCAACCGTGACGGGAGACCTGCAGCCCTGCCGAGTGGCTGGTGGCACAGGGGGCCCCTCCCAGCCCCCCGGCGAAGGCAGTGCCCCAGCCAGCAGGACCGCCAAGGCCACGGGCATTGGGGCCCAGGCCAGGGAGCCCCCCGAGACCCAGCTGTGGCAGGCCGGGGAGGGGGAGCCCAAGGCCCCGCTCCTGAGAACCCAGTCCCTCAGCAGCCCCCCTGGGAAAGGCGGCAGCCCCCGGGCCCTGCAAGGGAGGAGCCAGGCGCAGGCTCGCATGCGGCGGGCGGGCAGGGCTGACAGCAGCCCTCGGCAGCTCTACAGCCTGAGCATCACGGGCCTGAGGGCCAGACCCGCCCTGGATGAGACCCCCAAGGACCCACAGCACGAGGCCCCTCGACCCCCAGAGGCAGAGGCCCCGCCTGCCCCAGACAAGCTCAGCTTCCAAAGGTGCTTCCAGGAGACCCCCTCCAGCTTTACTTCCACCAACTATACCTCACAGAGCGCCACCCCCAGGCCCCCACCCCTTCGGGCCCCCCAGAGCAGCAACAGCAGCCCCTGCAGGCCAGCCTCCTACTCAGAATTCCAGGCCAGCGGGCCCGACGCCTGGCCTTCCGCTGCTGAGAACAGCTTCCCAGGTGCTAGTTTTGGGGTCCCCTCTACCGAGCCGGAGCCTTTTCCCAAAAGTGGCAGCCCTGGTGGGGTCTCCTTCCAGTTCCCCCTCCCGGCGCTGCACAGGGCCGGCCCAAAACCTTTCCCTGAGGACACGGCCGAGTACGCCGAGAGGGCACTGGTGTTTGCCTTCCACCCGCCTCGGGGAGCATGGCCGGAGGAGGCGGTGGGCACGGGCCCGGCCTACCCCCTGCCCGCTCGGCCTGCACCCCCACCCCCACCCTGCTACCCCCGCCCGCCCGGCAGCCTCGAGGCCCCCAGCGACCTCGCCGGTGCTCTCCCCGCCACTGGTGCTGCTCACCCGGCCCCCAGCCCCTTCCTGGAGAGCATGGCCACCTTCCCGGACAGTGTGCACAAGAGCCTGACCAGAGCCCTCCCCGAGAGACCGCCTTCAGCCCCCGATGGGCCCCAGAGGCACATTCCTGGGCAGGCGTATGGAAGCCCTGGAGCCAGCAGGGTGAGCACCAGCCCAGGGTCTCTGGACACAGAGCTAGCCGCCCCAGGCCCCTCGCCCAGCAGGCTGCCCCAGCTATGGGACCCTTCCGCAGCCCCTTACCCCACCCCTGCCCTGGGCTCCCCGGCCACCACCAGGAATGCGTTCTTTGAAGGCCAGCCCAGCCCAGGCCAGCAGCTCGGGCTCCCCCAGAGTCCCCCTCTGCCCTGGCCCCAGGCCCTCCCGGCTGTCAGGCCCGGCCCCCACCGAATGGAAATGCTGAGCCGGCTGCCCTTACCCCCAGGGGTCGCAGAGTGGCAGGGGGGCAGCCAGGGAGCCCTGGGTGCTGCCAGCAAGACGCCGGGGCCCGGGGAAAAGCTGGCTGTCCTGAGAAACAGCCCCGGCCATCACGGCGGCAGCTCCCCTGGGCTATTCACCTACAACGGGCTGAAGGACCCCGCAGCCCAGCCCCTGTTCTTTGGGGTAGTCCAGCCCCAGGTCTCACCCCGAGGGACCCCTGGCCTGCCCCCACCCAGGGTGGTGGGAGCCTCTCCCAGTGAGTCCCCGCTGCCCTCGCCCGCCACCACCACGGCTGGCAGCAGCACCTGCTCCTCGCTCTCACCGCTGTCCGGCAGCCCCGCCAACCCCAGCTCAGAGGAGAGCCAGCTCCCGGGCCCGCTCAGGCCCTCCACTTTCTACCACCCCCCCACTCATCCCCAGGAGACCAGCAGCCCCTTCCCTTCCCCTGAGCCCTCGCACACCCTCCCCATCCACTACCAGCCAGAGCCGGTCAAGACCTTCCCGTTCCCCACAGAGGGGCTGGGGGCCAAGGGCGCCTTCAAATGCCTGGAGGAGGCCCCGTTCCCCAGCACAGGCCCCGAGGTGGGCAGCAGGGGGCTGGAGGGCTTCCCCCGGGACCCCCCCCCCTACTCTGCCCACCACTTCCCCCTCAGCAGTGCCAGCCTGGACCAGCTGGACGTGCTGCTCACCTGCAGGCAGTGCGACCGGAACTACAGCAGCCTAGCCGCCTTCCTGGAACACCGGCAGTTCTGCAACCTGCTTCTGGCCAGAGCCAAGGATGGCCACCAGCAGCCCCCAGGGCTCCCCATGCCCCCCGCCGCCCCCTCCGCACTGACCACCCCCAGGGCACTGGCCAGTGGGAGCCCAAGCCTGCTCAACCACACCAAGATGGTCCCCTTCCTGCTTGGTGGGGACGTCCAGACAGACGGCAAAGACGACCCCCTGAGGACGAGTTTCTTGCCTGGCCTGTCTGCTGGCCCCTTCCCGCTCCCTGCTGCAGACCTGGACCTGGAGGACGAAGCCAAGCTGGACAGCCTCATCACCGAGGCGCTCAACGGCCTGGAGTACCAGTCAGACACCCCTGAGATCGACAGCAGCTTCATTGACGTCTTCACTGACGAAGAACCTTCCGGCCCCAGAGGGCCCAGTGCTGGGCAGCCCCCCAAGATCAGGGTGGGGGCAGCGCCAGAGAGCAAAGCCCAGCCCCCGCTCCCAGCCATGGCTTCCCCACTGGACCCCCAGACCACCTGCCCTGGGGACAGGGACTACCCAGCCCATAATAGGCCCAAAACCCGCTCCCTGGGCCCAGCACCTGCGGAAGCAGACGGGGCCAGCCCGGCCAGCCAGCAGAGGAGAGGGAAGCGGTTTAAGTTTCGGAAAGAGCTAGACACAGCCAACACCACCAAGAGGCTGGGCAGGGGCGCCAGAGCCACCCACCCAAGACAGAGGAGGAAGGGTGACAGGGCTGAGCCGCTCATGACCTGCCCCGGGAACCTCAGAACCCAAGCCCCCGACAGCCACACAGATCCCAATGGACGGGCCCTCCCGCTGGAGACCAGGAGCTCCAAGCGCCTCCGACTGTCCCCCAGGAAGGATTCCAGGAGGAGGAAGGCACAGGGCGGCACCTGGAGCAAGGAGCTCATCCACAAGATCGTGCAGCAGAAGAACAAGCTGCACCGGCAGCCGGCACAGAGCAGCCACTGCTCCCTGGTGAGCGCGAGGCCCCCGCGCGGCCCCACGGACGGCGGGCTCCAGGAGTATGACTATGCCTCCGAGTCTGAGGAGGAGGACAGCTCGCGGCCCCGGGGCTCCCGCCTCAGAGGCCGGCCCCGCCATGGCGGCTGGCGGTGGCAGCGAGGCGAGAAGAGGAAGGAAGTGGACTTGACGCCAGGCCCCAGAGAGGGTGGAGAGCAGCAGAAGCCCAGGAAAGCCGTGAGGCAGGATGCCACGAAGGGCAGGGGCTCCCAGACCCCCGAAGAGCCGGGCAGGCCTTGCTCAGGCCCCAGCGAGAGCCTCGAGACCCAGGGCCCACCGCAAAGCCCAGAGTCCCGAGCAGGCCCTCAGGAGAGAGGCCCGAAGTGTCTCCAGCAGGTTCCCACGAGCCCCAAGACCGCCGAGGAAAACCATCCGTCGCTGGACTTCCCTCAAGAGACCAAGAACCCTGAAACTGCTGACAAGCTTCCCCCAGACGCCACAGCACTTCTCAGAGAGGTTTCTCGCTCTTCTCCGGCCACCTGTGCAGGAGGAAGACCCCCAGCCCCAGAGCGACCACAGCCCGGCAGAGAGGACATCGTGGTACCCCGCAGGAGCTCACCAGCACCAGGTGCGGGCCATCTGCTGGGTGCCCCCCAGTGCATGGAGCCGCTCATCTCCCGTGACACAGAGGACCCCCCTGCCTACCTGCCAGGAGAATTGCTGGTGCCCGTTGCTAACGCCACCAACGCTGCCTTCCCCGAACCCAGCACCCTGTTTTTGAAGACTCCTGATCTTGGTTGTGACCCTGCTCTTTTTAACAGAGACCCCGTGGGGGTTCCAGTTGCCAAAAAGCGGCCTCAGCCCTACAGCCGCTCCCCCAGCGAATTGTTCCTTGAAGCCAAAGACCTGGCTAGCTGTCTCCACGAAGACCTGTACTCCAAGCCGTTGGCTCGGCACACTACGCCAGCCAGCAGCATGCACCTTCACCAGGACACTGCAGATGCCAGCTCCCTCAAGCCAAACTTGCCCAGGAGACCACCCTACACGGCCAACACAGACCCAGGCGAAGCCAAATCACCAGTGACCTTGGAGTCCCCGCCCCTCTTCCCAGGGCTGTCTGTGGATGGCTTCGACCCGCCGATCTACAGCAGCCTGTCTGGAAGTGGGGATGCTCACTCACCGTCTGCGTGTGCCCACCCTCCCCTAAGGAAACCCCCATCAGACCCACCATACCCCTCGTTTCTGCCCGAGAAGGGCTGGTCCCTGCTGGAGGACACGTGCCTGATGCTGCCCAGCCACGTGGGCCATTTTCCTGACCTCTCAGCGGAAAAGGCATTCAGTAAAAAGTGTCCCAGTGCAGGGACAGGGGCGGCCAGCCCTCCCCCTTTGCCCAGCAAGGTCAGCGATTGTGGCGTTGCTTTTATGAGCAACCTGTCTGAGGACGAGTTAGAGATCAAGAGGTTGGTCACCGAGTTAGAAAGTCAACTGAAAAGTGAAGACACGCACACGGCCCCAGGAGAGCTGCGCGGTGCTGAGCACGTGGGTGCGGTGCATGCAGGTGCGGGGACCCCTCTGCCCGTCCCCCAAGCTGCCCCTCCTCATGAGGACGCGCTCTCCACAGCCGAATTCACCGGGCTTGGGGAGTTGAGTCCACACCCAGAAGGGGCAGAGAGAGCCGTGGCCGCCACGGAGGGGACTCTGGGGAGCCCCCAGGAGGAACGGCCCTCATTCCACACGAGAGAAGCAGCCCTTCCCCCCGGTTCCCACGAAGACGTGGCTTCAGGAGCTCCCTTCAGCCCTACTGGGGCCAGCCTCAGTTTCCAGCCAGTGCAGAAAGCCAGAGCATCCGAGACGGGGTCCCCCAAGACAGAAAGGGACTGTGGGGTCCACCCGGAAGTCCCCAGCCCCAGAGAGCCGCACAAGCCCCCATTGGACGTGGGAAGGTCAGCCAAGTGCAGCCCAAGCTGTGAGCCTTTACTTCCTAAAAATAACAGGGCCCCCAAAATCCATGGAAGCGAAGCCCTCCTGCTGCCCCTCCCTGGCACACAGGGACGAGGGCTCCTGCCCCCAGGAGCCTGCAAGGCACACGGGCCCTGCCGAGACCCCCCCGAGCTGGAAGCGTTCAGCAGCCCTATTGCCCATCTGGCACCTGACTTGGCCTTTCAGGGTGCCAGGATTCTGTCTCTGGGTGCCACCCCACCTTCTGGTGCCAGTCACCACAATGCCCCCAAGGGACACTCTGTAAGCAGTGCAGGCAGGCTGGAAGAAGCGGGGCGCCTCCACCCTGTGGCAGGGGGCCCTGGCTTTGAGAGTGACAAGGAGCTTGTACTAGTGGGGGCCGCCCCGAGTCCTGCCTGTGTGCCTGACCCCAGTCCTGGCAGGAGACCCCGGGACCCAGCTGCGAGCCCCCTACATCAGCTCCAGCTCCTGGTGGCCAGAGCGGCTGAGAGAGAAGATGATGCCCGGGGCTCACAGGGGCCCCCGCCTGCCAATGCCCAGAGCCCTCAGTGCAATGACCCCTCAGATCTGGAAGGGGACAGTGTGGAAGGTGGGAACTTGGCCTGCAGCCCCACCCAGGGCTCCCTTGGGGGTGTGCCGATGACAGCTGTCCCTGCAGTGGCCGGACGTCAGCCGGGGCCAGAGGCAGATGGACATCTGGGCGTGCTCGGCCAGGCTGAGAAGCCCAGGGGCCAAGGCCAAGCCAGCCAGCTGCAGCCAGATAATGGGGGGAGCCCGGGGGGGCCGGGTGACCCCACCACAGCCAATGCCAGTCCTGAAGTTGCTCCGGCCAGGCCGGCTGGGGGTGCAGACCAGCTAGGGGGACAACTCCAGGAAAGCAGGGTGGCTTTGGGCCTTCAGGACGAGGCACAGGCTGCCCCAAGCCCCACGTCCTCTGATGCGGAATCTTTGGTCCCAGCCTTGGCAGCAGCCCACGCCCAAAGTGGGTCTGAGGACCAGACTCAAGAGGAGGCAGCTGGCCCAGGCCTTGAGAAGCATTTGCTGCTCGCTGGGGAGAGCCCAGCGTCCCCCATCAGCGACCTGGCCAGCTGTGACCCCTCACTCGCTTCCGCGGCTACCTCTGTTCCCTGCGGCCTTGAGCACCCAACCCAGGAAGACCCTCCGTCAGCTCCTTCAGGTGAACTGAGGGGGCTGCTCCCAGCGTCTCCATCCTGCGGGGACCCTACCAGCCCACAGCATCTGCCAGCACCTTCTCCTGTCCAGACACCTCCAAAAAGGGCCGACTGCACCCCAGCCCCCACTCACCCATCTTTGAGGACAAGCCCCTGTGGCCTCAAGGAAAGCCTAGCTCACTGGCCCCTCCTGGGGGACCGCAGCCCCCTGGAAGACCCTCCCACAGGCCAGCCCAGCTTCATCAGTGTCCTCGCTCCCCCCCATGGGGCGGACCGCCCTGAAGGCCGCATGCCAAGAATCCTAGAGGGTTCCAGGAAAGAGGAGCCGAGAGCATCTCCTGCCTGTGCCTCCCCGCCACCCCCAGTGAGGGCCGTCTCCCCAAGAGTGACCATCAAGGCCACTGAACTGCCTGCCATTCTTGCCACAGATGGCATGGGGGCAGTCAGAGGCCCCAGGGCCGAGTGGCCAGACCACCACAGCAGGGGAGCCCCGCCCCACACCAGCCCCAACAAGATGTCCAAGGGCCCCTCCTCAGAGCCCCCAGGAAACAGAGAAGGCCACAGCGTCCCCACTGTACCCGCTGACCCTTGCACACAGGAGGCCGCAGCACCAGATCCCCACGCCTGCCTGGAAGGCGAGGCAAGGGCCAGCCCCCAGGGACAGGAGGTCCTGGAGACACCTGGGGCTGGACGCTCTGGCATTACAAGGGTGTCCGAAGATGGCACCAGACGCCCAACGGTCAGCTTTACTTCCACAGAGCTCCGCCTGGGCAGAGCCGTGTCCCTCAGCAGCACGGCCAGCGACTCCAGACCCGGCTCCCTGCAAAGCCTCAGAAATGTCCTCCACCAGTCACCCCAGGGGGACCCCATCAGTCTCCAGGACCCCAGACAGAAGCCTCGTGGCTTTAAAAAGAAGCCTGTGTCCACTGAGAACGGCCACTGGAAGGACCAAGCCCCCAGTGGGCGGCCCGTGACCTGTGAGGTCTGCTTGGCCTCCTTCTGCTCCGGACCGGGCCTGAGCCGCCACAGAGCCAGGAAACACAGGCTGCACAGGGGGGCTGCCTCCCAGCCAAGCCCACCAGCCCCACCCACCTCCCAGCCTGGGGACCCCGAAGCCCAGACGTGCCACCCCCAGGGGAAGAAAAGCCGCCGGGCATCTGGGAAGGAGAAACTGAGGCACTCGCTGAGTGGCCCCAGCCGCACTCTTGGGCCGCCTCCTGTCCAGGGCTCTGCAGCTCCTGAGGGTGCCCAGGGTCCCGAGACGTCCAAGGGCCTTAGACAGCGGCTCTGTGTTCTGGGAACACCAGGCTGTCCCCCAAGCCGGGAACCACACTCCCCAGGCCTGGTCACGCAAGGGGTGGATGTGGGGGCTGCAGAGCCCAGGAAACGGGACCAGCTGGAGAAGAA
Source organism: Ceratotherium simum simum (assembly GCF_057802395.1). Taxonomy (NCBI): domain Eukaryota; kingdom Metazoa; phylum Chordata; class Mammalia; order Perissodactyla; family Rhinocerotidae; genus Ceratotherium; species Ceratotherium simum. The sequence continues at coordinate 2,211,437 of NC_141929.1, read as the reverse complement.
GGAGCCCCGTCCCAAACCAGCAGGGAAGGGAGGAGGCCAGAGGCGGGCCAGAGTGCCCACAGACGTCCCCAGCGAGGCAGGGGGGAGGTCAAATAAGAAAGCGAGGAAGCCCAGAGTGAGAAGGTTCCGGGAGGAGAGCGGTCCTCCAGTCTCTGCTGATGTGATTTCAGATACCAGCAGCTGGAATCCATCAACTGTGATTGCCAGTTACCCAGCCCTCCCGAGCCGCCGCGTCTCACCAGAGGCAGAGCAGGAGACCGAGGTCGCACAGCCGCCTCCCATGGCCACAGACCCAAAGGAGACGCCTCTACAGAAGTCACCCGGGGACTGGGTGGCCCATCCAAGGAGGACAGAGGGGGCGCCTCCTAGAGAAGGGCCAGGGGCGCGGAAGGCAGCCTTGGCGAGGAGGTGCTGGGGTCCCAGAGAAACAAGGACGTCGGGGGTCTGCAAAGAGCCTGCCGGGGACAGCAGAGCTGCTGAGAGCAGGTCAGGGCACGGTGTCTGGGAGGGGCACAGGCCTCCCTCGGGCCCCCCAGGCCCTCTCGAGACTTGTGATTCTGAAGAAGGCAGCACCATCAGCAGTCACCTCCAGGGCTCCCTGCACGACCCAGAAGATGGGGTCCAGGAGCGTGAGGGTGCCGCTCCCAAAGCCCCCAGCCCGGGTCTCGGGGACCCTCTGAGTGTATTTGATGATGAGGCCTCCTTTTCCCAGCTCTTCCCTCTGGGTGACCGCTGGACCAGGAAGAAGAACCCCCGTGTCTACGGGAAGCGCGGGAAAAAGCTGAAGCCCCCGCTGCCACCCCTGGAGCCCGGCCACGAGGTGGGGAGCAGCACAGCCCCGTCCTCCCACCTGCCCACAGACCTCAGCGACTCAGGCTCGCTCTGCCTGTCTCACGAGGACCCCTGGGGCGACGAGGCCACAGCTCTGCCCGAGTCCTTCCTCCTGGAGGGCTTCCTCAGCAGCAAGGTGCCTGGCATTGACCCCTGGGCCCCTCACCCATGGGCCCTGGAGCCCGGCCCGGAGGCAGGCTGTGCCGAGGACCACCAGGCAGAGAGCATCCCCAAGCTGCACATGGTCCCGGCGGCCTGGCGAGGGCTGGAGCCGCGGGCCCCCACCGGAGAGACGGCCTCTCCTCTTGGAAGCGTGAGCCCCGAGCCCCCCAACCTGGAGCAAGAACGCTATGACAGCGGGCTCCCCGGGAACACCGTGGGTCTCGAGACGCTCAGCGCCAAGCTTGAGATGCAAGACCTGTGCTTCCTGGGACCCTGCGAAGACCCTGCGGGTCTCCCGGGCACGAGCTTCCTAGACTTCAAGGCCACAGCGAACTCCCAGGAGCCACCAGGCAAAAGGACAGAGGAGGCGGCCGGGGCCAGAAGGGCCCCAGGCAGAGACGGGCAAGCCAAGGCCAGGAGGGCGCCCTACAAGTGCAGGGTGTGCTTCCAGCGCTTCCACGGCCTGGGCGAGCTGGACCTCCACAAGCTGGCCCACAGCCCCTCGCCGCCCCCCACCTGCTACATGTGCGTGGAGCGCAGGTTCGGCTCCCGCGAGCTGTTGCGGGAGCACCTGCAGGAGAAGCACCCGCAGAGCAAGGCGGGGCTGTGGGTCTGCGGCATGTGCCTGAGGGAGCTGGCGGATGTCTGGATGTACAATGAGCACCTGCGGGAGCACGCCGCGCGGTTCGCCCGCGAGGGGCAAGCGCGGAGGTCCCTGGGGGCCCTGCCTGGATGCTGGGAGGGGGACAGCTCTGTCACACACTTCCTGAGCAGCATCATGGGGCAGGCGTCCAAACCCCACAGGGGCACGCGCTCGATTGGCAAGACAAACGGGGCCCCCATGGAGGCCTCGGGGCACGAGCCTGGAGCCGAGAAAGAGTTCCCGACGGAGAGGGCCAAACCCAAGGCCCAGGCCAACAACTCAAACCAAGATGGCGCCTTGGTCAACGGCAACGTGATAGTCTGCACGAACCCCGCTCCACCCAGCAGCTGCGCCAAGACGTCCCCCAGCCCATCCCCCGACCCCTGCTCCAATAGCGAGCCCCTCCTCCAGGCTGTCCCGGTGCACCAGGACTGCAAGGACCCCTCCCGCGACTGCCACCACTGCGGGAAGCGGTTCCCCAAGCCCTTCAAGCTGCAGCGCCACCTGGCGGTGCACAGCCCGCAGCGCGTCTACCTGTGCCCCCAGTGCCCGCGGGTCTACCCAGAGCACCGCGAGCTGCGCGCGCACCTGGGTGGTGAGCACGGGGTGCGGGAGGAGCTGGAGCTGCCGCACACCCCGCTGTACGCCTGCGAGCTCTGCGCCAACGTCACGCACATCAGCAAGCGGTCCTTCGTCTGCAGCTCCTGCAACTACACCTTCGCCAAGAAGGAGCAGTTCGACCGACACATGGACAAACACCTGAGGAGGGGGCAGCAGCCCTTCACGTTCCGCGGCGTGCGGAGGCCGGGCGCCCCCGGGCGGCAGGCTCCAGACCGCGAGGGCACGCTGCCCAGCAAACGGCGCAGGGTGGCCGTGCCCAGCAGCGCCCCCAGGCCCGGTGTGGACGGGCCTCTGTCCCAGAGCAGCAGCTCCGCCCTGAGCGAGGGGTCCCTCCCAGCCCTGCTCGGGCCCTGCCCGGATGCAGCTCCTGGCACCACCGAGGGGCAGCCCGGAAGCCCAGAGAGGCCTGGAGACCCTGTGGGCCACCCAGTTGGGGGAGGCAGTCTGCCCTCTGACCTCCAAGAGCTCCTGCCCCCGTCTCTGTCTCCTTTCCCGGCAGCCTCGGCTGATGGCAAAGATGGCCACAAGCCGGACGGAGCCATGGAGAGCTCCGAAGACGAGGTGTCCCCAGGCAGCCCTGGGCCTCTTCTCCAGCAGCCTCTCCCACTGAGGGAGTCTCTGCCCCGACCGGGGGCCAGAGACGAAGACGTAGAGGAAAAGAGGGCTGCTGACCCCTTCTCAGGGAAACGCAGGACCTGGAGTGCCCCTGGCCACTGTGCCCCTGACCATTGCCCAGAAGCCCCCTGCCTGCTCCGGCAAGAGAAGCGGGTGTCCACATGCCACATGACGCCTGACGGGGGCACAGGGAGCCCCTCGCACAAGGGCAGTGCCACCAAGCCTAGGGGCTGCCAGAGTTCATCAAAGGACAGGTCAGCCTTGTCCACCCCCAGCAGAGCGCCCAAGTTTCCCGTGCAACCGAAGAAGGCCATGGCCAGCCCGATAACCGGAGAGCCAGCCTGTGGCACTGAGGACAGGCCAAAGCCCCCCACTCTCAACGCCAGGCCAGGCCCCAGTTACCAGGGCATTGGAGGCCTGCGGCACGGCACCAAGACAGCGGGGGGCAGCCAGCCCCAGCCGGCCAGTGGGCAGCTCCAAAGTGAGACGGCCACTACCCCAGCCAAGCCCGATTGCCCAGGCCAGAGCCCTGCCCCAGACAAGCCCCTCCCTCGAGCTCCAGCTAGGGGCTTCCCCAAGGGACTGAGGGAAGCTGGTGACCGGGGACCCCAAAGGAGCCTGGGCCCCAGGGAGGGCAGGGAGGGTGGTGAGAAGAAGAGAAAAGGCCGGGTCCCGGGGCCGAGCAGGAGTGAAGGTGGGGGGGGCTTGGGGAGAGCCCCCTCGGTCCCTGACAGGCCCCCCCGGGCCCCCCGAAAGCAAGCAACTCCCAGCCGCGTGCTCCCCGCCAAGCCCAGGCCCAGCAGCCAGAACAGCAGGACGCCCCCCCAGCTCTGGGAGCCCAGAAAGGCAGAGCCCGGCCATGCCCACGGGGACGTCAGACACAGCAAGGAGGGGCTGGGCAAGGCTTTCCCCCCGGCGAGACCCCTGCACAGGCCCCCCAAGCGGGGCAGAGCTGTCCACGGTGCTGAACCTGCCACCTCCCGCTCCTGTCGGACGGCGGAATCCCAGAATGACCTCCTCAGCCAGCTCTTCGGGCAGAGACTAACCAGCTTCAAGATCCCTTTTAAAAAGGACCCTTCTGAGTAATTTATAGGAGCAAGTGAGTGCCTGGGAGCAGGTCTGGGGCACGAACCCAGCGAATGGGGAACTCCCGTCTACGCTGCCAAACCAGTTCTCTGCTCTGAGATGGTGCGCTTAGTGGCCACATCTTAATCCACCTGACTTACCATACCAATGCTCAGACTTTGGTGTTAGAGCTGAGACTGTGCTGCTTTGAGCAAGGCCTGGGGTGGACAGCAACCCCTTTCTAGCTGGAAGGTGAGGGTGAGAGATGGGCCAGCTGCAGCCTCTTTGAGACCACACAGCTGTTTCCTCGGTACCAGCTCACCGGCCCCCCCTCCCGCCCCATGTGCCCCCTTGCGGAGGCACAGTAGCCACAGAACGCCCCGTTTGAAGGTTTGCACAGGGTTCCCCTGCATGTCCTCTAGCAGAGAAGTAAGTGGAGGCAGCAGCCAGTCAGATGGTGGCAGGCTCCCTCTTAGTCTTGTTGCTGCTGTTCCTGGAATTCCAAAGTGACCTTAGAAATCAAACAAGGGGACAGGGCTCTCCACCATTCGTGAGCCACACAGCCCTCCAGAACACAACAGGCCTTCTCTGACCACAGGGTCGTGCCGTTCACTGTCCATGCTGCCGAGGAAAACAGCAGTCTCCAGTGCACCTTGTGCCCCGGGGACCGGGCTCCCATCCAGGACACGGAGAAAGCTGTGCATCAGCAGCACCCCCCCACCCCGTCCTCCCTCCCCACCCCCCACAGCCCCCCAGTCTCTGCCGTTGCCCTTTGTAGAGCCTTCCTCTCACATGGAGCACTCGGCTGCAAGTATCAGCAATCCTACTCTGAAGTTTCTGGTGCTATTTCATGATGTAATGTGAATACAGGCTTCCTTGGTTTGTTTTCCCTGGGGAATCGGGCGGGGAGACAGGGTAGGGAGGCTCGAGGGGGCTGCACGGAGGCCCACGGAGCAGCCCGAGAAGTCCTTCACTGGCTCCCAGCCGCCGGCAGGCTCCAGCCCTGCGGTCGCGGTTGGAGCAGCTGGATGGGACACTCAGGGCCGGAGGGTGGTGCTGCCTCCCGGTCGGGGAGGCGTCTCATGCACTGCCGTGGCCCGGGGTCAGCCCGCACGTCCTTCTCACAGAACCGTGTCTTCAAAGGGCGCGGGAGGGTGGAGAGGCTCCTTCTACTCTTGGGGATCCCCAAGGCTCGTGGTTCGTTAGGTTCTGGTTTTTGTTTTTACCTTGGGTGCAATGTGTGTGTCAGAAGTTTCTATTTCAGTGTTTCTAAAGAGACCAAATTGGGCCCCAATCACCTTTCTAGAAGGTGTTTGTGCCCCTCAGAACTCTTTTTGTGCTGATAAATAAACGTGGGGCCTCTGAGGCTGCACCGTACGAATCACGGCAGACGCATCCTGGCCAATATATTCCCGCTATTTTCACAGAAGCCTCCAGCCGCGGCCTCCATGCTCCCACCAGCCCCGCCCTGCCGCCCAGGAGCCCAGGACCTGGCTCAGAAAGCCTTGGCTTCCACTGTCACTTCCATGCTGTCCCCAGGGCACCTGTCCCTGCAGAGCGGCCCCCAAGCAGCAGTGCAGCCCCACCACCCCCAGATTTGTGAACATGGCGCAGCCTCCTTTGTTTCCAAGCGTCACAGCTCTAGGCTGGGCCTTTGGGGAGCAGAGGAGAGAGAATAAGTGTCAGGAAATAATTAGCAGGGCTCAGTTTAGGGGGTCCCCGGAAGGCAGCAGAGACTGCAGGAGGGGTCAAACCAGGAGACCCTCCCCCACTGGAGGCTCACACCCCCGGGGCCCACCATGTCCTGAAGACCCCTCAAGGCCTGGAGAGCAGGGGGAGCTGTCCAGAGGCAGGCACCATCCTGTCCTGACCCTGACGGCCACCTGGGCCTGGGCACAAGGGGCCGCTCAGAGCAGGACCCCACCAACCCGTGCTCAGGAGGGGAGCCCCGCCCAGCCCTGTCCACAGGGAGGGGGACCCCACGTGTGAAACCACACCTGGGGTCTCGTCGCTGCCCCACCCGGACACTCCCCCGCCAGCCCCTGCTCACCATCGTCCACCGTTTCTCTCCCTCAGAGCAGTTCCCTCTGCCAGGAGCCCTTCCCAGTTCCTCTCCCTCTGTCTCAGCCCCTCCTGTCGATGCACACCCAGCCCTGGGTGGGCCACCACGAGGGACTCAGGGAGGGCCTGGCCGCCTGCACTGACACACCAACTGTGCACTGGGAAAGGAGCCAGAGGCAGCCCCTGCCCTCGGGGGCTTTGGTCTCCTCGAGGGTCTCTGTAGCAGAGCCGGGGAGGAGGGGGACCTTGGGTGCTGCAGAGAGGGACACGGGGTTGGGGTTTAGGATTGGGGTAGATGAGCTCTGAGCCCCATTTGAGCCAGGCCATCTGGGGACTTGGGGGTGGAGACTCATGGGGCCAGGGGTGGGGGAGACGCAGGACTGCATGCCCCCGCTGCTGGGCGCCCCGTTCAGCTGACTACATCTCGGGCGGCAGGGGACCAGCAGCATCTGTGTCACCTGGCGTACCTGGGAACATGATGGAAATTCCAGGCCCCGCCCAAGACTGCGAATCAATGCTCTGGGGTGGACGGCATGTGTGCTGTCACATGCCCCCAGGGCGCTGACACTCGTGACGGTCGGGGACACACCAGTGCTCTAGTCCCCTCGGGACTGGCGTGAGCGAGCCCGGTCCACTCCTGCGCCCACTCTGCGGCAGGAGACCCACAGTGTGGACGGCGCCCGTCGGGCCAGCAGGTGGCAGCATCCGCCCGGCTCAGCCGGCACCGAGCAGGGCAGCTCTGCCGCCAGGCCTCCAGGCAGTGGGCCAGCTCCCACGCAGCCCCCAAGCTGCACACGCACACACCACAGACCCGCGGGCACCCCACCCTCACCGACAGGCCCAGGGACACATGCTTACTGCACACGCCTGTGCCTTCCTCCACAGGCTTGTGCACGCCGACACGGGGGCGTGTGGACCCACACACAGGCAAGCACGCCTGCCGGCCCCGGATGCGCTCAGGTGCACAGACGCCTGCGGCTTCGAGTGCGCGAGGGTGGGGGAGCAACTGGGCAGCGTCTGGTGGGGAGCCCTCGAGAGCTCCGTGGGCAGGTGTCCTGAAGGGGGCCCCATTTGAGGGCTGGAGTAGGCGGGACAAGGACAGGGGATGGTTCTGCGGGAGCGGCCTGAGGCCCCGAGGAAGCACCGGCCACCTGCAGCAGAGAACACGGAGCCCAGACCCTGCCCGCCCCAAGGGTCCTCAGGCAGGGCCGCCTCTGCCCTGGGCCCCAAGGGCTGGCTTGCCAGGTGCAGGAAGCCAGTGCGCCCCCCACTCCGTGACTGCAGGGTCCCTCAGGGGCCACCCTGTGGCTGGCAGGGTGGGCAGGGGGAGGCAAGGAGTTAACAGCAAGGTCACATAAACAGCTGTGTTATTGAACAGCATCGCCTACAAGGCCCCAAGCCCGACCCCAACCACCCCTCGGCCCCACCAACCCAGAGATGGAGACAGGGTGGGGAGAAGATGGCGCCTGCAAGCAGGTGAGGAGGTGCAGGTGGAGGGACAGGCTGGGGAGCACGTGGGGTGGGGATGGGAGCCGAGGGAGAGCAGCTGGTGGTGGGAGCAGGGGGCCGGCCTCCGTCCCCCAGCCTCCATAAAGGAGAGGCTCGTTGGCCCCAGGAATGGCCTGGAGAACATTGTTTTAAGTGGGTTTTCCTAAGCTTCTGGGCCACAGATACCTCAGAGCATCCGGTCTCCTGGGAGAGTGTAGACGGCCACGCTGGCACAGTGGGAAGAATCCGGATAGACAGGACCCCACGGGGGCCGGCCCGGTGGCATAGCGGTTAAGTGCTCGCGCTCTGCTGCTGGTGGCCTGGGTTCGGATCCCGGGCACGCACCGACGCACCGCTTGTCAAGCCATGCTGTGGCAGCGTCCCATACAGAGTGGAGGAAGTTGGGCACGGATGTCAGCCCAGGGCCAGTCTTCCTCAGCAAAAAGAGGATTGGCATGGATGTTAGCTCAGGGCTGATCATCCTCACAAAAAATAAAAAGCAGAAAGGACCCCACAGAGGGCCTCAGAGGAGCAAACGGCTGCCAGGGGAGGGCTGAGTCCTGGTCACATTGGGGTGGCTGATGTCGGGGCTCCTTGAAGCGCCTGTCCTGAGGGGACGGGACCTAGAGGCCCGCGGGTCCTGCCCGTGTCACCTGTGGATGTGCCATGTGTGGGCTCTGAAATCCAGCTGTGAGGCCATGTCCCTCCAGTCCCCATCTCTCCGCCTGTCCAGTGGGTGGGCAGCACACAGGTCATTTCTCAGGAGGCTTGCCCTCAGGGCCTGAGATCCCGCCGCGGGGGGGAATGTAGCCCAGGAGTGGCCACGCTGAGCCCCACAAGCTGTCTCTCCTTTCCGCCACGCTGGGCCTGGGCGCCCAAGGCCACGGCAGCTTTCCCACAGAGCAGTGTCTACCTCACCCACCGCCGGGCTGGCATGGCCTTGTGGGCTGCAGCTCAAGGTCATGGGCCTCCTCCCTGGGGCCCCCAGGCAGAGACAGGAGGCAGAACAGACCTTCCCAAGGCCCAGGGTTTGGCTGGGCCTGAGCAAGCTGGATCTTGGCCTGCACTGCTGAGAGCCCCTCAGGCCCATTTCTGGGCCCAGGAGGAGGGCGGTACGCTCTGCCAGCTCTGGGCCTGGGGCAGGACACCATGGGCTCACCACCGTCCCCTTGGGCCTCAGTTTTCCCATCTATTAAATGGCACAATCACCAGTCACCTTCCATCACCAATCACCTTCCCAGCCCTGATCTGGGCAGCTCCCTCCGAGGACCGGGTGCCATGGCTCCTAGACCCACTGGGTCTCGCCAGCTCTGCCCAACCCTCTCTCCCCCCGCCATCCCGCTGGCTCCCTCCCCAGCTTCAGATCTGTACTCAGATGGCACCTCCTCTCTGTGGCCCCCAACCATATGTTTAAGACACAGCAGCACCCCCAGGGCCACAGCCCCTCCCTGCTCTATTTGTCGACGTTTGGCTGCGGATGAGCAATGCGGCCCACTCCGTGGCTGCGTCTGCTGTCCCCCTCCTGCTGGGCTCTTGATGACGCATTGTGCGTTGTGTGTGTGCTGTCCCCCGGCCTACCTCGGGATGTCTGTGGGTGGAAAGAAGGGAGGAAGGGAGCGGGGCAGGAGGGGAGGGAGGAGTGGGGAGAGAGGAAGGAAGGAAGGAAGGCTGCAGATAGGGAAGTGTGTGCTTCCTATCTGGGGCTGTGCCCACATGACCTGAACTCTCAGAGATTGGGAAATATCCAGATAATATTTCCAGTCTGCGCCCAGTACTGCCTTGCCTGGCGGGGTCCAGAGGCCACACCTGGGCAGCTGCACAACAGGGTGGCTCTCTCCAACTTCCAGGACGGTCTCCAGGCAAGAACCCTGTGTCCCGGGATGTCAGAGGGGCGGCTTGTTAGAGACACTGGGTTCGTGGACCAGCGAGCCAGGAGGAGAAGGGGCTTGTCCCGCATGGTCCCAGGCCTAGTCTCTCTGCTGTCCCTCAGTCATCTGAGGGATGGGCGGTGGAGACCAGACGCGGTCCCCACCTGTGGGCAGGACTGCCTGCGCCCGGTCTGCAAGGCCAGAGCCACGCCCTGAGCAGCAGCCCACACATGCCCGCCCGGGGTGGCCCAGGCAGCATCCAGTTGTCCCCGGAGCTGCCCCGGCTCCTCCCTGCCCCTCCCACAGGCAGCCTTGCGATTCCTAACTTAATTTATTTTGACATGCTCACTGCCGTTTGACCTCCTTACAGAGTCACGTGGTGCTTAAAACTCATTATCCCCCCCTGAAACAGGAAGTTAATTAAACCCTTCGCAGAGCCAGTGTTGACACATGTCGTGGTGGGCCCCTGGCATGCTGCCTGGTAGTGCTAGGGCCTTGAGCTGTCCGGCAGTGGGGGAGCAAGGTATGGCCCGGGCAGGGGCCACGGACAGGTCCTGGGCCCCCTTCTCTCCAATGCAGCCACCAGTGTCCATTCTGGAGCAGCGTATGTGGATTTCCTGGGGAGAGTCTGGCTCTGCTGCTAACCTGCCATGTAGCCTTGGGCAAGTGACTGCACTTCTCTGAGCCTCAGTTTACTTCTGGAAAATGGGAATTCTCCCAGTCTCTTCCTCAGAGAGCTGTTAACGAGCAGGCAGCATGCTGACCCATGTTAGTGCTCAGCATGGGACTGGCACCAAGGAATCACCCACGACGTGACTCCTTCTGTAGCTGCTCCTGTAAGATGACAGAGCTCTGAGTGCTTCAGAAAGAGACACCTGGGCCCTGCAAACGGTAACAGAGGAGAGGCCTAATTTTGTCTGGGAGCAGTCAGGGGCTTCCCTGAGGAAGAGTGAGTGGGCCAGGCAGTGGGAGGGAAGGGTGCACCCGGCAGCAGGAACAGCTTGTGCAAAGGCCCTGTGGCCGCAGGACACCTGGACCCACATACAAGGAGATTCGGAAACAATGGTAGAGTGGGACAGGGCGAGGACTGCGGTTCTCACAAATGGCTTTTGGGAAGGTCCCACTGGCTTCAGCCAGCAGCAGGGGCAGGAGTGGCTGTGGGGGACCAGCGGGTGAGGCACAGCAGTGGTCAGGGTGACGGGTGACAGAGGCTTGGAGCAGGTGGGGTGGTGGCAGTGTCTCAGGGGGCATCTCAGAGCTGTAAGGAGGTGAGGAGGGCAGGGAAGCAGAAAGATGGTTCACGGTGCAGCTGGCATTCAGAGGCCTTTGGCCTGGACTCCAGACACGCTCCCCACAATCTGCTCCAGCCCCAGGCTTCCAGGCCCCACACTCTCAGCCCTCCCAGCCTTTGCACCTGTTCTTCCTTCAGCTGAGAATGCCCTTTGCCCATCTCTCTTTCTTGAGCATCCTCTTCATCCTTCAAGGTCCAGCTTAAGTTTCTAGAACATTCTGTGGCTCCCTTGGTCATAGCCCAAAAACCAGTGCAGGGCCTGGCACGTGGGAGCTGCCACAATTAGCCCCTTCCCCACCACAGCAACTGCCAAGCGCTGGGGCAGCCCTCCTGGCACAGGGCAGCACGGAGCATGCCCATCAGAGGAGCCAGGCTCACAGTCCGCCAGCCCACGGGTCAGAGGGCAGAGGTAGACCAGGACGTGAGCCCAGAACCACAGCAGCATCAAGGCCCCGAGGGGTCACGCCCCCACGCCCACTTACGGATGAGGAAACCGTGGACCAGATTGGTTACGGGCTTGCTCAGGGCAGTCAGGATTTGAGCCCAGTTCTCCCAGCCCCAGGCCAGGGTTAAGAACACAGATTCTGAAGTGCAGCTGCCTGGGGTTACATGCCAGCTCTACCACTTCAGAGCTGTAGGACCACTCGGAGCCTCAGTGTCTTCACCACCACCTGACAGCCCTCTGGGTGCTTGAAAGCACATTTTATGTGTCCCAGGCCAAGCTCTGCCTCTTTCTGCCTGGGTGGCTCTGACGGTCGTACCCACGGGGCTGCACGTCATGAGACAGTAAGAATCAGCCCAAAGAAAGGCTCAGTAAACCCTGGTGATGCTGACGGTGACGATGACATCGCCCTGAGAGCGGGCGCCCAGGTCAAAGCCATCCCCAGGAGCCTTCCCTGGGCCCAGACGCTCTGGGCACCTCCCCAGGAGGCCTGAGGGAGCCTTGGACCCCCAGCGGGCAGCTGCCAACAGCTCTGATCCAGCGAGCAGGGGCCACCCAGGCTGTGGTTGGGGCAGCCCAGCTCCGCACAAAGTCCCCCCAGCTCCACAGCAGGCACAACAACCCCGCCAGCGGGCTGAAGTCAATTGTCTTCTCTCCCAGTGATCGTGGACGTGAATCCGGGCACTCCTCTGGCACATGCAGGGGGAGGCGGGAATTGGGGTTCATGATGGGCAGCCCATGGGGGATGGAGGTGGCCGAATGGCCTCAGCCTGGAAACCCTCAGCAACCCCATACCCTGCTCCTCCTCTCACCTGATCAGGGACTCTTGCAAAGGTCCACTGGGATGTCACCTCCTCCAGGCAGCCTTCCCTGACATCCTCAGGCAGAGGTGGTCGCTCCTGCTCTGGGCTCACCCAGGCCTTCTTTTCGACAGCATTTCTTGCTCTTCTTCCCTCAGTTTACCATCATTATTGACAGACTTCCCCTGAGGGTGCAAGCCAGGTCCTCTGGCATGGCCACTGGTCATGAGCATGCTGCAGCGTCCTCTTCTATGTGATGGGGTAAGAATACCCCCACAGGCAGATGAAGGGGGCACAGTATAGAAGGAAAGTGCTCCAGAAACGGCTCTGGCCTGGCTCAGGGCTGTCACAGACCTTCACGGGGCCCTGCACTTGGGAAGGCCCCACACTCAGTTTAACACTCTGCCATGGCTGCCCTGAAATTCATAATTTTTTAACAAGGGGACCCACATTTTCGTTTAGCAAAAGCCCCGAAAATGACATAGCCAATCCTAGTCAACAGCCTCTGTTTCTGACTCCTTCCTGCCCCTAAGTCGCTGGGCAATTGGGATGTGTCCCCTCTCTCAGGGTCTGTATACAGGCAAAGAAGTGGCCAAAGTGATGCCCACCTTCTCCTCCTGCACCCTAGACAGACATCACTAATCGATCATGGCTCTCTTTTTCCTGCTGACCCTCAGAATCCTCCTCAACACAGATCTGCAGCTATTCCAACAGTGCCAACCTGGTGTCACTTGCTGTGCATGGAGCCTCAAACCCAGCACAGGTGCCAGCCCATGGCACCTCCTCCAGGAATCCCCCTGACTCCCAGGTTCCCATCCTGTAAAGAGGCCCCCCTCTGGGAATAGCGGCAAGGCCTAGACAGGTGGGGTGCCTCACCCAGTTGACAAACATTATGGAAGGCCTGGGCTGAGTGAAGCAGCCAGCCCTAGGCCCCACTCTCCCCAGAGTGGTACAGCACAGCTGTACAGGCAGCTGTAGGAAGACTGCACCCACTGGCCCCGGGCAGGGAGCAGGAAGAGCTGTGGGACCCTGGGCAGGTCTCTAGGCCTCCCGGCTTAGTGTTCCCATCTGTCCATGGTTATGGGTGGTCCCGAGTGGACCTCAGCCTCCTGCCCTGCCTGCCACTCTTTTACCCAGAGGCCCCTGAGAGCAGCAGTGGCACAAGGGAGATGCCCAGGCTCGGAGTTGTCCCCTCTCCTCTTCCAAGGGATGGGGCAAAGGCAACAGGAGTCAGACAGGGGGTGTCTCGGGGCGGAGTGCATGGCACCTGCCAGCCTCTGCACAGGACAGTCGCGATGACTCTGTGCCACCAGGTGAGTGTGCCAGCCATCTGGACAGGCATCCGGGCGTCCTCTCTGCAGAGGTCTTCCTCTTAGCTCCTGGGCCCTGTAACGTCCTGTTTCTTGTGAATATGGGGGAGAGGAGGAGGCACCACATGCAGGCAGAAAATATTAACATAAAAAAATACAATTCAGGGGCCAGCCCGGTGGGTGGCACAAGTGGTTAAGTGTGCACGCTCCACTTTGGCGGCCCGGGGTTCGCAGGTTCAGATCCCGGGCGCGCACCGACGCACTGCTTGTCAAGCCATGCTGTGGCGGCGTCCCATATAAAGTGGAGGAAGATGGGCACGGATGTTAGCTCAGGGCCTATCTTCCTCAGCAAAAAAAAAAGAAAGAAAGTAAAAAGAGGAGGATTGGCATCAGATGTTAGCTCAGGGCTGATGTTCTTCACAAGAAAATTTTAAAAATAAAATAAATAAAATAAAATACAATTCAGCTCTGGGGCATAGCCCCTAATGCTGTGTGACCTTTAGCCTCACTGGAAAAAGGGGCCTCTGGGGTCCTGCGAACATATCCGAAAGGTCTCCATTTCCAGGGCTGGGACAGACAGGACTGACCCTGGGAACCTCGCTCCCTCTGTTCCAGGCGGGGAGAGGGCGCCAGCTTCGCTCCACCCGCTGAGGGGCGTCCTTCCCGGCCTCCGGCAGGGGCGCCCTGGAGAGGCACCAGGGGCAACGCCCAGGGGGCTGCAGCGGGGTGAGCAGGGATAGCAAGGAGCAGGGAGGCTTCAGGGAGCAGAGAGCAGAGAGCTGGCTTCCGCGCCCTCCCAGATTTCCAGCCAGATCTGAGCCCAAGGGAGGAGGACCCGAGGTCGCCCCCTCCACCTGGGGGTCACGGCCACCAAAGGCAGCGGACCCCAGGGATGCGCCTCCAGCGAGTCTCGGAAGGGCGGAAGACCCCACCCGGCCAGAGCCGGCTCCACACCCCAAACCTGGCCCAAGACAATTTGGGGTGTCAAGGCGTCGGGCTTCCTGACCAGGCTCTCACTGACCCCACCGGGCAGGGAGAGAGGGACGCAGACCCCAAGGGTCGCGGGTGGTACCGAGGCCCTGGGAGAGGGGCTACACGGCTGAGGGGCCGGGCCACGGGAAGCCTGGAGGCGGGAAGGGGAGGGGCCAGGGCGCCGGGGGGCCGAACCAGGTTGGGTCAGGCTTGGGAGCGGAGCTAGCGCCGAGGGGCGGCTCCAGAGAGGCCTGGAGCCTGGCCAGACGGAGTGCCGGGGGGCGGCGGGACGGAATAGGCCGCTGAAGAGTCCGAGTGAGGCCTGGGGACAAAGCTGCAGGGCCGAAGGAGTCGAGGGGGCCCGAGGCCTCGGGGCGGGGCCAGTGCGGTGAGGGCGGGGCCGCGGGGCGAGGGGCGGGGCCAGGGCGGCAAGGAACCAGACCAGTCCGGGGCGTGGCCAGCGCTGTGCACGCCGGGGTGGGGCCGGGCAGCAAGGAACGAGGATTAGCCCGGGGGCGGGGCTGCGGCCGGGAGGGAGGGGCGGGGCCAGCGCTGCGCGGGGCGGGGCGGGGCCAGCGCGGAGGGGCGGGGCCAGGTCGGGGCGGACCCGGAGGCGGGGCGCAGGTGACGCGCAGGCCCCGCCCCTCCCCGGCTCGCCCGCCGCCCGCAGCCCGCCCCGAGCGCTCCGGCCGAGGCCGCCCGGTTCTCCGCGCGCTGCCCGCTGGTTTCATTGAGAAAAGCCGAGCGGCGGCGGCACCGGCGGCGTCTGCGCGGGAGCCGAGGAGCCGGCAGCAGCCCGCCGCCCGCCGCCCCCGGCAGTCCACGCGCCCAAAGCGCAGGGCCGAGCCTCCGGCCTCCGCTGCGGCGCCGGGCCGGGCGCGGCGGGCTGGGGGCGCGGGTCAGGGCGGCCGCGGAGCCCGGGGGCCGGGGGCATGAGCCGCCCCGCGGCCCCGCCGCGCCCCTGCCGCCCGCCGCCTCCCGCCTGGGGCTAGGGGCGGCCGCCGGGAGGGCGCGCGGCTCCGGAGACATGTCCAGGAGGAAACAGAGCAACCCCCGGCAGATCAAGCGTGAGTCCAACTTTGCCCGCCCGCCCGCCCCGCGGCCCCGGCCCCTGCTGGCCCCCGCGCCCGCGCCCGCCGCCTCTGCCCGCCGCGCCGGCGACCTTCACCCCGCGCCGCGCCCCCCGCGCTCTGTGCCAAGCGCGCCGTAATCTAATCTCCGCCGGCGGGCCGGGCCCCCGCGTCTCGGGTAGGGCACCGGGGGTCCGGCCCGGAGGGGTTGTCCGCCCAGAAGGGCCGGGAGCGGGGTGGCTGGGGGCGCGGCCACCTCGCGGCCTGCCCCTCCTCCGCATCCCGGAGATGGTGCGGCGATAAGGCGGCCCCGATCTGGACTCAGATAAAGTTTAAAATATTCCATTCTGCAAGTCCCATCCTGATAAGATCGCTCTGTCGGGACGGGCTGAAATTGTGATCTTATCTCGCGCAGTTGACTCTCTCAGGCTTCGTATCTAGAGGGAGACAGAGACAGACAGAGAGAGAGCAGGGAGGGAGAGGGGGCACCCGGGGCCGCGTGGAAATGCACGGCCAAGTGGCGGAGACCGGCTCGCGCCACACCACTCGTGCTGCCAGCAGAGCCGCGTGGCTGGGGGCAGGGTGCAGCTACCGCGGCCCATGCGCTCTGCTCCAGCCACTCAGACTCCCGGGCCCTGTCGCTGGGGTCTTGAACTCGAGCCTTCTGTGCCCAGGTACAGCCTCCTTGAGGTCCGACCCTCCTAGTGTCCCAGCCAAGACCCCACGGCCAGCAGAGGTGCGCTCGAATGCCCGAGGGGCTGCTCCAAGTCAGGGAGGGTTCCCCGGGACTCGGCCCTGGGCCAGGGTCGCCTCTGCGCGTCTCCGAGTTTCTTGCCCATCCGGCCTGCGAGCCACTCCCCGGGGGACAGGGAGTCGCTGCATCCTCACTCCGATGCCCCCCGCAATAAGAGCTCCCCACACTCTCGAGGCGACTCGGCTGCGGGAGGAGAGAGAGAGAGTGCGCACAGGAAGCGCCACTCCCCACCCTTGGCCAGTAATAACTTCGGGCCTGGGCGGCCAGGGCCGGGGGGCAGGGTTTCCTCCAGGGGTCGCATCTCCCAGGCCAGACGAGCAGGTCCTCTGGGCCTCCTGGGAGGCGACAAGGAAGACTGGCCCGCTGCCCAGCCCCAGGCACCTGGACACTGCCACTTCTCTCCACATAACCACTGCCACCAGGACCCCATGTGTGCACGCCTGGGGAAATGTCTACTCCTGAGGTCCTGGAGAGGAGGAACGCAAGCAGGAATCCGGGTTCCTGTAACCCGACTCCCTCAGTGTGCAAGCGGGACCTGTTTTCTGAAAGTCGCCTTCTGTCAAGTCAACTCAAGTATTAAAACCACCCACAGTTCCCGATCTGTGCTGTTCTCTGGTTTCTTTTTCCCCTCCTCCCCTGTGCACCTCTGTTGGGTCTGTTCTCTTGTGTGCGTGTGTGTTGATGTTTCAGCGTGATGAGAAATGCAGATAGCGCGGGCAGGGAGATCGCAGGTTGGGAACCGATCGCCAGCACCGATAAAGCCTCAAGCGGGGCGAGAGTCCGGGCCCTGCTGGGTCGGCCGAGCGGTGCGCGTGGGGGACAGGGACTGCAGCGGGTGCGCAAGGAGCCCCCGCTGCCCACCCTCCGCGCGCCGGGACCCGGACAAGAGAGGGGGCCGGGTCTGGGAGGCGGGGCCAGGCTCTGGGCGCCTCTCCCCCTGGCAGATCTTGGCGCGTTAAGATGCGAGCGCTGATTGTCACCAAGCGGCGGCCCCCGCCCGCCCGCCCTGCCTCCCTCTGCCCGCGGCTGCGCGTGTGGCCCTCGCAGCTGTGCGCCCTCCGCGCTGGCCTCACCTGCGACCAGAGTGTGGAGGGGAGGGGGCCGAGCGCTTGGAGCCGCCGCCCCCCTCGCCCCCACCGAAGCCGGGGCGCAGCTGCCCGCGCCTCTGTGCGCCTTTTGTTCCGCGCGGAGATAGATGTGCCGCGCTGATAAGGCGCGCAACCGATGGCGGCGGCGATAGGCGCTTCCATTTATTAACTTCAAACGTGAGAGCGGGGGAGGGCGAGGCTGGAGCGCGGCCTTGGCCGGCCAGATGGCTGACACGATAGGCCGGGCCGCGCTGGCGGGGCGCGCGGGGCAGAGCGCAGCTCGGGACCCCTGGCGCCCCCGGCCCGCCGAGCTTTCCCTCCCTCCCGGGTCGATGTGAGCTCCGATAAGCGCCGGGGCTGGTCGGCCGGATGGCGATCGCCAAGAGCGATAAGCGGCCTTATCTGCGGCCACCAGGCCCTGCCGGGTTCGAGGCAACGACAGCGCGGGGGCGTCGCGGCCGGGGCGAGGGGGGCCTCGGACCTGGCTGAGGCGGGGCGGGGGGAGCGGGCGTCCGCGCCGGGTCCGTCTGGGCGAGTTTTCATCCCAAACACACTTAATTGCCAAGAAGTTGATCCTCCCCCGGCGGGTGGTACAGTCCGTCAAAATGAAAGAAAACTGACTTTGCGCTGGCCAAGAGCGGGGAGGGCGAGGGGAGGAGGACTCCCCGCCCTGATTCCTACTAGATAGTGCGAGATAGCCAGAGGCCGTGGGGGTGTCACCTCCCGAAGGAGAGAGGTTGCTTTCCCCCGCCGAATCGTGTCGGGGTTGGTGTGTTCGTGTCGGGGTTGGTGTGCGTTCCTGGCAGATCTTAGATGTAACGTGCTTGGAGTTTTCTTGAAAAAAAACAGTCAAGGTGGTTTCCATTGGCCAAGCTGAGTTTTGGGGTGAACCCGGTGTGCTGAGGTCTTTTTGAGCAGGTCCCTCAAATCGGGAGGGAAGGTCTGCACAGACCTGCCTTGATTCACTCAACAGGTCTCTACCGAGTACTTGCTGTGTGTAAGCACTGGGTCACAGCCCTGCCTTGGGGAATCAAAGGGGAGGGGTGAGCACATAAGGGGCGGGGCTGAGAGCAGTGTGGGAAATTCCAACAGCGAGGGGGTGGAGAGCAGATGGGGGGACCTCCAGCCAGGTCAGGAAGAGGCCAGTCATGGGTGGGGGCACCTCCGGGGACAATGGGCTGGCCTCAGTTTCCAACTCTGAAAGATGGGGACAGAAATAGGCTCCCAGGTCAAATGGGGGATGTGGAGGGGGCCCCGGGAGACCCTTTGCAGTGGGAGGCACTCAGGGACCATGGATCCCAGAGGCCAACTAGAAATGGAGGCCCGCCGGGTGAGGGACTTCCTGAAGCCCCTGGGCCTGGCCTGTCCCGGCTGCAACTGCTGCTCCATCTCAGATGGAGGTGTTTTCACACGCTCTCAGAGTTTGATCAAACAAATTATTGGTGGCCACAGGATGACTAATTCACTCCGAGTTTCAAAGCCACCCACCTGCTCTCCTGGCACCCAACACCGACCTGTGGGGCTGGCAGTGCCTCCTGGCGAGGGCCAGTTCCGGGGAGCCTGGGTTAGGCCCAGGAGGGGAGTGAGGTGGTCTCTGTGAGGTTTTATGAAGGGAAGAGGGATTCCTTGCACAGGGCCACACACACTCCTTGCAAGTGTAGGAGGCACCCGGGAGTCCATCCGGCTCCCAGGGGCCACCTGGCAATGCCCACCACCCCGCTGTGATGGCAGAGAAGTCAGGAAGGAGGTGGCTTTGTCACCCCAGCTGCCCCTGACACAAGCCATTGTGGCCAGGTTACTTTGCCTACCACAGCCTCAGTTTCCCCTTCTGGAAAATAGGTGTGACCAGTGCCTGCCATCCAGGAGTCGGCAGGGACATAAGGCCTGCCCTCGGCCAGCCTTGGCCCCCTTGTCTGCACCAGGCCATGTCAGTCCGGCCACTGGTCCCCACCCCGAGAGAGCAGAGCTACAGTGTGCCAGGCTGCTCCTCCTGAGATCCCCGGGGGCCTGGGGCCAAGCTGCAGTGACCAAAGAGATGAAGGGCTCCGAGACCCAGAGAGCCTTGTTCACAGCCCCCAGGTCCTGCACCTGGACTTGGGCAGGGCTCTGAGGGACACTGGGGCCCACGCTCCCACCGCCTGGTGGGGGGCTTTCCCCCCCACCCCAGCTCCAGGCGGTTCCAGGTTGTCCCGCATTCCTGGGCCGCGGGAAGACAGTCAGCTTGTCCATTCATTTGATGGTAGTGATAATATTCATAGTAGCTAATACGGAGCTTACTCTGTGCTAGGCCACGTGTTAAGTTAAAGCAGGTCCTCTTTTAATCACCATTTACATCTGGGGTAACAAGCACAGAGAGGTGACATTTCTCAACCAAGAAAGTGGCAGAGCCCAAGTGGGAGGGCAGGTGGCTCGGCCCGCGCTCTGAGCCGGCGTGTCCGTGAGCATCATGCTGCTTTCCCACAGTCCTCTCGCCTCTGTCTGCCTCTGGGCCTCTCTGGGCCTCAGTCTCTACACCTGTGAAATGGGCATCTGGGAGTAGAGGTGCTTGGAGTCTCTCCCCTGCCCTGCCCTCGCCCACTCTTTGTGGCCTCCTTCCTGAGGCCTTCCTGCGCAGATGTGATCCCCGGGGAGGCTCCCCCAGCCCTACCCGGGGGGCCTGAGCCCCGGCCTGGTCCCGCCCGCCCAGCTAGCCCCTCCCCGGAGGTCACCAGGAGCGCAGCATGGCACCAGCACCTCCAGGGATTTAAATGGGTCAGTTGGGGAAGAAAGGAGGAGGGAATGCGATGCCATTAATTGTGCCCTTATCTCCTGTTTCTATGCCAACCAGACGTTCCTGGGCTTGACGGGCTCGTGAATAATACTCCGGGCGGCCTATCTGCCATCGACAGGCCTCCTCCTGGAGGCAGCTGTGGCCTTGTCAGTGGGTATCGCCAACCCCAGAGACCCAGGCCTGGGCTACGCTGGGCACCTGGCTGCGCTCCTGCCCACCCAGCCACCATGCCGGGACCTTCCTGGAGCTACCCCATGGCCCCTGCCCCCATTTCACAGAGGGGGAAACTGAGGCCACAGCCACATGTCCACTCTCTGGACCTCGTCTCCTGCTCCCACACAGGAGCGGCCTGGGGCAGAGGGGCTTCCAGAAGTGGGGCAGCAACACCTGCAGATGGGCCGGCCTCTGCACCTCCTGGCCCTCTCTGGGCCTCAGTGTCCTCGGCTGTGGCAGGAGCAGACACCCCATGGGTAAGGGCTCAGCCCCTTCGAGCCTCGGCCCGTGGTTCTGTGAGAAGGGGAGGCTCGCTCGTGGGGGGAGCTCCTCGCGGGGCAGAACCCTCACTGGGGCCTGTGCTCGGGAATGACTGGGCGTGTTTCTCTCTGGCTTCTTTCAGCCCTTGAGTGCCCCAGTTGCTCAGCCGCAGGTCTCCACCGGAGCCCCCACCGGTCGTCCCCACCTCCATACCCGCCCTCCTGCCGTGACCTGTCAATCTTCTGTCACTCACTCCCTGGGGACATGGTCTGGGTCTGTCCTGTCCCCACATAGTGGGCCTTCCAGAAACTCTGTCAGATAAATGACCTAATGGGCACAGAGCATGAAGTGGATGTGGGCTCGGATCCTGGCTTTGCCACTTCCTGGCCATGGGACTGTGCGCAAGGCCCAGCCCATGTGAGCCTCGGTTTCCCCATCTGCAACATGGGGATAATGGCATCGCCAGCCCCTGAGCACACCTGTGAGGATCAAAGGGAAATACAGGTTACCTAAGACAGCTGCCGCCAACCTCGTCCTCCTCCTCCTCCTCCTCCTCCTCGGGACCTTCGTGTTCCATGAGTTGGGTCAGGTCTGTGGTTTGCAGCTTATCAGAGGTAGGGAAATCCCTTCCCCAAACTCTCTCCCAGAATACAACACGCAGGGCCTGCTGGGAAGTGCCCCCACTGTGCCAGCCCCCCTTCATGGGCCCCCCTCCTCCTGGCTGGCCTTTCCCTCCTGCTCATTCCCACTATGACTTGCCAAGCAGGCCCGCAGTCTGTGCAACCTTGGCACGTTGCTTGCCCTCTCTGGGCCGGGGTTTCCTCTTTGCCAGGGAGAGGAAGAGGAGGGACTGTGCTAGGGAGTTGTCCACGATGTTCCTCTGCCCCTACCCCCTCCTCACCTCCCCACATGGGCTCTGGGTGGGTCTGGACCAGCCAGCCCAGAGTTGAGAGGCTGAGGCATCAGGCAGCCAACTGAGAGGACCTCAGGGTTTCCTGCATCCCTCTGCCCATTTCACAGAGGAGGAGCTGGAGGCCTGGAAAGGAAGAGGGCCCCAGCCAGCAGTTGGCAGGGCCAGGAGAGCCGTGGGCCTGTCTCAGCCTGGGAGACCAGGTCCAGGAGGAGTGGGGGTCTCTGTGGGAAGGCAGACCTGGTGGTTCCTGGCAGGGCCAGGGCAACAGTGTGGCGTCCCCTCTCTGCCTCAGTTTGCCCATCAGTTCACTGGGCACATCTCAGTCCCATGCCCCATTCTTCAAATGAGGACGTGAAGGCGCGAGAGGCCAGGACGTGAATCCTGCCCCAGGGTGAGGAGGAAAATGGGGGATGGTCTGGCTCTGAGGGAGGCCAGGCTCTCACCCACCACCCTGACCCCACGCTGTCATCTCAGCACGCGGACCTGACTTAGAAACCCCAGGGTGAGGCCAGCGGGTCCAACTCCAGCCCCACTGCTTCCCGGCCAAGTGGCCTCGCGAGTATCTCCTTGGCTCCCACCCGCTGTTCTCACCTGCAGCGTGGGAACACGCAGTGCCTGCCCGGCGGCTGTGTCAGCACTCTGCGGGCCGGGATACAGAGGGTGTTTGATGAACAGCGGCATCTGGGGAATACCTGGGTCCCAGGCTGGGATGGGGACCAGGGCTGTTTGTTGCTGGGTGACAGTTTGCCCCCACCCACCCCAGCTGTCCCTGGGGCCATTGAGCAGACTGAGGACAGAGACCCCTCCTTCGAGACCCGCAATTCCACCCCCGCCCATCCCCCACAGCAGGGAGCACAGACTCTGGGCTCCAGGCCTGGGCCACCCTCTGAGGTCTCTGGGCCACGGGCCAGCCGTCGTCTCCAGGGCGGGAAACCGCTGCAGTGGGGGCCACCACCCGGCCTTGAGTCCTGGCATCACTGTGACTCTGTGGGCAAGTGGCTTCTCTTGTGCCTCAGTTTCCACTTTTGAAGCAGGAGCTTAATCAGAGCACCTCCCTCCTGGGGCCTTTATGTGGGGTCTGGGAGATCCCAGATGCAAACTGTAAAGTGTGGTCCCAGATGCAAACTGTAAAGTGTGGTCCCAGGGTCATGTCGTTCCTGGACCCGGCAGCTCTGGGAGCTCTGGTTCCGTAAGTGATATTTTGCTAGAAGCCCCAAGGGCCAGACACTTCACACAGAGTTCTGTCCGCTGCCTTCCTCCCCTTCGGGGGTTAGTTTTTGAAGAAAGAGGGCCTGGTGGGCAGGTGCCCTGACTGCACCCTGCCCTGGGCCAGGCCACCCCACGCTGGAGCCCTGTTGGCCCTCGTCCTGCCCTGATCATCAGCGTCATTGATTGACTCATGTTATAGGTGGGAAAACTGAGGCCCCGGGACACGGTGACGTACTTGAGGCCTCGAGACACAGGAGCTGGTCTGCAGACCCCAGGGGTCAGCAGAGGTTTCTCTGGACGCTGCCCACTCAGCCCCCCAGGCCACCTGCCCTGCCATCCGCATCCTGCGGGGGCCCCTCCAGCCCAGCCTGCTCCCCACTCCCGCTTCTCCCTCCTACGCAGCCCCTTGTTTGGGAGAAGGCAGTGGCCCCGCTGGGGCAGGAATGTGGTGGCTGACCTTGGGCCAGAGCCCGGTTAGGCAGATAAGCAGGCCCCTCCCCTCGGCCTCCTGTCCCTCTGTTCTGCCTGCTCTGGGCCTGTGGAAAGTCTGTGGACTTGTGGAGCCTTGGTTTCCCTGCCGTGAAAGAGGCGATCGGGTGCTGGTGCAGCTTCTGTGAGCCTGGACGTGGCCCAAGCTCAGCCCTGGCCTGGCGCTCCTCCTGGTCCCCTCAGCCGGGCAGCGTCTGAGGGTTCCAACCTGCTAAGTGCATGGCAGGCATCCCCTCCTGTGATTCTCTGGACACCCACTGAGGTTGAGGTTCTCCACCCATTTTGCACCTAAAGAAATGGAGGATCAGAGAGGGTGGGTGGCTGCACTAGGGTCACACAGCACACAAGTGATGTGGAAATGGGATCAGTGGGGTGATCTGCGTAAGCCCTGCCCCAGCTCCCAGGCTAGGTGCCTGTGTCCCTGGCGCCCCCAGAACGGAAGGGCATGCTGCTTCCTGGGAAGGAAGGGACGGCCACAGTGGGGGCTCTGAATATGGGTTCCTCTGTGGGCGGCCACTGCCAAGGACAGGCTAGAATCCCGGGGTGGAGGCTCTGAGAGTGCGGTGTACAGAAGCTACCTTGACTTCCTGAGCCTATGTCTCCACCTCTGCAGAATGGGGAGTCAGGGGGACACCAGGCTGGGCTCTGAGGGTGCCTGGGCCTCCTGCAATTCATCGAGCCTCCCTGAGCCTCTGTTTCCCCTACAGAGGGGGACAGTGATGCCCCCCTCGCAGGGCGGTGAGCCTGACGGGACCAGGCCCACCAGCCTGGGCCAGAGCTGGTGCCTCATCTGTGTTGTTTGACAAAATTAAAGTCAAGAGCCGGGGGGGGGGCCTTTCCCCTCCCCAGTCTCCCTGGGGCTGCTCCCTGCCCATTCCTCTTGGCGTCTGACCTCAAGCCCTCCAGCTCTCCCGATCTGCCCTGGGCACTTGCTCCTGCCTCAATTTCCCTTTTCTCCATCCAGCCTTCACCTACAGGTCAGACCCAGGGAGCCAAGGGGAAGGGGTCCCAGGAGCAGAGGGTCTCGGCTCCTTCCTGGTGAAGAGCAGGTGAAGAGCTGCCAGAGGACCCTCCACTAGGGCCTCGCAGGCAATGGTGGGTCCATCCTGGGCACTGCGGGGTTTTCAGCCCTCCGGGAGGGCTCTGAGGGCCCAGGGCTGCCCCCTCAGCTGTCCTGGCATCAGGCACTCGGCCCCTCGCGACAGGATAGAAAGCCTCGCTCAGAGCCGTGGCAGCCGCAGGGCCTCCGTGGCCTCCCCCATCTAGCCCAGCTTCTCTGGGGCCCCAAGCTCATCCTGAGGTCAACTCTGGGCTCGCTGGGCATTGGTCGTCACAGCCAGCATTAACTGCGCATTTCTTTCTCTCG
This sequence comes from Ceratotherium simum simum, assembly GCF_057802395.1. Lineage (NCBI taxonomy): Eukaryota > Metazoa > Chordata > Mammalia > Perissodactyla > Rhinocerotidae > Ceratotherium > Ceratotherium simum. Next base: position 2,187,135 of record NC_141929.1, on the reverse strand, counting down.
TTTTTGTGTGTGTGTGAGGAAGATCGGCCCTGAGCTAACATCCAATGCCAATCCTCCTCTTTTTGCTGAGGAAGACTGGCCCTGGGCTAACGTCCATGCCCATCTTCCTCCACTTTATATGGGACGCCACCACAGCACGGCTTGACAAGCAGTGTGTCGGTGCGTGCCCGAGATCTGAACCTGCGAACCCCAGGCCGCCAAAGCAGAGCGCACAAACTTAACCGCTATGCCACTGGGTCAGCCCCTAACTGGGCATTTCTAAGCCCTGCCACGCCCAGGACTTACAGACATGAGGTCATGCCCTCCCCCAGTGCACAGAGGGGAAGCTGAGGCTCAGAGGGTTTAAAGGTCAGACCAGGAGTTCCCACCCCGGGAGGGAGCGGGGAGGGTGGCCACAGTGGTAGTGTCCAGGGGTAGCGCTCCCTTGGCGCCCTGCCAGGCCTGGCAACGCCCATGTTCAAGTCCAGGAAACCGAGGCCTTCCTGTGGTTCCGGGCAGTGTCCAGCTCTGCTCTCCATGCTGTTCCTCACTGGCTGTATGACCGTGGGCAATTCCCTTCCCCTCTCTGGGCCGACGTGGCCACTGCCCAGCCTTCCAGCTCCATGAGAGAGACCAGAGCCATCCCCTGAACCAGCACACGATGGCCACGCCTGCCCAGGGCAGTTCCTGGTCAGACGGGGCTCCAGGCAGCGGGGGGTCCTTTGCTGAGACCTTGTCCACACCTCAGCTGCCCCTCTTCAAGTGGGAGCACTTGATCCCCAGGGGGTTGGAATGAGTAGATTCGGGGGCCCCTTCCTCTGAATGGACAGAGGTGTTCCATTCATGGCCCGGGTGCCCCGTCCCCTGGGGTGTCCCAGGTAGGGCCCTGAGGGCAGGTGGGAGACCCTCAGCATTTGAGGGGCATGCTGAGCCAGGCTCTCAGGCTACCGAGGGTCAGGGCCTCAGGGGCAGAGCGCACCAGGCATCCCGCCCTGACGTCTTTGTCACTACTCCTTCCTGCTCTGGGGCTTGGGGGCTGGAAAAGCCCTCCAGTGGGGGCCGGGGGCCCTGCACCGTGCCCCCACACCACCAACCCTTTCCACTTCATGGGCCTGGCACAGCTCAGGAGGGCCTGGGACCACCCAGCCCCACTGGGACCCTGAGGTGGCCTCCTGCCTCGGTTTCCCCTCCTATGCCATATGCCCACACCCAGCTGCACCAAAACCAAACAGTTTCCCCAAGAGCAGTGGGGCCCCCCTACACTCACAGCAGTGGCCTTGATGGTCAGCGGGCACCCAGGCCCTCGGGGGTCCCAGCCAGGCCCTGCAGCCGTCCCCCTCTCCCTCCTGGCTTTGCCGGCCGAAGCCTGGTCCACCCCGAACTATCTCCGGGTCCGGGCCTCTGGCAGGCGCAGGTTTCAGCTCCTGTGATAACTCGGAAAGTTGAACTGGCCCCATTACCGCGCCAAGATGGTTGGCGAGATAGGGCCTTGATAATGGGGGAGATAGGGCGGCTCCGTGGCCAATAGCCCGGCCTCTCGGCCCATTAACATTCCCCACCAGCGATCGCTCCGCGCCTATCTCCTCTCTTTCCACTCCTCCCGCAGATAAGGATGGAAATTCTGACTTCATAGCTCACTGATTAAAGTGTCTGGATTTCTTGATAATACACAGATAAATTATGTTTTTGAAAAAGAAGGTAGGGAGGAGGGTGGGGGCCCTGGAGGGGAGCCCTTGGCCAGCTCTCCGGCCTCTCCCGCCCCTGGGCCGGCCATGACCCTCCCAGGCCTGTACAAAGGCAGCGTCCAGGGCCAGGCAGCAGGCGGAAGAGTCCTGCGGGAGGGACAGTGCCCGGCCTGAGGGGCGAGCCCTCGTGGGGAACCTCGCTGGAGCTGGGAGTCTGGGCCTGGCTGCCAGGGCTCCAACTCTGGGGACACATCTCTGTGCCTCAGTTTCCTCATCTGGCAGATGGGCCTGGGGCTGTGGCGAGGATGCAGTGCCCCCAGGGCAGGAATCTTGCCTGTGTGGGTCTCTGCTGTCTCCCGGGCACTAGAACAGTGCCTGGTTACACAGACGGTGCCCACAAATGTTGGACACCAGGCAGAGCCCATTGGCCATGGGGAACGGGGGCTCCTGCTGTCTCCTGCCTGGGCCCCAGCCACCCTGCCTTCAGCGGCCGGCTGCCACAGGTGACAGCTGGCGCCCAGGTGGGACTGCGGTGCCATCTCCGCGTCTGTCTGGATAAAGCAGCCTCCTTCAGCTGATCCGAGATCCCGCACTGATGGCGCGATTAGTGGCGATTAGGGCCGCGCGCGCGTGGTAATCCTCCCGCTGAGGGACAGGTGCCGCAGCCGGCAGGGGCCGGCCCGTGGACACACCCACCCCCGGTGCTGTGAGAGGGGAAACGGAGGCCTCAACAGCCACGACAACCCGCCGGGGCAGTGGCCAGGCTGAGCCCACCTCGCTCACTGCAGAAAGCCCTCCAGGGGGTGGGGCTCCTGGTGGGCGCAGGGCAGCCGGCCATTTTCTCCCCCTTTCTGTATTTATTTTTTAAGCAACTCTTGAGAAACGAGACTCTCTGTGATTCCAGAGGCAGGGGGCCTGAGTGGGCCATCAGCAACATTTCTCATGGCTCTGGGACTCCCCAGTTATAATCTAATGGTGGCCATTGTGGGGTAACGGCTTCCTTTATTGAGTGCTTGCTGTATGCCAGGCCTAAACTTGACCTCTATTATAATATAGAGTCCTCCCAGCAGCCCCGGGAGGGGCACCTCTGACCTCACTTCTCGGAGGAGGAGGACTCAACGCTCAGAGAAGTTGAGTAACTCACCCAAGGTCACACAGCACGGGAGGGAGCAGTAGAGACTCTGGCTTAGAGGCCTGGTCACAGTCTGGGTCTCCATCCTGGCTGGAGGTTCTGGGGCTGTTGGCAGCCATGGGCCTCCGCCTGCCCTAAGGGGACTGCCCACTCTGGTTCAGGGACAAAAGCCCAGGCACAGAGAAGGTGAGAGACTGCTCGGGGCCACACAGCCCTGTCCAAGAGCAGTGGACGAGGGTGACTCTCCTGCTTATCTCGGGGGGTCATTTCATCTGCTCCTTGGTGATGAAGTTGGCTTCTTTCTGTCTGTTGGGTCTTGTTTTGTTTCAGTATTCTAAAGGAAATCAGCTATTTCCAGTAGAATAGGTGCACATTTGGGGGAAAGGGACAAGTGGGGGGGATGATCAGGATTCGAATCCTGCCCCTGTAGGTAGGTGGCCTGGACAAGTGACTTAATGTCCCTGAGCCTCAGTCTCCTCCCCTGTAGAAGGAGGCAGTTCCGGCATCCTTGGCTTTGAGGAATGAGCTGGAGAGGAATGGGGAGAGCGTCCCGGGCCATGTGCAGCCCCGCTCAAGTGTTCTCTAGGGGGCTGCGGGACAAGGGTCCCCAGGGCTGCCTCCCAAAGACCCTCCTGCTGCACACCCTCCTCAAAGCCCACCAGCATTCTTCCTGGACAGTTTTGGGCAAACAGCTCCAGTTTGCGGAGGAGTGTGGGGTCCAGCTGCCCCCATCGCTGTGGCTTACAGGCACTTCCCTGTTCTGAACCTCAGTTTCCACATCTGATAAATGGGGCTGAAGACACTAAGACCTACCCTGCAGGCAGGCCCTGGGCTGGGAGTCAGTGGCTGCTCTGGCCATCTGCCCTGAGGTCTCCCTGCCTGGTGAACCCCTGTCCCCACCCAGCCATGCCCTCCCAGGGCTCGCAGGACTCTAGAGGAGGTGCTCAGCCCCTGCTCTCCAGAGCACCAGCCACAAGGCCGGAGAGGCCCAGGTTCGAATCTCAGCCACCCCTCACCTTGCCTGGGCCTCCCTGCCCTCATCCATCAAACAGGGCATCAGCCCCGCTCTGGGTCCTTTCCTGGAGCCAGTGAGACAGAGCTGGTTCGCTCTGCAGGGACAGATGCCTGACTGCTGCTGCTGTCCCCGTGGTGGTGACAGCCCTCATGACCCCCACCCCTTCTACCCGACAGCTAGGGTGCTGGGTGTGTTGGGC